>NW_006799983.1:205596-291177 GCF_000485575.1 Poecilia formosa | reverse complement strand
AATAATAATAATAATAATAATAATAATAATAATAATAATAATAATAATAATAATAATAAAACACTTCATTTGCACATCATGCTGGTGGGCATTGAGACACATTTCACAGGACGCAATGAGGAGTTGATGTCAGCAGAAAAACTGACTGATATCAAAAAGCTACTGTGGAAGGGTTTAGTGATAACACACAAAGGAAAACCAGATTCTTTTGATATGACTGTGATTTACTTGATTTTACTCATGTAATGACCCTACGCACGGCAGCGGAAGGTCTGGAGTGATTCAACATTCAGTAAAGTTAAATGGTCCCTTTCCTCAGGTAAGTGTGAAAAATCACAAGTATTTATATCCTTTTGTTCAAATTGTAAAACTGCACTGTTGAAAGTAGTTTTCACCCAGCAGTAATCCACATGAGATCATCTTTTATTAAGACGACTCTAATAAGTCCACATCTATTTAGACTTTGCGGCCATTACTTTTTTTGGGGATTCAAAGTTCATTTTACACTTTGGCATACTGATACTGTATTAGCATGCGCTAATACGAACTTTTCCCCCTCTCTGCTGGTCCAGGTAGCTAGCATGACTCTCTCCATTTAGCAACATTTCCAGTTTTTCCTGGAGGGCCTAGAGACATTCCAGTGCAGGACAGGGTATGCAACTCCTTCAGAGTATTCTGGGCCCATCCTGTGATCTTTTTTTTATTTTTTTTCCCTACTTGGATGTGTCAGGAATGCCTCCACAGGAATCTGAACAAGAGCCCGATAGATATTATTGATAGGTCAGAATTATATTTATCTATATAAGTGTGCCAACAGAGAGAGATGATTCGCTTAAAGCTACTCAGCTCAATAAAATAACTTACCATGTCTGCATTATACCATTATACATAAAAAAGTAATAATTGTCGCACATATATACAATTATATCTGTGCTCAGTCAACATCAGCCTAAAGAAACAAACTCTAACAGCAACCTCTCTTAATCTTGAAAGCCTGGAGTTTTATTTTGAAGGATGATTAAGCTTATCCTTAATTTATTATCTTCATGAGATTAAACTGGTGCTTAGCTTTATAGTCATCATTCATTAGGTGAAGCTCAAATCTTATAAATGTGTTATGTCAAACCTACTCATGATCAAGTTTCCAGTCTTCACACTAGAAACATTTATTTAGCATCACAAGCCAAAAAACGACTTATTCTCAGCTTTTAATCTACTTAGCCACTGAGGAAACTTTGACCACACAGATTTTAGAACAGAAGTGACAGTCTTCGTTGGTGAGAAACCTCAAAATGTTCAAGTCTTGATACATCAACAATTGTATTTTTGCCAAACAAATGGAAAACACCACACTAAAATGCTTCCAAGCTTATCAAAACCCCCTACAAATGAAGCAAAGATGCCGCACTTGGACAGCTGCTCTGGATATTTTCTACTTATTGGTCAAAGCTAGAAAATACAAACATATGGGTGGGATATAAGGTCTGGGATGCCACCTTACCCAACATTAGAGTTGTCAGCCATTGGCTTTCAAATAGTTAATTTTCCCCTATTTGCCTCAAACCACCACACCGCTATGATACACCGCTAATGCTTGCTGGTGCATTTTCCAAACATCCCAACGTTCACATTAAATCCACACTCCAGCAATCTAATTATTTTAGTTATTCTAAAAATAATTAGAATTTTGATAATAAATACCTAAACTTATATGTTTTTATTTAAGCCTCATTCAAATGGACAATCTCTACTTCATTTAGAATATTCTTGACAACAAAAACACGAATGATTTTTTTTTCTAGGTCACTGTAAATACATTAAGGCAACACAAGGTGATAACATGTGATTGCTCCAGGATTTCAGTAACATCAAACAGGACGATTCCCCAGAAAAACTGTTTTGAATTCCTGATTGACTCTGTTCCCCTTGTGACCTTCAATAATGGATCAAACAGGAAGAGAAAAATGTAACAATTTAACTTCCAGTTTGCTACAGTTTCTCTGGTGAAATCACAAACTTTTCCTTTTAGTTATGTTTTTAGCAAACTGTCAATAAAATAGTGATGAGAGCACAAGCTAGCAAACAAATGTGTCTCGACAATAAATTTGGTTTGTATTAAGTTATACCTTTATGATACCTCTATCAAAAGCCATGGCCTAGATAGTTAATAATAGCGTAATAATAGTGTTTATTGTCAATCATCAGACTCAGTCAGGTGACACGAGACTACGATGTTCTAGAAACAAACATTCTGACTTTAATTGTGCTACTTTTTATTTTTTTTTATGTACATAAATTTTACTCACGTGAGAATATTGTGTTTTATCAAATAAACACAGTCTAACCTTAAATACATATTACCATTAACGTCTCAATAAAACAGATTGGCCGTAAATAACACTTTATTGTGACAGAACTGTCTTGTTTCCTTTTGAATAGACTGCAGGGCACACATGGCATTTAAATACAGACCAATCTACACAGCACCTGAATGGAAAGTATCTCTACGATTCATATCTATAAAGTGCTACAATGCATACAGAAAACAAAACAAAACAAAACACGAAAACAAAAACTAACAGAAGAATAGAGAGAGACGGGTGAAGGGCTCATGGTGGAAGTTGTCCAGAGAGCGGGTCACAGGATGAAAACTCCACTTACAGTGAATGAAGGCGGATTCCTCAGCAGAGCTATCTGGAAATGAAAGAAAAGAAAGAATTAATGAGTTCAGATGCCAAAATACATTTTTTTTCCTAAATTGCTCATTGTATTGATATTAATGTGCCTTCCAAAACTATTCACAGCTCTTGACCTGTGAATACTTCTTCACGTATTTTTGCATCAAAATCATAAGTTTTAATGTTTTTTTTGGGATTATTGTGACACAGCAATCTTGCAAGTAGTTCATAATTGTTAAGTGAACCATATTTTGATTATATAAATGAAATAAATATATAGAATGTTCTGTTGACATGAGTGTACTCCAGGTGTTACATTTATCACACAAATTAACCCACCAATAACTAGCAACTAAATGTTATGGATAAACATTCAAATGATACAGGGCACTGAATAGTTAACATACTTATAGAAATTTATTTACTTTGTAGATAAAGACTTTTCTTGGTAATGGTAACTTCAAGACATCTATATAAATTAGTGAATTCATTGTTCAGGTGTAATTATGACCTATTCTTCCACATAAATTCTTTGAATCTTGAAGATTCTGGGCGACATTTCTTTCGTCTTTCAGTAGAATTTAAATTTCTTGCAAGTCAAGTGATTAACTGGGCCATTTAAGCATCTTTTAGGCTGTTGCGCAGAATTATTATGCAAGTATGGGATGTAGGCTGACACCCAAAACGCTTAGCTTTGACCTCACCAGAACATGTTCTCCCAGTGTTTCACTTGTCTGTTCAAATCTACTGTAACTTTAAACAATCTTCATCATATTCTGTCTTCAGCAGGGGAGTCTTCTTCAGTGAGTTGACAAAACTCAAGCGTAGCACTGAAATAACCTCCAGCTATGAAGCACAGAGCTAGAGGTGAATCTGATGTGACGCTTTGGTGTATCAGGATCAAACCACCAATTCAGAATCCACCATGAATTGTACTATCAGAGGTTGCTTGAGGAAAATGTGAGATCATCTCCGATATTAAATGCCCCACCAAAACACAAATCGAAGTTTGTGCTTCTAATGTAACAAAACGGGGAAGAAAAAAAAAAGTTGTTAGCCTTTTGGCTCACTACATTCAGGCAGTCATGGCTATGTTGAAACTAATCGATGAGTTTGCGCAGAAGGAATGAAGGTCAGCAGTGATTTCCAACTCCTTCTCCGCATTTAGTAATAGGCGGCGGTGGAGGTGGGGGGCTGGCACGGCGTAGGAGGGGGGGACTATAAAAAGTTGACCCTCTCGCAGTCTGACAGACTCGCTCCCAAGCCAGAGCTGCAGCAGCATCTGATCTCTCCGAGCAGCTGTCCTCTTCCTGCATCAGCACAACAAATACTTTGCATTGCCTGACCTTTTCCTCCTGCATCACTATTCCAGCCATGCCCCAATAACCCCTCCTGAATCCCCCTCTCAACCCAACTGCATGAGACACCAGCGCCAGCTCCACACATCTCATGTAGCCCTCACACCACTACTCAACCCCATACTAGGCCTCCGGCTGCCACGCTCTCGGCTGACATGTATCCCCCACGCTCATGCAGTTGTGTTCTTGCTCTGACACATTAGCTGCGAGAGAGACGTCCAGCAAGGTGTGAGTGTGCACATCTGAGAAAGAATTACAAATTTCAATGGTTCAGAGGATAATCTCGACGATGGCTCATTGCTTAGTTTTAAGGTCCAGTTGAAATAAAGCCAAACCGCTGTTATAGATCTAAAGGTATATGGCCACACAGTTAGATAACTCAATGGTCGACACGATTATATTTCAGCTCATGATACCGTCTTGACGTCACAGTGGCGAGACTAGCAGCAATAATGATGAAACGCACAAAACAATAATCAGGTCCCAAAAAGGAATAAGTTGTTGTGGATTTTAGGAAGCTGAGAATGCGTCTACTCTTGATTAATGCCTTGAGGTGGAAAGGGCAGCTTTGTCCTGGATTTATTTGTCCAGAGAGCAGACAAATAAATCTGGTGAGGTTCAGAAACCTCGCCAGGATTTTTGAACCCCTCGTGCCTGGTAAAGGGAACTCAATAGAGACTTTTCCTTTTTGAAGGAGGCAGTGTGAACAACGAGGGTGATCTGTTGTGGGTACACAGCACTGGTGGGAAGATTTTAGGAGATAAACTCTGTATCCTGTGTCAGTTTGGACCAGGCTCACTCTGATTACTTCTCGTTATCCCCTTTCGTCAGGGAAAATGTTCTGAACACCTGAATTAACAGGATGAGTAACAGCTTCCTTCTGAGGGATCTGGCCACCAGCCCAGAACACACATAAATACAGACACGTGTACAACACAGATAAAGGGCATAACACGTGTGATATCGATAACCTATTTCTAATTTGTCTGCAGTCTTATTTTATTCATAGTAACTTCTTTATTTATTTTTAGCAAAAAAAATGTTATCATGTTGCATTATGTGACTAATTTTGTTGTTTTCTTTTATGTTGTCCTGTTCCTTTACTTTAGGGAAACTTAGATGCTGTTTTTGTGTCTTGTTTCCCATCTAATTTCATGTTTATATTCACCTTTAATAGGTATGAACACCTTAACCATCTGATTTGATTTTAGAACACAAGTTTTACTATTTTATCTTTTTCTGGCTTAAAAGATGAAATAGCAAAACTTAACCTAAACATTAGGGGTTTTTTAGCTGTTGTTTTGAGCTCAGATGGACAGCTTTACTCTTACCTGCATCAAATCAATCTTTGAGTAACAAATCTTAAATAAATAAAAAACTCTCTAATCTAAAAACTTTCCTGGTGGTTCATGTGAACAATTTCTCAAAAGTCATTGTAGTTTTTCCTCAGTATTTTACTTTCGAGGTGTGTATCAGTTTGGCATCTATGCACCTTCTTGTTTATTGTCAGAAGACCTGTTTACTACCAAACGCACAGTGGAGTTGAGCAGCTTGGAGAAGAATTTTGAGGATGAAGTAGGGCAACTGAGCTGGACCCACAGACCTCAGTGTGCTGGTGCACTTCTACAAGCTGTTTTTGGACGTTAGCAAGTGTTCTCTCGAGGTCACAACCAAAGTCAATATAAAACATTTCCAGATTACTTTAGTGCACTTCAACTTTAGTAAAGAGCTTTATGAACTAACTATTTGTGCAAAATATGCACTTGGGAGCCCAGTTTTGGGGCTGACTTTGGTTTTAACAACATGACAGGACAAAAATTGCCGTAAGTCCCTGATTCTTCCACAAGTACAGCTTGCAGACTTCGGAGCTGCATTATGAGAGATGTTGTGTAATTAGTGAGAGTGATGTACAGGTAGGCAATTAATTATAAAACATACAAAACTGTCTTATGGGACCAAAACAGTTGTATGGCGGCGGATGTGGTCCACGTCTGCCTTCTTGCACCTGGGAATTGTACCCAAGTATGAACGAGATTCTCTTCCTGGTATCTTGGTTGATTTTTTTCCATTATGGCATTTAAGGAAGCAGTATGTTGCAGCGTTGCCTTAAACTGCATCCCCAGCTATGCCTCCAATTAACTCAGACGTTACATATCAACTTATCAAAAGCTTGTAAAGCCATGACATCATCATCTGATCTTAGCATAGTCATCTAAATGAATCTAAACTTATGACTGAACTAAAACGCTTCCTAAAAATCTCATAATTTGCCATGTAGAAGAGAAAAATATTTTTGGTAATCCCAAAAGACATAAAATGTTAATTGTGGATATCTGATCATTAAAAACTAAGGCTCTCTCTTCCAGGATCTTACACTAGCGAGAGTGCCTGCGACATACAGAGAACATAGTTGTTGAAATTGAACATCCATTATGTGTAAACAAGTACATAAGAATAAGTTTAAGCTGCTTCCTATTGTTGCCTTATTTTGCTTTTCTAATAAAATGACTAACAAAATGCTTCACTTCAGGCTCTAGCAAACCTGCCTAAGGGATGAACAGAATAGTGATCTGTAATGCTATATAGGAAATTAAAAACCTTAATGGCTGATTAAGAATAACTTAATGTTAAGGCGTCACTAACTGGAATAGTTTCCAGCGACACCCTGAGAATAAACCGTGTAAACAAACTTGCCTCTCACTATTAAAATAGTCCGACGATGTGTAATGCAGAAAAAAAGAAAAGGCTCAAGGATGAAAATCCAATCTCTCAGGGGAGTCAAGTTACCTGTCATGGAGCTACTGCAAGTCTATTAAGACTGTCAGAGTGCTGCTAAAGTGCTACGGTAGGTTATATTGCTGCTTGGAGAAAACGTGGAAAACTCAAACCGCACAATAAGGAAAATGTCCTGCCAAGATTACCCATTTTCTCCTCTTAATATTGGCTCCACATTCTGATTTTAGGCTTGTGTTGAACTTGAAATTCCAGTGTATTTTGCGCCTTCTGTTTTTTTTTTAAATATATTTTGAATATGAGATCCTTTATTTGTAATATTTAGTTTTGCCTTGAGATATTAATGCTTTGCAGTTATTACAATTTTGTCCTGATTTGTTGTTAATTTTTATTGCCCTATAGATGGAGTCATGTTTTTTTATAAAGCCCTGTGGGAATAATAAAGTACTTTTGAACTGAATTTAGGTTAAATTATGAAAAATATCTGTACATATGACAAACTGAAAACTTTGCACAACCAACTTTGCTAACAAGACAACACAGATTTTCAGTAACCTCTTTGGGTCTCTCATGCTTTCTTTACAATCATTCTCACTGTGCAAGACGGCAAGATGAGCTTAGGTAATACTCTTCCAATCATTCTTATTGCATTGCTATTCACATTTATACACTTATCTATTTTTCCACATTTAGTTTATAAAATGATCAAGAGAACTGTGTCAGGTCATAGTGATAAACCAGAGAGACAAGAAGTCACGGATTACTAAATAAAAGTTTTTTTCACAACCTGATAAGTATTTATTGTAATAAAACCGTTAGGAATCCCAATTTCTTAACGTGATTTTATTAATTTGTATGTAAATTATAGGGCGGATGTTGACCGAATGTTTAACTGTGAGAATATGTTGTTGGAATAAAGTATTCATTTTTATTTTAATCTGTTGCATGTTTGATCTTTGGACTGCGAACACCAGCAAGCTAAAGAGGTTCAGTAAAGGCAGTTTTATGTGTGTTTGAAATAAAAAATGTTTACAAAACTGTGACTCTGTTGAGTATGTTTCTCACAACAGGTAAATTGTATCTAAAATGAAAACGTGAAACTGTTCAGGGCAGATCTTCTTTGTGATACCCCAACGCTGCTCCGACTGGTCAGATGCATAACTAATAGGTAAATATGAGTGTCAAATAACCGTTATCATTATTCACCGCTGTATCAATGCTGGTAAGATGCATTATAAAATATTTTGATTTAACTGGATCTCCGTCTCTGCCCAGCCTTTATCCTCAGGTTCCAGTGCGTCAGTGGCACATCTCTCCAGTATCTGTTTCCACATTTGAACTTCAGAGCTGATCGTCAAAGCTCAACTGTTTGGTCTCCACCAGGTCAAAGAGCCATGCAGCACTGGGCTTTCTCCTCTGCTTCTCCATGTCTGTTCAATTCCCATTCCGACAAATGGAGGACCTCACAAACATCAGAAAGTTTCAAAAAGAAACTAAAAATCTTCCTTTATAAAATACATTTTAACTTTTGCATTCTCTTTGTGCTATTCTCCAGCGTACCCTCCTGTATGCTGGAGAGTTTTTTTTGTGTTTTTTAGTCTGCAAACTGTTTTTACTTATTAGCATTTAAAGGTTATTTTACAAAGTGCTTTTACATAGAAATGCATTATTATTATTAAAAAAACAGAATCAAGTTTATTGCAATTCAAACATGTCGTTTATATTATCCTCCTCCTCGACTCTATGGTTTGTATGGCTTTTTCCCCCATCTGTCTGCAGGAGAATCTACATTATGTGACACATGACAGATTTATGAAAACTTTTCCTTCTGACACCTGGTCTGATAATACTTTGACATTTAGACTAAGATCCTTACTCAGATCTGGATTAGTTTGATTAATTCATGTTTGTGTTGACTCACATGTATGAAGAGAAGTCCTCTTGGTCACCGATGCTCAACCACAAAGCTCATAGTTTTCCCATCAAACGAAGGTGGAGCGATGATTCTTGGACCCTGCTGTGTTGTGATGCTGATAAGTGCCTTTTTGTCAGAGCTTCCAGGCCCTCCTTTAGTGGACATGTGTCCCAAACTCAGCGGCAGATGAAGCGGCCCCTGCTGAGCCTCTGCCGTCGCGCTGTAGTAAGCCTTCTCTGTACCTGGGCTCATTGGATTACTTTTGATTCTTTCTCCTGCTGCATCCTCTGAGTGACAGGGGGACTGCGGCACCACCGCCTGGGCTGCCAACGTAGGAGAGATGAAGCCTGGGTAGACCACGTAGGTGGGGGCAAGAGCTAGTGGGGGTACCGAAAAAGGTACAGGTGTGACGGACGCGATTGGTGAGTGAGGCACGGGGACATCCACGTACTGGCCTGTCTCTGGATCGAAAAGTCTCTTGGTGGTGGCCAGAATGGGAGTGTCCACCAGGTAATAATGTCCAGTTGTGGGGTCCAGGAGCATCTTGCGCTGGGTTTGAGGGACCATTTCTCCTCCGGAGGGTGTTGGGGACATATTGGTGGACGGGGAGAAGCGTAACACCTGCTGCTGATTTTGAGGACTTGTCGCTGCTGTTGGAAGATGGTAGATAGTTGCAGATGGACAGTCCATGGTTACATGTGACGTGTTTTGCTCTGGCACCTTGCTATCACCCGAATTTGTTTTGCTAGAGCTTAAATCCCCCTTCTGACTGAGCAGCTTGGTTTCATTCGTGCAGCCAATCCCTGGCATGGTTAGGTAGTTCTCAGAGTCCAGGAAACCCTTTGTAGTGGTGGGATCTGTGAAACTGGATTTGGCCTTGTTCTGCTCCACCATTTTTACAGACCCTGGTTTAATCGCCGGCGTTTTGGAGCATCTCACGACAGAGGATGCTTGCAAAGCAGAGCCTTGCTCATTTATGCTGCTGTGTTTCTTATTGGCTAAATGCAGGACGCTTTTGTTGGTGAAGGTTTTACTTTGCTGCGATTGTGTTTTAAAAGTGTCATGATTGTATGGAACATGGATGATATTCAGAGATCTTCTGTCTCCTTGGCTTTTCTGAACTTCTTTGCCGTCTGTGAGAGACTGAGGTGTCCTGCCACTGTTTTTCACCTCCTGCTCATCTGCAGCTCCCTGACGCTGAACGGTGAGGAGCGGCAGCACGTGGCTGTCTGCGACCGGGTGAGAGGCTTGGGTTTTACGCTTCCATTCATTCCTGTCAAAAACATAAAGCTGCTCCATGGTTTTAACTGCAGCCTTGAGCTTTTCTAGGGCATCCTGTTTTGGCATTGCGGGGTCATTTCTCCTTTCGTTTGTCTCCCCAGTGAACCTATCCTGCCTCTGTTTTTCCAGTTTGGCCTCAAGATTTTGATGCACCTCAGGCTGATCGGGATTTCCTTGTCTTGTCGTAAGAGTGGGAACTCTACAGGAAGTGTCAGGCATGGTGCCTACCTCCACTTGTGCTCGTGTTGTGTCGTCTGTCTCTGGTTTATTGTTTGTTTTAACAGAGTTGCATTTGATCACAATGGGGGATGGTTTTTCTGGATCCACTTTGGTTTTCTCCTCGGCCACCGTGGGACATCTACGCTCACTTCTGTTCAAAGAGACAAAACGATATGAGCTTTTCACTAGCTTACGCACATCCCTGACGTGATATATTGGTGTCTGAAATTTGCACTTTGTGTCCCTGATGTCTCTGACGGTGAAACTCGGAGCCTTGTCTCCTGAGGATAAAATATGACACCTGCCATTGTCCGATGCCCTGTATTTGTTGATGCTGTTACTGATTTTGGGTGTTAGGAGATTTGCAATATTCAGAGTGCAGCCTTTGTTTTCCTTCACGTTTCTCAGGCAGATTTTGATCTCGGGTGCTTTCCCCATCCTCTCATGTTTTTCTTTACTTTCTGCATTTTTATCATCCGGCTTTTGCAGGTCTTTCTCGCATATCTTTGCACCTGTGCCGGGTGTGTTGGGGGTTAAATCCTCTGCCAGGTTTCCATCTTTTGAAAGAAGCTGGCAGTTTGGAACAAACAGAAGCTTCGTCAGAACGCTGCTGGAGTCCAGTCCTTCTCTTGCTGCCTCTGCCTCCTTCCCGGACTGCGGCTCCTGTGGTGTTTCCTGATGCTCTCCTGAAGAATCGGCGGCCTTGCTGTCACCCTTTGTCTCCTCTGCAGGCCCACAGGAGCTGGATCTGGATCTGTGATCTTCAGGCGAGTTTACGGAGTTTCCTAATTCTGAGGTTTGCCCCTGCAAGCCTCTGCTCTCACTCCTCTCCTTCACACTCTCCAGATCTCTAAAGTGAACACAGGGGGAGCCTGAGGGGTAAGTGTCTGAGATTTCTCCCCTCTCCATTTTGCGTTCCTGTTCAAACTGCATTTTTTTGGAGATGACATTTTTCAGCAGACTCGAGGCAAAAATAGCCCTCTTGTGTGTGTCCCCCGAGCTCTCTGTGTGATGATACTGCATCTCACACCCCGATCTGGCCAACATTTCATTGGGTCGATCCGTTTGGAAGTACTTGGGGCCCCGGGGAGTTCTGGATTCAACATTACAGTGAAAATTTAGTGTGACCCCTTGCTGTGCTGACTGTTCCTGCATTTGGAGCGTTCTGCCTGAAGATGTTGTCTGCTGTGAAGTAATTCTCTTGTTCAGGGCGCAGATTCTTGTCTGTTGATCTTTCATGCCAGTTTTGCATCTGTTGTTCCTCCTGCTGTCCTGCACAGTCTTATTCATTTCCAGTGTTGCACTGGAGGCGTTGTGTGTAATATTTCCATAATTCCAGTCCACATAAGCTGACCACTTATTCAGGCCATATTCTGACACGGATGACTCACTGGAAGTGCTGAGATTGATGGCATCAAAGTATGGACATGCCAGGCTTCGGAAAGACTTGGCGGTTAGGTTACGCACCTCTTTATCAGCGTCGTCCAGCTCACTGAAAGAGCTGGACGCTCCGCTGGAATACTCATTAATATCTTTCCGTCTCAGTTTGGTTGCAAGGTGCTGACGGCCCGGAGCCGGGATGAAATATTGACCCCTGTCGCACAGGGGCCCCGCTCTGGCGCCAGGGTTCACAAAGGAGTAATGGCTCCCATCTCCAAGGTGTTTGGCGCGCCACTGCGCGCTATTGTCAAACACGCCTGCGGGGTCGTTCACCGCCCTGGAGGAGGTTTTAATCGACAGGTGGATCTTCCCCGCAGACGGGTCACCGCCGCTCTGGGTTCTGCACAGGCTCTCATCCGAACTGGCGCACAGATCACTCTCCTCCTGCTCGGTGCTGACAGCCGCTCCGCTAAGATTAGACTGCGCCTTCAGCTGGCTCCGGCCGCGCTCCACGATCAGGGTGCCATCGTGGGTGTCGTCGCTCTCGAAAGAGGCGTAATCTACAAAGGCGTAGACCAGGTTGCCGTCCTCAAATTCCCAGCGGGTCCCGCGGCCCAGGTCGTAGTCCACGTCGTGGTCGAGCTCGGTGAGCTGGATCTCGTGCGTGGTGATGTAGTGGGACTCGGACAGCTCGGCGTCGCTCTTGCCGTTCAGACACATGTCGGTGTAGCGCAGCTCGCCGCTGTCGCTGCACTCGCTGGAGTCCAACTCAGCCTGCTTCTCGCTCTCTGAGTCCGGGTCCGCGGTGGGGACTTTGGTCAGGGTTTCCAGCGGGGACTCAGCCGAGGAGGTTTTGCTCTCCTCCTGCTTCGAGCTATCCGCTTTGATCACAGACAGCTGGTTCCCCTCTCCGGTGAAAGTCACTTTCACCGTCTTCAGCCCGTCGGGTCTCACGTCCAGATCCACATAATTGGACTCTTCGCTTTTTGTCTCCGTGTGCTGGTCCTTGCTGTCCTCCTTCTTTTTAACATGTTTAAGCAGCTTGTTGCTGTGAAGTCCGGTGTCATCTCGGTAAGTGAGAGTTTTCTCCGCTGCTTCCATTTAGTCCGGACTTACCGTCAGGTGGTCCTCGTTTACGATGTTACACCGACACTGGACGGAAAACTCTGCAGGCAGGAGCGTGGGGGCAGCCGGGAGGGGGTGTGCGTGTGTGTGTGCGCGTGCGTGTGTGTGTGTGTGTGGGTGAGTGACTTTGAGACAGGATGTAGGGGTGTGTGTTGGGGGGAGTCCCACAGAAATTCCCACGACAGTGTCAGGCGTCTTTTTTTATAACTCTAAAACAAACCTCCAAAGTTTTCAGCACCTCTCCTAGAAGAACAGCTCCTCCTCAGAGGGAATAAAAGTAAGAGTTTTCATCTTACCTGAGACATTTTGAGAAGTAGATTACTCTAAGCCTTTATTTTTTATTAGATATTTTCTTTTTTCTCCTTTCTTATATTTTAGGGGTTTTGTTTGTTTGCCTTTTGCTTTTTTTTTTTTTTATTATTATTATTTTGGCATGAGAAGTAAAAATCGCCCGTTTCTTACTGCAACTTTTGTAAAAGTCCTGGCTGTTTTCAAATAAAACCATTAACGTTTTCGGTTTAAAGGAAGCACATTTTCTTAAAACATTTCCAGCAACAGGAAGTTTTCTGAACATCTGGTCGCTTCCAGGCTGAATCAGCTGGTGGTCACGTTTTTTTTTCACCCCACAGACCATAGCAGCATCTCTGCCGCATGGTGCGAAGTGTGATATCAGACTCGATCAGTCTGATGCATTCTTAGATAGAATCAAGCAGCCTGTTCCAATCAGATGACAGAAAGAAAGAAAGAAAGAAAGAAAGAAAGAAAGAAAGAAAGAAAGAAAGAAAGAAAGAAAGAAAGAAAGAAAGAAAGAATCATGCCAACAAGAAAGAAAAAAAGACAGGACTGAAAAATTTAGAGAGAAAATAAGAAAAAAAGCTTTTCTTCATAATAACACTGTATGCTGTTATTGTTTCAGACTTTTATTAAACTCAAATAAAGACTGCTAGTAAATATCACAAATAAACTTAACATAAGATGAGCAAAAAAAATGGTGATGTTTATTCCCAAAATAAAATGTAATTTGATGTAAAGTGAAAAGAAAAAAAAATGAAGCACTCAGCTGCTTTATCTTTATCCACTGCAGCACATATTGGTATTTATAACATAAGACACAGCAACGCCCAGCGGATCAATGTTCACTTGCTGAAACAGCTGCTTACAAAGAATTCTCCTTCAGATTATCTTCGACAGACAGACAGACAGACAGACAGACAGACAGACAGACAGACAGACAGACAGACAGACAGACAGACAGACAGATTCCTTCTTATGCAGATGTTATTGTCCCAAACATTTTTAGTAGTGATGCTCTCTCCCTCCTTAACGTGGCTGAATCGGGATGCCCTGCATATCAGGGATCCAGTTGTCAGACGTCTGTCTAGGTTTTGAAGACACAAGTGTTGTTCCTGGACAGGGCCCCAGATTTGTGGTATGCTGTGGGGAGGGGGGCAGGCCAACAGCTGCTGCATGTGGAGGGCACACCGACAGCAGTATCAAGGACAGAGGCCACCGGTATAAAGCTTCTGACACCCTCAAATCCCACATTTAGTCTCATTGTCAGTCACATGGAGGAGGTGTTATGGTGCAGCTATTGGAGGCAGCAGCAGAAACCTTTAAAAAAAAGGAAGAACCCCCAGAGCTTTTGAGCAACGCCAAGCACACTGTTTGAAGTTCGCGAGTATTTCATTTACATGGCCGTTCGAGCCTCTGCAGCCTGTCGTGTTATAAAATGTAACCCGTCACATTCACATGGACAGCTGCAGTTATTTACAGATTAATCTTTTACATAAAAGCAAATCTAAGACATCTGATCAGCTAATAAAACTGTCCTTAACCTTTTTAACATGCGACCCCTCGTAAAATGTTGCTGAGTCAGGTTTAATATAAAAAGACTGTGGGAGTGAGTGTCTGTGACTTCTAATTATAAAATGATTTTGTAATCTCTGAGTGCACGCTAAATTAACCCTTAGATGTTTTATTTTTATATCCTTATAGAAGCAGAGATACTGGGGAGGGGGGATTTGTGGTCTTAACTCTGTAATGTTTCCGTGAGGTTTTCCCTTGTGCTAGAGGCATCACAACATGTAAACAGGTTGAAGTGGCTTACACAAAGCTGACAAACTTAGGCTGCTATTTAAAATGGGGCCACAGCTCATGCAAGCAAGTTGAGATCAGATTCTTACTGTGGCCACATTAAAACAGCAGGTGCTAAATCATGACTGCCATTAATCAACATGAGGAACTGAGCGCATGAGGAGTGCCTCGCTCAGCCCTCTCAGCCCCCACTGGCTCTCACAAATCTTCACGCAGAACTAGGAAAATCGACAGTCAGCCTATACGTTGCCCCAACGGAGACAGTTTAACGAGCAAAAGCCGCAGAATTGGCAGTAGGAATCAGGAAGTGTTGCTCAGATGCTCAGATGACATGTTTTCTTTGCAAAATAGCTGAAGCTCAGCCAGTTTGGATGGATTCTTGAACAGAAATTTTGAAGTGGAAATTTTGAAGCCTCTATTTAACTCAGCACATCTCATCAGATGAAGAGCTTCTCCGCCCCTAATGAAAATAAGCAATTCCCTTGCATGATGCAGGAAATTCTTTTTTCTTGGCTTTTGCCTTGTTCATGGTTTAGGACGGGGCGCTAAAGGTGATGCACATTGTTTTCCTGCCTACACACATTGTATCTGACTAGATCACCTGCCTCTACATGCTTTCCACCAACATAAATTAATTGCAGAAATGTAAACAGAATTCCCTTTCTTCTTTCCACCGTATCACAAAACCCACATCTGCGGAGATGGTACCAAATTATGGGCTGCACAGTGACAGGTTCATAACTTTGGATATTGTTTTATAAGCTAACCCTGCTCTGCACGTCTTCACAACTTTTCCCCTGACCTGCGTGGTCTTTGGCCTTTATTAAGCAGTTTTTTTTTCCATAATATTCTCTGACAAAACTTCTACAAAAAAAACAACAACAACAAAAAAAAAAAACAGTTGGATTTATACTGATTTATACTTTTACATTACAAACAAGTGGACTCCAACTACTAATTTGTAGTAGGTTTGTAATAAAAATCACTGAATATTTAGTTCAGTGAAAATCGCCAAATCATGGAGGTTTTAAGATTTTTATTTGTAGAAAATGTTGACATTTTCAGAGTTTTTTTTTTCGCCATGGGCAACTTTGTGTTCGAGTTTCACATAAAATGTCATACACATTTATGGCTGTTATGAGAAAAAAAATAGCATGAACACTTGCAAATATAGCTGGAAATATTATAGTATCTAATCAAATGAATAAATAAATAAATAAATAAATAAATAAATAAATAAATAAATAAATAAATAAATAAATAAATATTCTACCCAGTTTAAAGAAACAATAATTCAATGGAAAACAGCCAAACTAATGGAGTAATTGGAGTTTTGTCTCACACTTTAACTATAAGACTTTACAAGACTTTGTATCAAGAATAACTTTTTTTTTTAAAAACTATTTTGACAGATTCCTGTACCTAATAGGCTTATTATTTATTTTATTTATGTTTAATTTTTAAAATAAGAAATAATGTCACCAGTATTATATATACATAAGTAAAATTTTTAGTTAAATGTGTTGAACTGTAATAGTTTAAATGATTATTTTAAAGCTCAAGTAGCTTTAAAATAAAGCTACTTGAGCTTTATTTTATTAGAAAGACGTAATTAAAAGACTTTCTTAAATCAGAGAGGCTTTTAGTCCAAAGAAGTGAAGTAAAAATTGGCAGAATATTTTATTATAAAAGATACTGAAGGAAAATCAGAAGACTGTCATCATATTATGGTGTTAAGAAACTAACAGAAATGTGAGAATTGTTATTTTTATAAAGTAATTCAATAGTTCTCAACACAAACTGTAGCATCGAACATAGCATGCTAGCATGACATGTAAAAATCTCCTGTACCTTGCATCGGCATCAGTGACTTTCTGGCTCTGGTCACTGAGCCGTCCGTACCACCTAATTGGGTAATAGAGAAGACTGAGTGCTCTAGCACCTGCTGCAAAGTAGTCCAGGTTACGCACATGCATATTATCCTTCAAGGTTTTATAGAGCAAATTGTGAAAGGCTAATTCTAGAACAAGAAGATTTCCTAGATTGTCACCATCCAGTGATGAGAGTTTACGTATGGAAGGTAGTTGTGCAGCTCATTTAGTTCTATGTTCTTTAGGATACATTAGGTTCATCAGTATGGACATGGGCGATCCTAGACAGGGGCCAACAGGGGGCCAGTCCCCCTGAAGAGCTGGTCATGGCCACCTTTGTAGTGTCCTGTGCTTATTGATCAATTGACATTAACAGAAGGATGTTTGAACTCTGCTTGTAGATTAACCTCCACATTTATTGGGACTTATGGTAAAGATGAGAAAAAGACAAGCATTTTTACACAGCAGTATAATCCCACTCTGCAAAATTTGCTGCAGTTTTATAACAGCATTGAGCATTATGGGATATGTTTCCTCCTTACTGTGTAGGGCGCCAAGATAAACTCTAGTCCTCCTCTACCCTCATTTATGACAGCTCCAGTTGCCATTTTCTCTCTTATGAAGATCTCGATGTGAATTCTTGTGTATGTGGATGATACTGCAACATTTAATTAACATGTCCCAGGGATAAAATATAAAATTTTAAGACTGTTGAAAAACAAAACCTTTATCTATAAAGTGTAAATCATGAAAGACAAAACACTTCAACAATAATCTGAACTTCAGAAAAATTATATATAAGAAGAAGAACACGCCTAATGGGACATTGGATATCTTTATTTTTCTGTGAATTATCCATTTTAAGAACAATGCACAGATGCTGAACATTTTGCAGAATTTTTTGGGTGCAATACACATCCATTTTTTTATGTATTCTTTACTTCATTTAGCTGTGTGACAAGTCAGTAAAGCCAAAACAATAAGAAACAAAGACAGAAAAGTGTCTTTGTTTAAATTTTCATTCAAACTTAAATGATTTTTGATCAAATATTATTGAATTATATGCAGTGGTACGCAATACTAAGTCATACCTTTTAACAATAATGGTAAAGAGAACTCAAAATACCCAGTCATGGAGAATAGGTGACTTCAAGATGACACTCTTCCCTAACTTAACCTTCCCTAATCTAACTCCAGTAACTTCTCTAGCTTTGGTAATGTCTTTAACACCTTTACCATCTGCATTGCTGTGTGGTGAAAAATAAACTCATTCAAACTTGCTTGTCTCTGTTCCAGTCTGTTTAAATATTCTCATTTTTGCATTGGCCATATATTTAGGTGAGTGTAAAGAAGCTACTTGTTGTCATATCCTGGCATCAGAATATCAGCCCACCTCTGCTTACGTGATTAGAAATAGATTTACTTATATCTTTCCTATTTTGAAGAGTGTTTAAGATAGATAATTTCATTATGGATTACTAACTAAAATTAATCAATAAAGTACAAAAATCACATATCTGCATTTAACAAAAAATAATATATACAATACAAAGGCTGTTTTACAAAAGATAAAACCAGAACAGTGATTTTTTTTTTTCTAAGACAAGTTGCTTCTTCTCATATCTCTATTGAAAGCTTCCCTCTAGCGGTTTGCTCATGTACCTGCACTCATAGCTCCACTGCAGCGCTTGACTTTTTCTGTCTTTTGAAACAATGCAAGGACCAAAACTGACGCAATTAAAAATAAAATTCATTTTCTTTGTACGGTATTGTTGTATAACATCATATGATGTTTATCTACTTAAAATGGATAAGTAGAGTTTTAGTTTCATTTTTAATGTTAAACTTCACTCAGTCTGGACAGTAACTCGGAGATTTTCATGATTTGATCCTCTTTGCAGCTCACATTTACATGCAAGATGATTTTTAAAAATAAACTTTTCAAAATGACATGTCAAAGGTTTGTTTGGATTGGAATTTTATCTTCACTGCCAGCTCAGAAATTTGTGGAGTAAAGGTAAAATTCGAGAAACCAGAAATAAAAATGATGAACATGATACTACTGATGCATGGTTAAATTAAAATCTGACTCAGAAATACGACATAAGATACACGTCTTAAATAAATAAACGAATCAAATTAGGTTTAACTACTGGAATAGTCAAATTTATAACATATTATAATGCATGGTACTGAAACCCTACAAATATTCTTAACTTTTTTTTTTTTTTAGAAATACGTTCTTGCAGCTTAAATTATATTATTAGTGTGTTTCTTTAATTTTTATAAATGATCTTATTAGCAGTTTTCCCTGAAACCAAACATAATTACTCATCATGCATTGATTGTTATTTTCGCCAAAGCTCAGCAGCCTTCCTGCTCGCAGCTGCAGCCGTAACAGTCTGTGTCAGGGCTTTTCTCTGTGCCGCTGCTGCATACTGATGTCGCGCATCAGCGGCTAAACCTGACCGCCGTCTCTTCAGTCTTTTATTCCCAGCTTGAAGGAGCAAAATGGCACATGCTGCGCGTTGGTCGGCGGTTGTTTTTGTGTTGTTGTGCTTTTTAGGAGCAGCGGAATCCAGAAGGAACGTTAAATGCCCTTCAGGATGCACCTGCTCCAAGGAGACTCTCATTTGCGTCGGGGCTTCCCAGATCCCCCGGACCATCCCGACGGAGATCAACTCACTGTAAGTAAACAACCGGGGGAAAGTAGTTTCAGTCAAAACGAAATAGCCCGAGAAGGTAATAAGATAAATTGTGCTTAATGTGGGAAATAAATATGTCTTGGCTCTGGTTTAGTTTGTGTTTGGTGTTAAGATGTCCTCTCTGTACTTCACCATAGAAGCGTAGTTAATGGATCCGTTGCGGAAATCACAGAGGGGATGTTTGCTCTCATGCCTTCCCTTCAGTTGCTGTAAGTGCCATGAAACGCAGAGGATTGGTGATTATATTTAACTTAGTAGCTTTGCTGGGTTTGGTTGTCCCACTAATGACTGGGGTATGCACAAAAAAATGCAAACTTTCAAAGACAGGAGGTTTCCGCTTTATTTGTGCATCTCTTGCAGGCTTCTCAACTCTAATTCTTTGACCGCAATCAAAGATGACGCCTTCTCTGGTCTGTCTCATCTAGAGTATTTGTGAGTATTTCAGACATTCATTTCACTGCATGTTTCCATTTTTCACTTAGTTTATCAGTAACATTGGTTTTTCAAAATCTGACACAATAAAACACATGTGAATTTATTTTCTTAGCAGTTAACAAGTTAGTTTAAAATGGCTAAAACAAATGGTATATATGGGTTTTAACATAATAATGTGTACATTACTAATCATCCCTGCTTACTCCCTTTCCCTATGAATAAAATCAAGTGCATAAGTCACCTAACTAAAGCAGTCAAGCCATGTGTGGTAATCTCAGAATTAATATGATTGTTTTCTTCAGAGATTTGCTAGAGAACATTAGCAAAGAAGGATAGGCGTTGGGTTACAAAACAGTACCCCAAGCTTCAAATATGTCATTTGAAAATCGAAAGAGTATGTTTTGCTTTGTACAGAAAGTCACTGTTGAGAATGCTTCCTGGAGGTGTGGACTGTGTTGAGGCTTTAAATATTATCTGATTGCCAACGTTTGTCCGTGACATATAACGCGCCAGTTTGAGGCTATGAATCTTACCGGAAATTGCCTGTGCTCAAAACAAACATCCTTCACCGCAAAGAGAGAAATGCCAATCTAAACAAATTGGCTGTTAATGTTAATTCACAACTTTCTAGAGATCACTGAAATCTGTAGAAAGATTCAAAAGGTATTTTTCAAGCAACATTTTATTTCTAGACAAGCAAAGGTGGAAGAGACGTACCCCCAAAGACTCACACCTGTTGTTGCAGTGAAAGGATGTTATACCAAATATTAATTTATAGGGGTTGTATAATAAGGAATGTCAGAATTTTGATAAAGTATTTATATCATTTTTCACTTCTCATCTATGCACTATTTTGTGTTGGTTGAGCTGGTTGACCATAAAAATTCAAGTAAAATGCGTTGAAGATTGTTGTATGACAAAAGCAGCTCAAGAGGTATGCATTATGTGCTTTAATTATTAAATAATATCCCTTGAATTACCACCTATATCTCACCTGGTCTTTTGTGACTAAATCACAGATTCATTGAACGAAACAAGATCGACACGATCACCAAAAATGCCTTCAGAGGTCTACGAACCCTCACCCATCTGTAAGCCCTGTGCACCTGTCTCTGAAAATCACAGAAGATACTGAAAAGGCAAAAAAGGCACTTATTGTCCCTCTGTGTGTTTGGTGCAGCTCCCTGGCAAATAACAAAATACGGTTTCTGCCAAGAGATCTGTTCTTCGACTTGGATTCGTTGCTAGAGCTGTGAGTAAGCAGTTGTGGTATCAGCAGTGTGTGTATATGTCTGTGTGTGTTTGTGTAAGGGGCAGAGAGAGAGAAAGCAGTCATCTACTTTTTCCATAATGTGTTTCAAAGTGAAGCTGATCATGCTGTTCTTCCTTAAGTCCCTCAAGACTGAAGCAGCACAAAGTCTCGAGTCATCCCTTATTTTTTTAATATCCAAGAAGCAAGATTTTTTATTTTTTATTTTTTGCAAACTTTTGCAGTGGTGTTTTTTGGATGGGCTTTCTGAGGGTCTTTGAATGATTCTCAAATAGTGATTCCCTAGAAACTGAATGATGAGTAATGTATCTGTCAAGTTCACTGTCAAGTCTTTGCTAATGTTTTTTTCTGTCCTATGGCACAATGACATTATGATACCGGTTATCTGCTGATGGTAATTTAGTTTTTATTGTTTTGCTATTGGACCTGTAATATTGCAAAAATGTCTGAGTCATTGAGGTGCAAAGATGGTAAAACACACAGGTACACATCTATTACTCAAACATGTATTTTATCTATAAGTCTCTGAGCATCAGGGTCACATCGGCCATAGATCCTCACTGTTCCCTGTTTCCACCAGGGATCTGCGAGGCAACTCCTTCCAGTGCACTTGTGAGAACAAATGGCTGATGATGTGGCTGAAAAACACAAACGCCTCCGTATCAGATGTCTTTTGCGCAGGCCCCAGTGACATGAAGGGCAAGCGGCTCAATGACCTCCCTATTCCACCGGGCGAGTGCATTTCTACAGGTACAGTAATGGCACTTTTCAGAGAAAGACAGCAGCAAAAGGGAAGCACTCAGGTTAAGAACAAAAAAAATCAATAATAAAAAAATCTACTAAGTGGTTTAATTATTCAACAGGACATGACAGAATATGGATGAACACATAAAAACAAGAAACTCAAGGTCAGCGCACATTTCCTTCAAACAGCCTCAGACAAAATACGATTTAAGGTGGATACCATGATGTTGAGCTGCCCAGCATCTGCCACAGCAAAACATCTCCAAATCTTAACACCTTCACCTTCATGCTTCACAGATAGTACATGAGTCTTTTCCCTGGAATGCTCTTGTTTTATGCTCCCAGCTATGGTGTCCAAATGATTCACTGATATTCCCTAAAAACATTATTTTCCAGAAGCCAGGCAAAGTTATTAAACAATATGTGTTTTGATGGTGGCGCTATGAACTATTACCAGTTATTTTAAACATAGCTCTTTGCCATGTTGTTACAGTTATGTGTAGTTAGTGTTCATCCAAAAAGAAAAAAAAAAGAATTACAGCAGGTATACACTGAACATGGCATGCAGGCAGAAAAACACAACTGATCCAGATAATTGCTAAAAGAGTTTTTATAAATAATGAATGATGCACTTTAATGTACCCCTCCCATAAAGTATGTGTGGGTTAAGCCTTTGCTAGAGAATGTGCTGAAATAACTTATGCTATGTATAGGGCTAAATCTAAAGCCAAAAAAAACTAAAAAAACAATTTAAAGCAGGTTTCTGTCTTTTTACTGTAGAATTGTAATCATTTATACTATCAGTGTATCAGAAGTGCATCTATGGCTCTTTCTGCTGAATTTGATAGCTGTAGTCCTCCAAAGATAAAGGTTACCACTACTCGAATTGCTGTTTAAACAGTTCCTTGATTCAAAAACTCTTCTTTTTGTCTTTTTTTTTGCCAGATTTTGTGCGTCATCAGTCTATTCCTATTCAGTCCATGTCGGCAGACATTTTTTCATTTAAAGAGGACATCTTTGTGGCCTTGGCTGCCCCTAACTCCAACAGCTGTGTGATCATGGAGTGGGATCATATCGAAATGAATTTCAGAAAATTTGACAACATTACAGGTAAGCTATGGACTAGGACTATGGCAGCAGAAAACTAGAGTGGTTTGATGCCATTTTGTATGCAAATATTGCCATTGTCCTGTGTAATCAAAATCATGGCCCTTTGAGTTAAATGAGATTTCCGGGTCGGTTTCATCAAGGCTGCTCAGTTCAGTTCTAAAGATTTTGTGACATGCGTTCCCAACAACTGAGGATCGTTCTGGAGAATGCATCATGAAGAACATTGAGAGCTTTGTTTTTTTTACTATATCACATATCACACTATATAATTATCTTGCTGAAATGATATCTGGGAGTTTTCACAAACTTACGCTTGTCGTAAGCTTGTACATGGCTAAGCAACATGTTACACTGGGAGTGGTATTTAAAACTGACAACCTTTTTTCTCTTTACAGGTAAATCTGTTGTCGGATGCAAGTCCTTTCTGATAGAAAACCACGTCCTGATAATCGTCACTCAGCTCTTTGGAGGCTCCCACATTTACAAGTTTGATGAGCAGCAAAACAAGTTCACCAAGTTCCAAACCATTGAGGTCTTCAACATCTCAAAGCCAAATGACATGGAGGTCTTTCAGATGGACGGGAACTGGTATTTTCTGATTGTGGACAGTTCCAAGGCAGGCATGTCTACTCTCTACAAGTGGACTGACCTGCCAGACCGCAACGAGACCGGTTTCTATTCCTACCAGTTCCTCCATGAATGGTTTCGTGATACAGATGCTGAGATTGTTGAGGTGGATGGGAAGTTCTATCTAGTTTTAGCAAGCCGCTCCCAGTCACCTGTCATCTACCTGTGGAACAAAAGCACCCTTAAGTTCATCCTTCACAGTGACATCCCAAACGTTGACGATGTAGTATCAGTCAAAGCATTTCGAGTGGAGGGGGAGCTGTTCTTGGCCCTAGCTTGCTACATCGGTGACTCCAAAGTCATTAAGTGGGTCAATAAGCAGTTTACTGAGGTGCAGGCACTTCCCTCTAGAGGAGCAATGATCCTCCAACCTTTTACCTTTGCAGATAGACATTACTTAGCTCTCGGCAGCGATTACTCGTTCACGCAGATACACCTGTGGGACACTGAGACGAAAACATTTCATAAGTTCAAGGATATTTACGTGCAGTCACCCCGTTCGTTTACTGTTGTGACCACTGATCGCAGGAGTTTCATCTTCTCCTCCAGCCTGAAGGGAAAATCCATGGTCTTTGAGCATGTGTTTGTAGACCTGAGTTTGTAAAAGACCAAAGAAGAGTCTCTTAAACTGAAATGGTGTGAACACTTACAAAAGAGTTTTACATGCTGTATAACCTTACTTATGCAATCAGATTTATGGGTTTGTTCACCATGAAAATTGTCAGGATGGTTCTGCAAATCAGACAAAACTCAAGAGATTTTGGCATAATGGACGAAGCAACAGCAATCTTGGAAATTAAGGTGCATGAAGATAATGTTACGGCAAAGCAGATTCTTATTATGGGTTGGCTTTTATAATAATCCTAGCAAACAAAATAGAGCTGAGCCAGAGAGTGTCAGTTCTGGCAAACAGCCTTTGGAAACTATGACTTGGCCAATCAATTCAGGATTATGTAGACAACATATTATTTGTGTAGCACATGATTCGTTATGGGATCAAAATCCAACAAATCCAATAGTCAAACACAAGACATTTGAGCTGATTGTAGTCCATTACTCATCAGGGAAGAGAGTTCAGAAACTGTTTATGTTCAGGTAACAGAATCACTTCAGATTTCACTGATATGACTGAATGTGAGGATGTTTTTCTTGATCAATAACAAACTGAATGCAGTAGGTAACTCGCACGAGCTTAAGTTTATAATCATAAAAAGCTTTTGCAACCCAGTGCCTGATTGACAGCAAGAAATATATATGATTTGTTGTTATCTATGCAAAGTATAAATAAAAATAAGAAGTTGAGTGCTGCTATAACTTCAGAAATTGTGAGGAAGAAATTTTCATTATTCCTCTAATGTGTGACCAATTTCTTTGCTGAATGGAGAATTGTTTCTATAATTTTCACCTGCTGCACAGATCTGGCCACACAAATCATGCTATGGTGTAGGACTGACTGTCTGACAGATGAAAGCTATATAATGTTAACCCCTATAAGCAATATGTTTTTGTATTATTGTCCAGAGCTTTGTCTAGGTAACAAAAAAACAAAAAAAAAAAAAACAATATTTTCCTTCCCACAGCTACTTTATCTGACTCTGTGGTTATGTTTATATATTTTTTCCTTTCTACTAACCCTAAAGCAGTCATTAGAAACTTTAACATACCTACAACTAGGTTAGTGTAAAAATGAATTGAGGAACTGCATTAAAAATTGTTTGACCAAACTAGATGGAATAAAATGTGTTTTGTTGTGTCTTCTATTTAAATTCACAAATGTACTTTCCTGCTATCTCACAGGAAAGAGAGACGGCATTTTTACTACCCGGTTTACCTCTAATACAGTTTTATAATAATTTAGAGAAACAGTGGAAATGTATATAACTCCCTCAAATAGTTTTTATCCCTAAAGCTATATTAGGGATGAACTGGCTTTTAAGAAAAAAGAAAAATATAAATTTTCAAAATATTGTTACTTCAGTATGTCCTGACTTGTGGAGAGTGGAAAGTGCCAAATGACACTTGTGAAATAACTATTTAAAGTGTCATCGATTTATTGAAACCATTCACTCTCCATAAATTTTGGGTCTTTTGATCAAACTTTAAGTAATATCATAAATATCATAAATTGTTTATTAAAAATGTACAATAAAGCTTTCTGAAATACACTTTTCTTTATTTTGTCAACAAAAGAAAAAAATAATATTTTTTTTATATGACTAGAACTTTTTAAGTATTTTGCATGTATTGAAAGTAATTTTGTATTCTAGAAGATGAAAATTACTTTATACTTTTTGTGCTTAAGTACATTTCAAAATGTTTTACATTTTTACATTTACTTTAGTAAAACAGTTTAATCTATGGAAGCCCGTTTCTGCAACTCTGTTAAAAAATTTAAATAAATCATCACACTATAACGAGATAGTATCTCAAAATAATGAGATAATTAATTTTATTTTATTTTTTACCAGAGTGGCGGAAACTGGCTTCCATATTAGCCTGTACTTTGCTTTTAGTAGAATATTGTTTCATACTTTAGTAGAGAAGGTGAGTACTTTTGACATCTCTGGAAATGTTTTACGCCCCAGTGTCAAAACATTATGCCTAAATCCTATTTGAAAAGTAATGCAACAGTTTGACTCAGCCAGATATTACATGGCGTGGCTTAATTTAACAGCGCTCGTGAATGCACCATGACGCAAAAGTGACGCTGAGGCCTTAGCGGAAGTGATGCAGTTCACGTCCTCCATCAGCTAATCCAATTTGATAATGCGAGATGTCTCTGAACTGTGCCGAACTGACGCAGTGATGCAAAGCTGAAACTCAGGCGGATTTTTGGTCAACTTTAATCGGTTGAATCGAAAGGTGAGATGGATCCGTCCAGGAGGAGCGAAAGCGACTGGCAGGGGCTGGTTAATGAGGTGAGACTGAGGAGAGAGCGTGGAAATGTCCACTAATGCATCCCATTAGGGTGGAATAAATGTCCAGCAACACACAGTAAGGTCACTTTATTTAAACTAAAACTAACAGTATTCATGTCACGGGCAGCTATAAAATATAATTCAGTTTAGCATGATGTGTAAAAATCTCTGCTGCTGCAGTCTCTCTGAAGCTGTTCTAGTATGAGGAAATACTTGTTTATTTCCTTGTGGCTTCACTGACTGGTACAGTGCAGTACACGAGTACAAGTATGACTTTTCAATATTTGTTCACGTTACAAACTTATGGGGAAACAAACGCTATTTGTTTAGTGGAAGAGCAATGATTCATTGTGTTAATTTTTTTTAAAGTAGTGCTGAAATGTATTCAGTGGCTTTGAATCAATTTTTTTGCAGAACCACTTTGTGCTGCAATTTACAGCTGTAAATACTTAAAGGTATGTCTTTACCCGCTAGAAAAAGACATTTTTCTCCATCATTCTTTTTAGTCAGATAAGCAATTTCAACTTACTCCACACACACAGTGCCCTGGATTTGTGATGGCTCCTTCAATCTCACCATCATCTTTGAACAGTGTTGCTGTCGGTGCTTAATAAAAGCAACCCCACAGTCTTGATGCCGCCACTAACATGTTTCACTGGAGACGGTGTGTTCAGGGGGATTTGCAGTGTTAGCTTTCCCGATGTTTAATGCATCAAGGTCATGACTTGGTAGGTTTGGAGTTATGTCATATTCTTTCCATTTTTTAACTATTGAACAATGCGCTGTAAGAGTTATTTTTTGATTGCGATGTTGTTTTATAACCCAACTTCTCTAAAACTTTCTCTTTGATCTGCCTGTGTTCTGTAGGGTTAGGGTTCTAATAAATGTTTACTTCATGGATTCAGAGACTGTGACTTTCAGGATGCTTTGTTACCGAAAACTAATGTCACGCTACGTCTTCCTTCTGTGCAGTTCCTGGTTTGTAAGCGTAAGCTGGACAGTAAAAAGGAAGCTCTTCTGATACTGTCTAAGGAGTTGGATACCTGTCAGCAGGAGAGGGATCAGTACAAACTGATGGCCAACCAGCTCCGGGAGCGACACCAGGGGCTCAAAAAGAAGTACAGAGAACTCATTGTAAGCTGAAGTTTAAAAGATTTCTTATAAGGGAGCAGAACAGAGGATAGAATCAGTGTTTACATTCTGTACTCTACTTTTACAACAAACAGGATGGGGATCTCTCTCTGCCACCTGACAAAAGGAACCAAGTGAGTGATTTCATCCTGATTATATTGTTTGCTCAAACCGTGCTTTAAGTTTCCAGTGACACCACAGACATTCAGCAGAATAATCTGCGCACGCAGCATGCGTCTTCGCTGACATAGTGGCTGTTTAAGGACCAAATGAGACGGTATTGATGACGGAGGAGAAGCCTGCTGACTCAGGCCCTCTCAGGGGGAGCAACTAATACAATAACAATACAGAATTCCCAGCTCTTCGTTACATGTGATTATTTGTGCTTTTTGCCACTCAGGTGAATTTAGCTCAGCTGCTGAGAGACTCCAGAGAACGAAACAGTCAGCTTTCTGAGGAGATGAAGGAGCTCAAACAGCGACTGCTGGAAGCTCAGGGTGACAACAAGGTACGACTTTCGTCACATCAGTACGCAGCAAAATGTGAGGGATTAGCTGAGAAGTTGATTGGAGGAAAACAATGAGTCTAACCACAACATAAAACCTTTAGAGCTCCTTTGCTGTCTTCCTGCAGCTTCTGCGGATGACCATCACCAAGCAGAGGCTGGGGGATGAGGAGGTCGGAGCTCGACATTTTCCAGCACACGAGAGAGAGGATCTTGTGAAACAGCTGGAGCAAGCGAGGGAACAGGTGACTGCGTGGTTTAGACTCCTTAGCAGGATATTCTCCAACAGCTTTGCCGTCATTTAATCAGCCCGCACCTTTTTATAGTTTGTGCTGTTTTAGCAAATCTAAAGGCAGGAAAGCTGTACCGTTTCAACGACTGAATGTCGGCAGTGTGCTTACCACGGCAGAACTGAATGTATGTTTTTTTTGCTTCACTTGTAAGTGGAAGTTGAACATTCTGTCTAGTTTTAGGAAACTGTTCTGCTATGATCTGTTTTTGAGCTTACACGAACCGTATCTGCTTAAAATGAAACTCAGGCTATGTTACTTTATTTATGGTTGTACTTTTACTTTTTATTTTATTAACTAAATATTTATTCAGTCATTTTTTTTATTTTTTATTTTACGTTATTGTTTATTATTACAGCATATTTTATCGTTGAATTTTTTTCTTGCAGAACGAGGTGCTGGTGCACAGCGTGAAGTCGCTGACGGACGAGCTCCAGGACGTGCGAGCCGAGCGGGACGTGTTCCAGCAGAAGGCTCACCGGCTCAACGTAGAAATGAACCACATCATGGGGAACGACGAGAGCCGATTCCTGGACATAGACGCTCTGTGCATGGAGAACAGGTGGGGCGATTTTTAAAAACCATTTTAATGGACTCAATGTGTAACTCCTTATAATCAATATTTTATCGATTCAGTTAGAAATATGCTCTCTCTCTTTTTTTTTTTTTTTTTTGCTTTTTTTATTGGCCATCTCATATCCTTACAGAAGATTTACATTTTTACAGGTACTTGCATGAGCGATTCAGTCAACTTCAAGAAGAGGTAAACCTGCTTAAAGGAAACTTGGTGAAATACAAGGTAGCCGCAATTACTTTATTTTTTCTTTTCTATTTTGCTCTTCTTTTACATTCTGTTAAAACACAACTTTTTTTTTTTTACATTTAATTTATTCAGTCCAAACTTTATTCTTGATGATGAATTTCAGAGCGCCCTGGAGAGCAGGAAGAACTCTAAAATGAGCGGCAAACCCAACAGCAGCGCTCTGACTGGGGTTCTTTCTGCTAAACAAGGTCAGGAATCTCTCGTAAATAGATTTGTTTCTAAATCTTGATTAGCCTTGTCTTGTGATGAATGGCCCTTGTCATGAGCCGTAACTGGTGGGCTGTGGATTGCAGTGAAGGAGCTCTTGCTATCTGAGGAAAATGGCTGCAGCTTGCCAGTGACTCCTCAGTCTATCTCAGACCTCAAGTCTCTGGCGACGGCTCTACTGGAAACGATCCACGAGAAGAACATGGTCATCCAGCACCAACGCCAAATCAACAAGTACTGAAATTGTTGCTCTTTTTCACGTCCCATTGTTTACTCTTTAAATTTGTGGATCTGACATTAGCACAAATGTTGTTTTTTTTGTTCTTTTTTTTGTCAGTGAACTTGATGATTGTGTTTTGTTTTGTTCTTTTTTTTTCCTCCGTTCTGATTAGGATTCTTGGAAACCGAGTGGCAGAGCTGGAGAAAAAACTCAAAACTCTTGAAATTTCTGGATTGTGGAGTCTTCCAGGTGGATAAACAAATCTTGGTTTAGATAAGTCAGACATTTATGTCACTAACCAGTAAAGTGAATAATAATTTCCTCTCCTCATGCTCTTTTTCTCTTTGCTGCCTGGAGGCCTGACTTATAATGTATCTCTTGGAGTATTTGGAAGTATGCTCTTCTAATAGCAACACATTTTATTTCACCCAAGTTTAAATTTAATGGTTCTTGCATTACTTCTTATGTCTACAAGCATTTATTCAAGGTGTAACAGTACATGTATATTTGTAAAACAGGTGAGGTGAGGTTATTTTATTTGTACTCTAGAGATACACTGAACAGATTTATATGAAAATTTGCTCAAATTTGCTGAGAAATTTAAAGATGCAACCCTTAATGGGCTATTTACACAGTTTATCAACAACAGCAAAAAAGAAAAAAAAAGTTGATCTGGGGGTTAGTTACCAGATCAACTTTAAACTTTCTAAAGCTTTCCACACCAAAGCATTGTAAACACAGCTGTTGATGTTGGCAGGAGCATAAAGACTTTTTAAATGATCAGCATTTTGTGTTCCAGGTGATGTATATGGGAGAATGAACAGTGGACCTATGGAAAGCCAGAAGGGTCACAAACCTGAAGCAAATCTAATAAATGCTGTTAAATGCACTAAAAGTCGAGGTTTTCCCCTTGGTGATTAAATATTTCTTAGCCATTTTTTAATGCATTCATTTTTATTTTCCAAAAGAAATAAGCCATCTCACCTGAAGTAACACTTATTATATAAACATAGTTTTTAATCCAACTTTTTATCAAAGTCTGTTACCTTTTAGTCTCCTCTCATAATAAGTGGATTGAATCAAATATTCAACATTACTGTTTTTGCTGTTGAATCAGACCTACATTGAACTGTGATTTACCACCCGAGTTACTTGATACATGTGCTGTTACAGCCCTATTATTGACTCTTGCTTCTCTAACATGTTTTAATTTGTTTGCTAGCGGGGGTGCACCGATTTATCTACCAGCCAATTTATCGCTGCCAATTTCCTTAATTTTGGGAGCTCGGTGATCGGCCAATTTTTACATGTGAAGCCGATCTTATCCACCGATGTTATCAACCTCAGCAAAGGTCTAAAAATTAACTGCCGTGCTTTTCTTTTCTCCCATGAGAAAGGTTTGACTGATAAACCGGACGACCAGGTCATGTTTGCAAGTTTACAGTTAACAACAGCTACCCCATTATTGCCAATTCAGCAACTTTCTTGATATACCAAGCAACAATTCAGACAAAAAAAATGTTGTCTGGGCCATTTTGGGTGTGTGTGTTTTGGTTTTTTTAATATATGTGTTTTTGGCTCTGGGCGAGAACTGTGTTTTGTTGCCCTTTTATTTGCTAGACATTGTTTTCATGATACAGCCTTTGTAGCTGTTTTGCAATTACACCAAAACTGCAGCTCCTAATATAGACTTACGAATAATGCTACGTAAACTCGAAATATTATAAAAACTAACTTTACATAATATTTTGTGGTAATAGGAGGAAAAGATGCTATCATCCTGAACACACATTTACCTGAACAAGTCGAATCACTTGATCCTCCCCAACAGGAAGGTAAATATTTAGATGATGCACTTATCAGCTTTAATTGCCTGTAATGAAACTGTATCACAGAAACATTACCATTTTTGTTTGTGTGTTTGTGTCTGAAGGTGTCGGTGTTTCTGCAAGCGTCCCAAACCAAGTCTGTGCAACTCCGGCTGGGTCAGATTCTCAAGAAGACGCACAAACGTCTACCAGCCTGGAAACATCTCATCTCAACCTTTCGGAGCAGCTGCCAGAGGAAGAACCAGCAAGCCCTCAAGCAGAAGCAGCAAACAACGAAGACTGTCATAAACACGCCGGATCACAGACGACGGCTTGCACTGCTCCATTACTGAGTGACTGCGGTCCTGAAGCGGCCTGCCTGAGCGAACCCCACCCACCATCTAGTCTCAGTCAACGGTCAGAGAGATCTGAACCAATCACAGGAGGAGACGATGAGTCAGAAGAACGCAACTGGGGGATAGAAACGGTCGAAACAGAGTCTGACGTGAACAATGAAATCAATAACATTGATAGGCAGCAGAGGGACATCCAGTCAGATCAGGAGGCCCACGTGTGCGACAGTGACGATGCGCACAGTCTCCCGGGAGATGCTCTCTTGTCTCGTAGCGTTTAGGAAAAGATCCTGTGGATCAAAATCAGGTTTTGTAACTTGGTCAGCTGTTCTTACTTTGGTGAGATCTCTGGTGGGTCTCTTATCCCCCACGTTTTGCACATCCTGATCGCAGGTCTGCTGAGCCATACATCTGTGTGTGATTACTGAGCATCCCGTTTTAAACTGCTGCTATAACAGCGCCTACTGCTGGCTGTAGGGATTTTATTCCCATCTATGAAGAAACATTACATAAACATGGAAAAACTATTTGTAGTAAGGCAAAGCACAGAGTGGACTCTGCTTAAAAGTTTTAATCTACAAAACAGTTGCTCTGAAACTAGTTCACAGTGAAGGAATGTGCATGTGGTGATATAAAACTCACTCAGATTTTGTTTTTTAATCATGTTGATAATTTTGTGTTAGGAACACATTTCCTATAGATGCTGCCATCTCTGAAACTATTGAAATAGAGACAGTGCTGACCAACTTTTTAAAGACATCTTAAAATAAATTCACCTTTTATCACTCTAATATAATTTCTAAAATACCAAATGGGTACATTTATTGTGTGGGAAAATTAAAGCAATTTTAAGATTTTTTTTTTTTTTTTAACTGAATCACTGGTAGCCTAATGTTAGCACTCATGTTGTCAATACATTGCACAACTGCCTTTTTCTAAAACGGCACACAGTCTTATACATCTTTTCACAAGGTTGGAGTATAGTGAAACGGTTGTTTGACAATTTGTCTTTGCACAATTTGCACAATTTTTTCAGATCTTCAACCCCTTATTTAGCTCACCCCGCAGGTTTTTGATACGTTTGTGGACTGCGATGTCCGTAGCAGAAGACAGATTTTGTCTGGTTTTGCAGCTGTGTGTTGATTTTGAGCATGTTTCAGATCATCTTTCTAGCAGTTTTCTAGCAAAGAATTGTGTTGAATGTTATTCCAATGGGGTCTTAATGTTATGCACTTGTAGCAAAATTTCCAAGGCTTTAAAAAAAAAAAAGTACCAGGCCCACAGCATCACGGATCCATCACTGTGTGAGGAGAGTTTCCACCTCTTGATTCTTTCAAGCTAAACCCACCTGGATTGTTTTCTATACCTAAAAGCTCAGTCTTATTCTCAAGCTCTTGCATGTAATTGTAATGAAGACTTGGTAATGCTCAAATGCCATTTTATTTTATTTTTTCCCCCACCAGTGACTTGTTTAAATACAAGTATGTTTATTAGTGAATTAATGCACTTTTTAATTTACACTAATCGGTGTGGCTTTTTAGTTCATTGCCATGGCTCCCAATAAATTTACGTCTGTGTAAGCATTACTTGACTCTGTGCTGTTAAATAATTTTGCTCTTTTTACAGAAGCACCTTATTGCACAATAAAAACATAACACCTTCCATCATAATTTATCATAAAGAATAGAATTGCTTTATAGGTTAATTTGTGAGAATAGCATTTGACATGAAAAGCACAATGTGCATACACATGTGATAAACTTGTGTGGAGGACAGACTAAATACCATTTCATGAATCTTTGGATTGTTAAACATCTGCTAAATGTAAGTCTGTTTAAAACAAAAAAAAATGCATACACACAAGGGCCAGATTATGACAGTTTGTAACAGACTCAATACTCAGTTTTTATATTGATTGGATTGATTCTTTTTAATATGTTACAAAACATGATAGTTACTATCCAGGTAATTAGAGTAAATTTCAGGAGGAGGAGTAAAGTGATTAATGTTCAAGTAAAGGTAAACAAAAGTTCACATATAAACTGTACTATTTATGGCATGTTTGGCTTAAAATTGGATTCTTAGTAAACCATGAATTTATCCTCCCAACTACTCAACACTTGGATAAATTCTGTGTCAAACAACAATCCTGTCTTGTGAGCCTAATTCCTCCTGAGCCGCCTTGCGAAACGCTCATGTTGCATATTCCAGACGCTGGAGGAGGACATCCCGATAACGCAGCAGGCAAGCCTGCGGCCTGCGTTCCCGTGGAGCAGGCTCCCGATGTCTCCGCCGAGCCCCAGGTCGTCTCTCTTCTCATGGATCACCACTGCTCTTCCGAGCGCAGACAGGCCTCCAAACAGGGTGGCCTCTGATTCAATCAGCTCACTGATTTGTCCTTCCTGTGAGACGAAGTTGCCAAAGTCTCCTGGGTGTTTAGGATGGTTCACACTAAACGGGTTGTAGTGGCCACCGGTTGAGTCGCATCCCCGGCTCAGGTCTCCGTACTGATGGATGTGCACGGCTCTGGGTTCTGGAGCGTCCTCTGTTGGGAAGCCATTGAGCCGAAGGAGGACTTGAAGCTTTCCCTCAGACTGCTCCTGTTTGAACAGCACCTGCCCGTATACCTTGGGAAGCCCCTCAGGAAGTGAAGTGCTGGGTCTCACTTTGCAGGCTGCATACAGAGTGCCATTGTACTGAGAGAACTCTGGAGGAAGGAGAGTATCGGTGTTTACCGAGATGCATTGACAACTGGCCAGCAGTACCAGCAGAGCAGTTTGGAGTCCACTCGATGACCTGGGACATAACAGGATTAGAAGAACAACTCAAAAGAATGGATAACAAAAAAACACAGAACAAACAACAGCAACTTGAACAACAAATCTTTTTAGTAAATAGCTTCTTCTTGCATAGCGCTTAACAAGTCATTCACACACACATCCAAACGCTGATGTGTGTGTGAATGACACGTCGGTCATTCACACACACATCCACACAGTGACAAGCCACTGTTGCCCTTGAGCAGTTTGACTTGCACTGGGGTCACTGGGCCCTCTGATCACCACATAAGTTGTGTTTAACAGTTTAAGCTGATGAGATTTTAGTTTAGACTTTTTACACTAACCAAGATGTTTTTAAAAATAAAAGCATACGCAAAGGTTTACCAACAGGTATTTAACCTAAAAAAAGCTTATTGTATTTTAATCTGTTAAATTATAAAAGCACATGGATTGGAGAGAAGGGGTAACAAAGTCCAGTCCATGGTATCCTATTAATGATTAAATTATTTAAGTTGTGTTGAAGCAGAGACACAAATTACAAAGAAGTAAGCAAAAAACAAAAAAACAAAAAAAACTGCTTTTTGAATATAGACATTAAAAAAAATACATCTTTATTTACATGTCCAAACTTGGAGCCTGTAAGTCAACAAAGATGTATTTTTTTTTATTTAAACGTGGGATTTACAAAAAGATTGAGGTTTTTTTTTTTTAAAGTGCGACTTGAAAGCAGTGATTCAGTCCTTTTCCCTGCACGTGATTATAATTGATGCCTGATTAACAAGCTCTTACTGAAGTGCGGTCATCTGAACGTGGCGTGTGAAAACATCTAAAGTATGCAGGGGCTGTTTTAGATGTTTAGATGTGTGATGTTTGTCCCAAAAATGTTGTTCTCAGCTCTTCATTTTCATGCTGTTGACCAACAACTTTTTTACATTTTGGAAACTAGTTATGTAAGCTCCCAGTGTTGGCATGGTTGCACATTTTCGATTATTTATAAGACAAAATAAATAAATAAATAAAAATAAGAATCGGTTTCTAATCAGGCAAATCTTAAGTAGTTATGCAGTAAGCAAAAAGACGCACTTGTAAGACCGCATACTTACCTGTTAACGCGCATGGTCAGCAATGAAAACAAGACTTCAAGCTTCAATGTCTCTTTACGCTGTTGAACTGCAATATAATGGTTCTCTGAAAAAGACACGATGCCACTGTTTCCTAACAGTCCGTGCGCGTCAGTGGGCGTTTACAAGCCGAGGGTGGAGCGCCTCTCCCCCATTCTCTTTCTTATTGGTTAGGGGCATGAGCGTTTTTGTCTGTCACGCATGTTTTCTTAGAGGAAAAATATATATAATTACAGTTGTCTTCAATCTCTACCGACTCAAAACACGATTTATTTAATTACCGTAGATTATTGCTTTTGCGCAAGCAACTTGCGTGTGTCAACAAAAATTGCTTCAAAACAAGAAAGTGGAAAAAAAAAAAGAGGAAGGAACCAATAATGTTTGCAACCAACTGAAAGCTGTTAGAGCGCTGTCGACTCATATGTACTGGATTACAATACCAGATTTTTATGTGCGTAGTGTTTTAGTAAGAAAGCGTGTTTTTACCGCAGGAAGACTTGATGGTATTTAAGAGCCCATGACAATAGCCACGTGACGCTTTTCCCAAAAAAAAAAAAAGATTATGAGTTAGTATAATCATCTTTATAAGGTTTTGACAGTTTGCCTGTCTGTTCAGGAATTTCAAACTTTTAAAATCCCATCATTCTGTTGTTGAAAAATCATTTCTTTTCGGTCAACATTCAAGGCCGCTGTCAATCTTCCCAGGACTGAACATCTGCAGTTCACTGTTTAGAGAAGATGCAAGAGCTCCATCTCAGACTCTACAGCAGAGGCCTTCAAATCCAGGCCTCCAGGGTCAGTGTCTTGTAACTCTTAGACGTCTCTCTACTCCGCATCTTCAGAACCAGAATCAAACATGGAGAAACAGCATTTCTGTTTTTCTGCTCCTCTAATCCAGAACAAACTTCCTGGAAAATTGGCAAAACAGCTGAGATACCATTTGCACCTCTAAACTTGCTTTCAAAATCGACCAAGCAGATTATACCTCGTTGGGAATTAATTTTAAATCTTAGCTTAATGCAAACAGCATTGCTCATTAGAATTACATTTAATGCACGAAGCAAAAGCATAAAACACACAAAGTTAATAGTTGAGAATTTTTATTTTAAAGTGGAAAAATGACCCTTGGTTCGTCTCAGTCAGATCCATCAGCGATAGATGGTCACAACGATGCGTATCTTGGACAGCTGGGAGAGTCTTTTCCGCACCACGTTTGTGAATCTTTTGAAGCGGCTACGAATGGACCTAACATTTGTCGGATGGGCATCAGGTTGTGAGGACAGCCTTTCAGTAACTGTCTCTGCCCGACCCTCTGCAGAGGAGCTGGTAGGTTTTTTAAGACTCTCGGTGGCTGACTCTGAGGAACGTTTCTGCTTCATCTCCCTCCACTGACGCAGACAAGAGTTCAGGTAGGCCTCTAAACAACTCCTGTGTGCTCTCTTTTCGAAACTAGAAATGGGATGTTTAAAATTGTGTCACAGACATGAAAACGTGAATGAATATCGACTTTTGAGAAAACTGGGTGAGAAAGTGTCATAGAACATACCATTCAGAGAAATGCTTAAAGCTCAGTTCTGATAAAGATCTTCTGGGTTGGTTGGGTGGAATAAGTTGACGAAGTGACTCCAGGGGATTAAGGAATAAATCTGAGTAACTTGAGGCCTCAGTGATGGACTTCATGGTCTTGAAAGAAATGTGTTCAGGACCTGTAAAATTAGGGGGGGGGGGAATCCTTTGTCAGTTCTGTTCTGATGTTCACAGCTTTGTGATTTATTCTGTAATATTCCTTATGTTTGTATTAGCAGATGATCCTCCTTTCAAAGTAGATTCCAGACTCACCTTCCTGAGTCTCATCTTGTTTGTTCTGTAATCGCTGATCAGTTCCTGCGCTTTTAGCCGAGATCCTAAAAGATGGTGGCATACTTTCTGTGCAAGTATCTCCAGAAATGTAGAGTTTCTCTGCACCAAAAGCTGGATCAGCATTGCTTTGCTGTTTGTTTTCTTTCAAGGATGGCTCCATGTCAAAGAAGAAAACATTTTTCTTAAATTTGTAAAACTGATTGTAGCTGCCAGAAGTATCAGCATTTCCTTTTACAGTTTCCAGAGATCCCACGTGATGCTCCAAGGGACCTGGTGAATTGTTCTCCGTGACGGTATTCCCTGCTTGGCGGAAGTCCATTGTTTGGAATGAGCCTGTGAAAGAAAACAGATACTTTTAAGTGGATGAAACTTATTTCTATTTCACAGCCGACCAAAACGTCTTCGACAGAGCGAAATGTTTGACAAGACGTCTGTTCGACACAACAAAATAACAGTTAAATTCAGCTTGACTTACTCTTTTTTGCTTTTTCTTTCATATTTTTAAAGGTTTCACCTGGTTTCATCTCACATAAATCTTTTCCGCCGGGCTGAATGGCAGTTTTTATGCTGTTTATTGCCTTTTTTTCTGTATCAAAACAATTCTTCTCAACATCAGAAAAATTAGGTAGCGTGTTTGGGAGGGAAGTTGACACAATGTTATGGTCAAACCTTTGATTTTGGTCCAAGATATCGGACCACATTGAGCTGTGTTCAAGAGAAGTATGAATAGATTTTACGTTAGTTTGTTCTGCCTCAGCATCCAGCTCTTTCTCTGCCTCCTGACCGTCCTTTTTTGCTGATTTAATGTGCTTCTTTCTACCTTTTGGTTTATGAAACAGCCTTCTACTGGATTTTCCTTTCTTGTCAGCAAATTTGGACTCAGATTCATGTGGAGGTCTGCTGACTATCTGGTGTTGGTGAACAACTCGCTGGCTTTTGAAAAGCCTTTTAAATGCTGCTCCTTTTTTTGTCTGGTAGTGGGACGCCTTTGTACTTGCAAAGTCTCCAGCTCCATCTTGATGATCTTTATTCTTTGAGCTAGAGGTTGATGACAACAGATCATCCAAGTCAGCAGCAAACTGTTTAGGCTGTCCCAAACCTAATATGGACATGTGCACAGGGTCAGAAGTTGCAGTTGTGTGAGGAGACAGAAAGGAAACAGCTTTGCTGCTTCTCTTAGTGGGAAGTTCCACTCTTTTGCTCTATGGAAAGAAAGAAAAATACTTCAGTTTAATTAAGTACCCAAAAATACTTGCTATAGTCATTCAGACTATAGCAAAAATGCTTTATCTGTCTTAGCACACATTTGTACATAAAATAAAACATTTGAGATTGTAAGACACTTTAGGTGTCTTCTGTTTACCACAAATCAGAAAACTGCAAAATAGCTGAAACACTGAATTCATTTAATTCAAGGCTAAAAACCACCTGTTTAGAGTTGCTTTGGAACCGTAATGGCTAAACATTGACCTCCAACATATTTGATATGTATTGATCATTTTGATCATGTCACTCAACAAAATGTAATGTTTGTTACACATTTCCCAACTGGTGAATGCATGGTGTTTTTACTTTTATTTGTTTGTTTGGATGACTATATATTTTTGTTTGTTTGTTTGTTTGTTTGTTTGTTTGTTTGTTTGTTTGTTTGTTTGGTGACCTCACAAGCTTAATATTAACAGTTAATTTTGGTGAAAACACATGCCCGTGTTTATTTTAGCTAAAGTGTGCCACACAAATGCACCATAAAATAAATCCAGATTTTTGTAAATTTTTTACAGCAAATGATAGATGATTTTAAGGTCAAAGTGATTTTTACTTTACTTAAATCTTAAATTAGATATATGTTTTTTTTCATCAGTCAATAATTTTTTGATAAATAACTTACAATTATCTAAAATGTACAAAATACTGAGAAATTATGCTGAGAGGCAGAAAATAAAGACATGAGCTAAAAAAAACCCAGCAATATACAAGTACAACTGATCATTCAGTCATCCATAGATATTTTACCTTTCTGAAGAGAAACATCACAAAATTCTTGTTCTTGCTCTGTTTGTAAGACAGTTGTGATCAGTTTCAAACTTCTTCAAACTCTGTTGGAGTAAGACCTAGAGATGTGAATTTTCTGCTCTTGTGAGTGAAAATGAGGACAGAAGAATTCTGCATCACTGAATAATTCTCTCCTTACTCTTGTAATTATAATGTCACAGATGAGTGATGTCACAACTGATTATGACATCTAGAACTAGATTATATCACTAAATGCATTTCAAATTCATACAGATATACTAATATTATATATATATATATATATTTCTGATTTACTGTTAGTTGGTATCAGTTCTGTTTTAAAGTACTCACTAAAGTACTTGCTGTCAGAAAAAATTAAGAAAAAGAAAAATTAGAAAAATTATTGAAAAATAAAACTAAATCCATGCCTTCCTCTTCACAGTTATAATCTTAATTGTGTATACATACCAAATAAAATTTCATCGTCGTTTAATTAAGTTCTCCAGCTTCAATGTGCAAAAAATGTGAAAACATTAGTGAGATATGAATATTTCTGAAAAACGAAGTAGATACATATGTTTAAGGTAATATTATAAATGATTTGAGTCAGCCATTGAAGTACCTGACATGATTTTATATCTTTATTAAGTTGTTTTATTTAAAATGTGGCCATTTAAAAACAAACTGTACTCCACTGTTGGTGACGTCAGAAATGGAGAAATGTGAAATGAATCATACAGTGGGATCCAAACCAGCAGGTGGCGGTGTTACAATCTGTAAAACAAATGTGGAAAAAACACAGCGCAGGAATCAGGAAACTGGTAGTTGCATTTGGCGCAGCACTGTTGTGTTGGTGGTACAGATAAACTACATTTTCCTAAGCAATATGTCCAAAAGACACCGTTTGGATTTGGGAGATGAGCTCTCCTCCAGTAAGAAGCGGTCTGACGGGTAGGTGAAGCTACACTACGTGTTCATCCCCTTGGAACAATGAGGCTACGAGCTAGACGTTAGCCGGTGCTAGTTCAGTAAGCTATGTTCCAGCCAAAAAGCCGAAACAAAAATAACCTCTGTTGTTAGCGATGCAGCTCATTTTGATTTGCTTCCTTTTCTCGGCACACGAGCGCTCCTCTGATACAGGGCTACAAGTGCTTGCTATTGCTTTAGAGATATCTGAGAGCCAATGGAGGTGAGCTTATCTTGAGAAGCGAATTATCAACGTTCTCTGCACGTGCGGGGCTAACGGTATTAGCCACATGCTAACAGCTCATTCAGGACATCTTCAAAGTTGCTCAATTGGGATAGCCTTTGCTGCATTGTCAGAGATTGTGGTTTAATTCAACAAAATTGATGCACATTTTAAAATGTTCAGTTTTATGTAATCTTTGAAGTTAGTAAGTTATGTAGTGTTGCTTTGACGCGATAAGTGTTTCCAGTGTTCAGTGCCATTCGCGCGTCTGTAGTAAGACATCAGTGCTATTTGAGTATCACTTCCCTAGGTACAAAGTTTTCTATTCTCACCCAACACTTTTGTTAACTACCTTGTAATTCTAGTTGAGAAGAAAATTCATCCTTTGTTGTTACTTGTCTTATTTGTATTCAGTTTTATTCGGTTGCGTTTTTTTGTTTTTATCATTGTTCATTTTTTTTGCTGATAAGGTCGATTTTATGCATAGTGATTATTGTTTTGAAAGTATAGAAATGTTCTTTGACTTTATCTTCACATTTTAAAATAGTGCAATAATAGGATTCTGTTTGGGGCTGTATTAAGAAGCGTAATGTTATTAATTTTAAGTGTGTTTGACAGAAATTAAAATTCCATTTTGTAGAAAAACCAGAACGGCACTGCTTGAATTACTTGTAAATACAGGAATACATTATTAGCCTGGGTAACACTTTATTTGAAGGGGTGTGCATAAGACTGACATGACACTGACATAAACATGACATAACATCTGTCATTCTGTCATGAACATAAATAAGTCTTTATGAATGTTTATGACTGTTGTCATGAAGTGTCATTCGGTAAATAATGACACTTTTAATGCAAAGTTGCTCTAAAAGTTGCATTAAAAGTCCATTAAAAGTGCCAACTTTGCAGGACTTTGTAAATTATGATAATTGAATGCAAAGTTGGCATTTTTAATGGACTTTCAATGCAACTTTTAGAGCAACCTTGCATTAAGTGTCGTTATGTCATGTTTATGACAGTGTCATGCCGGTCTTATGCACACCCCTTCAAATAAAGTGTTACCTTAACTTGCACTGAATACCAAAATGGCCCATTCCAGTAGCCACAGCAATGCCAATGCTGTCCACTTTAGTTTCTACAAGGGTTCTTGAAATGTTGGCCACTGCACTTCACTTTGCAGTGATAACTGAAGCAAAGATCAGTGCTAATCTTTTTGACTGCATATGCCTATTAGGTCTCTAATATTCATACTCACCCGTGTATTTCCCAATAAACATAACCAAGTTACAACTGCGGTTGTAAAAACTGTAAATAGCAATTTCTTAGTAACTGTTAGACCAGTGGCCTGTGCTATCACTCAATACTTGTATGGGAGTTTCAGTAACTTGAATCTGGATAAGCTTTTGCCCAGGTCCGTCTCTATTGTAACTTTATGCTCTTTAGTCTGGCCACCTAACCTTCTCCAGAGCAGATTTTTTTTATTTTATTTTTTATTTATTTTATTCCTTTATTTAAACCCCATTGAGATCTAGATCTCATTTTCAAGGGGGACCTGGGCAGAAGTCTGCAGTACACAGCAACCTGGTTACAAAACAAAATTGATTAATACATATACACAATTATAAAAGATTAAATGTCCATATGTGTCAAAAAGATTGCCCTGAAGCAATTGGTTTTTTTTTTTTGCAGTGTAAAGAAACCGCAACAAAACATGATGGCATCCAGAGTGAGCCTCTTCTCTCTTTTTTCAATCATTCTTATTTTTTTGCACATAAATACAATCGCTATTTAATTTTTTAATACACTTGTATGTTTCTTATAATCTGCTGTTTGTCATAACTTTATGGTTTTATGTAGATTTGATGTTGCAGTAACATTTCTATTTAATTTTTAATACTTATTTATGTGGATCTTGGGGCTTTCCCTTTGCCTACGTCGGAGCTGCTAATACACTTGAATCTCCTCAATTAGTTCCAATACATGATTATTCTATCTTTGCACAAGCTCAAAACAGACATAAACCCACTAAAATTGACTAACTAATAAATTCAACAATTGTAAAGGCTGTGGAATTGGAAAAACACAATAATGTTATAAAGGGGATCTGGGTTAATAAAACGATAAAGGATAATCTCCAGAAATCAAGCTGAATTTAAAAGTGAAAGTTTATTGTTCTTTTGGTTTTGCTATCATTTTAACATGTGATGAACCAGTCAACATAATTGAACAGAAATCGTGCGGTGGTAATACAGGTTGTTTGCATTGTTGTGATGTCCTTATTTAATTAGCTTATCAGTGATATCTTTGTTCATTCAGTGAAAGTTGTGGTCTCATTTCCTCTTTATGTGGTTGTGGGTCAGAAATATCAGCTCTGAAATCTTCTGACTTACCATTATTTCTCAGTCTAAAACGAGTCTCCTTTGGATAGATTCTTGTTTCATTAACATACTGAGTGCAATTCTTAAATGCTCATCTGTCACATGAGCTCGATTATGTGAAACAATGAATATTCATGCTTTATACATCTGTTATTCAGGAGGGCTTTATGTATTGATGTGTTGTTAGCGGATTGTATTTCTATTGTGGAAGATTTTAAATATTTCCACAGAAAACCTTAAACTGCTTTTTCTCATACTTTTTTTTTTTTTTTTTTTTTTTAGAAATTTGTATTGATAGTACTTGATTGTATCATGAAATTGTTGCTGATGAAGCACTATTTTTATTCTCAAAGGAGAGACAGAGACCGCGACAGAGACCGCGAGGACCGTTCCAGGGACAGGGATCGAGACAGAGATCGCGACAGGGACAGAGACCGGGACAGGGACTCCAAGCTGTCGGCAGCTCCATCTAACAGCATGCCGTCGATGTCGAGCATACCTCCTGTCAAGCAGATGAACATGCACCAGCAGATTAACCCATTCACCAATCTGCCACACACGCCGCGCTACTACGAGATCCTGAAGAAAAGGCTACAGCTTCCGGTGTGGGAGTACAAAGAAAGCTTCAACGACATCATTACACGCCATCAGAGCTTTGTCCTTGTTGGAGAGACTGGCTCTGGAAAAACAACACAGGTATGATATTTATACAGGTCCAGCGTAATTCGGTTTAAGAAACAGCTGGGAAAATCTAGAAACTTAAGAGTTAAATGGAAGATTTGAAAGAATCCTTTATGAAATAATAATATTCAAAGCTTCCTAAATTGTTGCCTTTTTTTCAATCTTCAGATTCCTCAGTGGTGTGTGGACATGGTGAGGGCTTTGCCTGGTCCTAAGCGGGCCGTAGCTTGTACTCAGCCGAGGAGAGTGGCTGCCATGAGTGTGGCTCAGAGGGTTGCAGACGAAATGGATGTCATGCTTGGACAGGAAGTCGGCTACTCCATCAGATTTGAGGACTGCAGCTCTGCCAAGACTATATTAAAGTAAGGGCTGCTTTTCTGAAGAGGGTTTTTTTTGTGTTTTTTTTAGTTCAAGGATGTTATTCCACAGGAATCAGAATTGATCTTGCACCAGAAATGTCCTGTTTATTAAAACATTGTTATTTCTACAGATACATGACAGATGGTATGTTGCTGAGAGAGGCTATGAATGATCCTCTGCTGGAGCGATATGGTGTGATCATTCTGGATGAGGCCCACGAGCGAACTCTGGCCACAGACATCCTGATGGGCGTGTTAAAGGAAGTGGTTCGCCAAAGACAGGATCTGAAGGTGGGTTTTTTATTATACATATATATTTTAATTTTGTATTATTATTGTTGTTTTTCAGTAACAATACCACCAATGTTTAAGACATCTAAGATTTGTAATGGAGATCTTAACGTTGCTTGGCATTCCAATAAGATTTTAGCTAATTCTGAGGTCTCGTTCAGAATTTATAGCGTCCAAAATGTTTTTTCCTAATATTAGAGTCATGAACAAAAATTCACTGTTTATATTGTCACGTCACACCACTGAATACAGAGAGTGAACATCAATATAAGTTTTAATGACATTTTAGAAAAGGCAGGATTAAACCTGTAGCAATGTGCAATTATAATCAATTATTTGCATGATAAATTAAAATGAGCAAAAAATTTCCATTCTAATTAATATTTGTTGAAGGACAAATTTGTTTACAGAGACATCATAATCATTTTTATATGGTTTATCTTGTGAGTAGTTTTCATTTCTTTTTTCTGTTTTATTTTGGATATTTAAAATATCATTTACACTGTGAAGTGTTCTCTGCAAAATTAAAGTTTGTTTAGTCTTTGTGTGAGCAAACCTGCATCATAATGAGCTGTCAGCATGATTAGCATAGTTAGCATTACATCTCAAGCATATAAACTTAAATTTCATACATTTATTCAGTTCTAAAAAAAACTATTATTTTTATTTATTTTATAATATAATCTTCATGTAATCAAGTGTTCCCAATTGACACACTTGATTACAAGTGCAAGAGATCTTTTGATTTTTTGACAGACCTGGAGAGGATGCAGAAATAAAAAAAACATTGTTACAACATTATTAATAATGATAATGTTAAGGTCGGTCTATTTTTTTGTTTTGTTTTAGAGAGGGTGAGTAATATGATGCATTTTAGTTGCCTTTTCTGATTAAAAAAAAAAAAAAAATCAAATTTGAGTTTTCAAACAACTTGCTAATTTCTAATCAGGACCTGTCGAGGTAAAAGTCCTCCTGTTCCGGTCATCAGTTTTCTTTGGAGGATTTATAGTTTATTGAAACATCAACTTATAATAAAACTGTCTTTACAAAATCAACAAATGCAGACCTTCTTGACAAAGTTAAAATGCTGACTACTTTTTTTCCAAATGTGGGAAAAAGTAGCAGCAAAGGCACCAGCTTATCAGGTTACAGGATATTCATCTAATGTTCTGTTGACATTAAAGACTCGGAGCTCATATAGCTTCATAATTATAAGCATAATTTTTAAACAAGAACAGTGATCATATTGTTCTCTGAACAGGTAATTGTGATGAGTGCCACCCTGGATGCAGGAAAGTTCCAAGTGTACTTTGACAGCTGCCCTCTGCTGACCATTCCTGGACGCACACATCCTGTAGAGATCTTCTACACCCCTGAACCGGAGCGGGACTACCTGGAGGCAGCAATTCGTACAGTCATTCAGATTCACATGTGTGAAGAGGATGAAGGTGACGTCCTTCTGTTCCTCACAGGTCAAGAGGTAATGCTTGCAGTACTGTCAAGTACGTTACTGAACAGCGTTGTTTGTCCTGAATGAGGAAGACAAGTCATTGTCCTTCCTTTCAGGAAATCGATGAAGCCTGTAAGAGAATCAAACGAGAAGTTGACGACCTTGGCCCCGAAGTCGGAGACATCAAAATCATTCCACTGTATTCCACGTTGCCCCCGCAGCAGCAGCAGAGGATCTTTGAGCCACCTCCTCCAAGAAAGCCAAACGGCGCTATAGGGAGAAAGGTTTGCTGGCCAAAATGGATCGGGCTAAATGGCTCCCACTGTTTACATTCATGAATGAATATTTAAGCTGCGGCTTTCCCCTTCAGGTTGTTGTGTCAACAAATATTGCTGAGACGTCGCTAACAATTGATGGTGTCGTGTTTGTCATTGACCCTGGATTTGCCAAACAGAAGGTGAGTTAAAAGAAACCCTGTTTATTCTATATACAGTACCTTGTAAAAGTGGTCAAACAAGACCAAAATTGCACTTTTTGACCAACATGCATAGAGAGACCATGACCACGTTGTAACATGTAGGTAGCGGTATCATGCTGCAGGGTGGTTTTTCTCAGCATAGCATTGTGAATTGCTTAATTTGGTATTATTCAGTATTTATTTTACTAAGTCTGCTGGTGTTGGTTTAGTTTATCTGTTTTTTGTCCCACTGTACATGCAGCTTTAAACATGTGTGTTTGCATGTCTAGGTGTACAATCCCCGCATCAGAGTTGAGTCTCTGCTAGTCACAGCCATCAGTAAAGCTTCGGCACAGCAGAGGGCGGGAAGAGCCGGCAGAACACGCCCAGGGAAATGTTTCCGCCTCTATACAGAGAAGGCCTACAAAACAGAGATGCAGGTGAGTCACTGTGGAAGTGGGAAGTGGGAAGTTGGTTCACACCCTTCCTGCTTTCCCGGTCTGTTTAATGTTGTTTGTTTATTTATTTTTTTTGTGTGTGTGTGTGTTAGTATCAAAAATGGACAAGATAAACTTACCATTAAATTTATGCTTTTCCAGGATAATACATACCCTGAGATTCTTCGGTCCAATTTGGGATCTGTTGTGCTGCAGTTGAAGAAGTTGGGCATTGATGACCTTGTCCACTTTGACTTCATGGACCCTCCAGGTGAGTAATGGTTGATTCTGAAGAAAAGTCATGTTGACCAGTTGACTTGCGGATCCTGATCACCCCTCATTCCCCACCAATGCAGCTCCTGAAACGCTAATGAGGGCTCTTGAGCTTCTCAATTACCTGGCCGCCCTCAACGATGATGGTGACCTGACCGAGCTTGGCTCCATGATGGCAGAATTCCCGCTGGATCCTCAGCTGGCCAAGATGGTCATAGCAAGCTGCGAGTTTAACTGCTCCAATGAGATCCTCTCCATCACTGCCATGCTGTCAGGTAATGCCCAGGACTGGGCTGACACCTTCTGGCCTTTAAAAGGCCAAGCTCCTTAAGGAAAACACTCGTTTGAAATAACCAGCCATGTTATTTCTTCGCATTATCCTAATAGGTTTGCCTCCAATTTACGCCTGAGGACTTTATACCAGTTAAAGATTGGTTGATGATTATTATGAAATGATTATGACGAGGTACAGGCCAATCGGTATTTCAGGGTAAAGTTTCTGGCATCCACTGCTAAAGTTGAAATCCTTTATGAATGTAATTCCAGAGAAAGTGAGTAACATAGAGCAACTCACTACTGCTAAAATATTTCTGGTCCTGAAGATCATTCCCCATTGTGGCGTCGAAGCTAAACGAAAATAATAGAAGACAAAGTAATTCATTCAACACCCCAACCTGCCAAAACAATAAGCTTACAACATGACATGATGGTGAAATGATAAATAACACATGGTCCAGTTGGGCTAAAATCATGCAATGGAAATTAATATTGGTAAGAAATGAAAGCCATTATGATAAATTTCCATTTTCTCCCAATATTCTTCTTTTCATCTCTGCTTCCAACAATCTTTGGGACTTTTAGCATCTTAGGCCAAGTAATCTGAGTCAGACATGTGCAGCTACTACAGCTGATTCATCCAACACTTTGAATATATTCTTGGCACACACTGTGTTCTGTTTTTATTTTTAATATTTTAGCCAACACTTGTTGACTTTCAAACAGTCCTCCATGATGTTGTACAAAGTTGTTTTAAGATGGTGATATATTTTATTAAGTCTTGCAGCCTTGTTGTTCACCTTAGTTTTAAAACAGCATCTAAGGCATTCTGAAGCTTGTTTATAACATTGTAAGGTGAAGTTACTTTGAAAAGTCATAATTACTAGTTTACTAAAATATTGAACATCATAAAATTTACATGACACTACTAAAATACTCTACACTACTAAAATTAAAGTATATGCTCGAGTACCTTTGCAACTTTTTAAGTGAAAGTGTTGGATGCGGTCTTTAAATTTTAGGTTTTGTTTACCTACTTGAAGCCTTGTGTAAACAGCCTGTGGATAGGGCAGGCACCACTTATGTTATTTCAGATTTTGCTTAATGGTTATGAATTATTACAAATAATTAAATATATTACTGTTTGTCAATGTCATGTGTAGTTAAGGAGAAGACTTTACATGTTTAAAAGTAAAACCTATCAGTCCTGCATAAATCAAACATTGCTGGTGTTTCTAACACTTTATAGTTGTGTGAAAACTCTTGTTTTACAGATGTGGTTAAATGACCCCCCCATCCCCAACTCTCTACGAGCTTATAGCCGTTACTGTTGGAAATGACCTTGAGAAAAGCCTGCAGATCCCCCTTTGATAAAGTGTGGTCCTGCCCTGTCCCAACGCAGTGTCAAGTGCCCTAGCATCATAGGCTTTGCTCCATTTTTCTGTGAATGTTTGACTCATCCCTATGGGCGGCTTTGTTGGGGCCCATACCAACCTTGTTTAGTCCCACAGTGTTTTGTCCGTCCCACGGAGGCTAAGAAGGCAGCGGACGAGTCCAAGATGAGATTTGCTCACATTGACGGAGACCACTTGACGCTGCTCAACGTCTATCACGCCTTCAAACAAAGTGAGTGTCAAGCCTTTGTTAGTTAGGATGATTTTCTTTCTTTCTTGCTGTTTTTAAGTGATGCCCAGAAAATACAGAAGCTGCAAGGAACCTGTCAGGCCCATTTCAGGATAGAAGTCTCGGATCACAGCATGTTAGAAAATATTTGGATATTAACAAAAAATGTCAATTTGCTTTTTAAAATCTTCTTCTAAAAACTGTAGATGTAAAATCTTGATGGAGATGTTGCTGTTTATTTAGTTTTAATTTCTCAGCTTCAATTGGAGATGAACAGTAAGAATCTTAAGTCTACCTTTTGGCTTTTATCAACCGTATGGTTTTATGATGACATTACACTTGAGTTAAAAATATTAGATTTTAATGTACATACCTGGGTTACATTAAAGATTTTTCCGCTCTCTACCTCTTACCCCACTATGAATATCAGTCTTAGCTTTCACTGTTGACTTCACTCCCGATATAGTTGCAGTTGTTAAACTGGACTTGGAGCTTATGTTATAGTTCTACAATGAACCTTTTTGTTTTAACATATTTTATTGAACAATTGTCATGCTTCCAAAATGCTATATATAGACCTGAATCACTTCATCTATTGACATTCAAAACACAAAATGTGTCTCCCTCTTGTGGTAGTTATTAAAACACTTGAAACATCTGGTAATTTATTTTGTTAAATGTACAATTTAATTTTTTTTCCTGGGATTTTTTTTTCCATTGATTCCATCACATAAACTAAATTATTTGGAGATAGAAGTCCTAAAAAAACATGATCAAAAGGGCGTAATGCAGCCACAATCTGAAAAATTTAGATATAATGCTATTTCTGAGAGTTTTTTCCTTATCATATATTGATAAACCTGTGTTTCTTTTTCTTTTTTTAATCTCTTAATCCTTTAATTTTCTGTTGGATTGAAACTACTTTCTCTGGAGCATAATTTCTTATGATTAAAATTGGTTACGTTTAGCTGTTAAATAAAATGAAAGTTTACACACCAGGTTTTGTATGCGAGATAAAGTCATGAGATCAAACATCATTTTCCAAAAGTGGAATCAAGAAGTCAGAGCCGGAATAAAACTATAAATCTAAAAACTCTATCAGTGCAAATCCAGTTTTCTTTGCTCTGTTGCAGCATTAAATGTTTAAGGTAATTGGCGAATTTTCATCATTATTATTCTTTTACTATGTCAGAGCAAGAATGATTGTATAGTAGCCTCAGTTGGACAATCGTTGTAACTAACAAATGATCTACATCCACTAGTTTCTCACATGCATAACTGCTCATGTACTGACCCAAACAGGACACACGTCTTCTGGAAACAAGGAACTAAACCATTCATATTCTTTTTATGAATTTTTCCATCCCTAATTTATATGTAAAGTTACAACATTCCAGCTTGACTATAAAACAATGCTGCTGTTCAGGTTCATTTAAAGCTTAAAAGTCTTTAAAGGCAGTTATCTTGACTCAAATCCTTCTTTTTTTCCAGACCATGAAGCTAACCAGTGGTGTTACGACAACTTTGTCAACTACCGCTCACTGATGTCTGCTGACAATGTACGTCAGCAGCTGTCCAGGATCATGGACCGCTTCAGTCTCCCTCGGCGAAGCACAGAGTTTACCAGCAGAGATTACTACATCAATATCCGACGAGCGCTCTGCACCGGCTTCTTCATGCAGGTCAGCTATTAGTGTAAATAACTTCATCAGAGATGTTGATGCATAAAACTTTTGGTCTCTTATTGCTTTTTTTTTTAATATTGTAATATTAATAGTACTTGTTCTCCTTTCAGGTGGCTCATTTGGAGCGCACAGGCCATTACCTCACAGTGAAAGACAACCAGGTGGTCCAGCTGCACCCATCCACAGTCCTGGACCACAAACCTGAGTGGGTGCTCTACAACGAATTTGTTCTCACCACCAAGAACTACATTCGCACTTGCACAGACATAAAACCAGAGTGGTATGTGCACTGATAAGTTTATCATGAATGCCCGCAGGTTAACTGCAGTGAATGAGTCTAAATTGTCATCTTACTGATGGGATTGTTCATGTTTTCCTCTGTTGCAGGTTGGTGAAGATTGCACCCCAGTACTATGACATGAGTAACTTTCCACAATGTGAAGCTAAAAGACAGCTGGAGCGAATTATTGCCAAACTAGAGAGCAAAGAGTACACCCAGTACTGAATATAGTCGAAGTATCCTGGAAAACAACCTGCATACTGTAGTTTTAGATCTTTCGGTATCATTGTACTTTAATGTTCAAACAATGGCTTTTTGATTTTTAGTATTTGTTTGCTTATTTTTGTTTACCCCATCAATGTCGGTTCTGTAAGTAGGTGTAATGACATGAAATATCAGCAGCAGTCATTAGATCCAGCTTAATATGATTTTCAAAAGAAATTATCTGGAGCAGGTCTTATAGATGTGGTTGAATTTAATTCAGGAGCCTTTGGAGCCATAAAAAAAGATCTGTGCTTGCTTTGTTTCTTAAATAAACGAGCTTTGACTTTATTTTTGTGGATAGATTCTTTTTGGTAGGATTGGTGTGACAAAAATGATTTGATGGGGAGTTTTTTTCCTTCAAGTTTGAACTACGTCTTGGCTTTGTTACATAAAAATTAAATGACATTTTAATTCTTTTTGGGTTTTTAAATTTTCTATTTACTACATTCAGCTTGCCATAAAAATATGCTCATTTAGCATATTTGCACTGTACTCAATTGATAGTTTTAAAGTAATCCCCGACAGTGAACATAAAGCTTTGCCATGTGAAGACATACATGAAACTAAGAAGCAGTGGTGAACTGAGACTCAAGCTCCTTTATTAGCTGGCATCATCTGCTTTACCAAGCAAAACCTGCTTTTAATCTTAAAATGTCAACTTTTCATAATAAAACATCAACATTCAATTGCATACAAATTTCCACAAATCAATCCGTCAAAATTCGGTTTGCATTTTCCATGAAAATATTTACGCTTTCTGATTCGTGTTAAACTGCGTTTCTTCAACGTCTTCAATCGTCTCTGGCAGACACCTGTTGCGTGTCTCTGCCAAAGTCCTTGCCACCAGTCCTCCCAGTATAGCTGTTGAGCACAAGACCACCTGCGGAAGATCCTTCCAAACCTCATCTAGTAACAGGATCAGAGGAGACACAGCAACACCAAACCGACCCATGAAGGAGTTGTAGCCCATTCCATTTTGCCTGCAACAGAGACAGAAGTACAGCTCTTAACAGGAGAGACCTGATAGGCTCAAGAGATTACTTCTGCAGGAACAAATAGTTCAAGTCCGCTTTGGTTATTAAGATGTATAAAAATCCTAATAGCTGCAGTCATGTTAGTTCCTGTAGTATCTAAAAGCTTTTTATGTGACTCTAGCCATAGAGAAATGAAGTGCCACTTGTTGGGATGAAGATAAAATGTACAATTTGATTCTGTGAATGGTTTTCAAGGTCAATGCTCTTTATGCTGTCTGAATGCCTGCAAGACAATATGTATTAGCAAAAATAAACAGAGAAATACAGCAAGTTCAACATTTTAAATTTATATCAGGAAAGTGCCCAATGTCAAATGAAGGGGGCAGGGGAGGCGGCAAGTCATTGTTTTAAACCATGTATTTTCACATGCCTTTGGAAATCAAAGCAGCTACATTACTGTGTGTTGAAGTTATCCATAAAAGTGAGAAGTTGTCATTTACCTAACCACAGTTGGATACAGCTCTGAACTGTACAGCGTAACCGTTCCAAAGGAAGCTGAAGAAAACCCCTTGCCAATAACGGCAACAGCTGTTCTGGCCGCAGACATATCTGCGAAGAAAGGGGTGTTAACTTTTTTTTTTCTAGATATATTAGAGTTAATTGGTTTTCTTTACATGATAATTTCTGAAGCAGTTAGTCTCCTACCTTTTGGCATCACAATGTTGATTCCAAGACAGAGCGCAGATAACAACAAAGCTCCCACCTCAGTGCTGCGCCTGCCGATTTTATCCAGCAAATAGTAAACTGATAGCTTGGCTGGCAACTCAATTATAGCATAGGTAAATTGAGTAAGGTAGATATTCAAGCCAAAGCCCGCGATGTTGAAGCTGATGCCGTAAAATGTTGTAGCAATACAAAGCCTATGGGTACAGAAGTATTCAGATACAAAAAAAAATGTTGAGTTAAATATAATTAGCATTTTATAGTTACAAGTTATTTTGACCTGGTAATAATAAAGCAAATAGCACAGGTTGTACAAACCATAAGAGGCCAGTTTTCAGAGCTATTTTCCTCATCTTAGGTGTTCGAACCAAGTCGAGGTACGTATAAGTTCGTCCTCTTGCCTCCTTGTCTACAATCGTGGATAAGGTCTGAAAAATGTCAGGGGCAGATATTGGTTTTTACTTCTGATCACTAAAATACAGATGGTCTAAAATTAAGACTAACTTTCAGTTTTGCTGAATACAACCTCTTCATTTAGTGTGTGAATGAAATCTTCTCTTTGATTTATCTTGGCACATCTCTTCAAGTATGTCTGAGCCTGCTCCAGTTTTCCATTGGCAATGAGCCACCTCGCTGAGTCAGGCATCCACCTGAGTTTAGCAAAATAAATAGTTTTAATCCATATATTCCTATAGGAAATCAAACTTTGATCACCCCCATCACCCAGATGGAACAACTATGTTAAACATTTTATGAACTGACGTTTTTCATTAGCTTTTTTACGTACGAGTACAAAGTTTTAATACTATAAAGAAACATTGACTTAACACACTTGCCATCAAAACTTTTACTGAATTTTTGTAATTTATTTCCACCATGACAGAATACAAAGTTGTATTTGTGGGAAACCACCAAGTCTTACCTCCAAGTGATGATGGCCAAGATTAATGGCGACGTAACACTTAGAATGAGCCAACGCCAGTCAGTCACAAAGTAAGCAATTGCTGCAAATACTGTGCTGCCAAATGTCCAGGATAAACTATCGATGACTCCAACCAGTTTTCTGTGCTCAATGTCCACCCACTCCACACCTGCAAGGAAATATCCAAGTTTTCAATATTTTCAGACTGAGTTAAAACATATGTTACTCATAACCATGTCTAAAGCTTCCCAGATCTTTTCAGGTTAGCTTGGTATAATCGCAGATTAATTACAGAGAGCGGATGAGACGATGACAATGCCAGTGATGCAGAACCCAGTGAAGAACCTCAACACTGCAAACATCACGTAGGTCGTAGAAAAGGCGCTTGCTACAGCAAACAGCATGCCAGATACATATGACACCAGGAGCATGATCCTGCGGCCAAACCTGTAGTNTATATATATACATACACTGCTCAAAAAAATAAAGGGAACACTCAAATAACACATCCTAGATCTGAATGAATGAAATATTCTCATTGAATACTTTGTTCTGTACAAAGTTGAATGTGCTGACGACAAAATCACACAAAAATCAATGGAAATCAAATTTATTAACCAATGGAGGCCTGGATTTGGAGCCACACACAAAATTAAAGTGAAATGGTCCCTTTATTTTTTTGAGCAGTGTGTGTGTGTATATATATATATATATATATAGTTTAATTACTCCTTTACATAACCATTACGTAACTGTAATACCTGTCACTTAGACTTCCAAAGGCTATGGCTCCAAACATTACTCCAACAAAGAAGATGGTGGCTGTTGCTTTGTTTTTCGCTCTTCTGTCACACACAAGGTCCCACTTCATGTAACAAGAGTAGAAAGGCACATTCCCTCCAAAAATTAGTCTTCTTTTGGGAAAAAGTCAGTTTTAATATCAATATTTGTGTTTATCTAGATAAAGGTAAGAAAAGTCTGCAGGATTACCTCTGAGGTTATTGTTGATTTGAAGGTTGTGTTGTCGTACACCCATCCATCCTGGCATGGCACAGTGGACGCATCAGTAGCATCAGAAGAGTTGAGCAACAGGTGATACTGAGGCTTCGCAAACATCCTACAGGAGCTGGGACTCCCATCTGTCTCGACCGGGATACTCACAGTAATTCTTTCTGCCTGAGATAAATTCAGAAAATCATCTAACGAGCTGATGTCACAGTGGTGAGCTGGTATTGCTGCGATAAAATTATTCAGCACAAAGTGGCAAGGAAGCGTGAAGCGACCCAAGAAGTTGATTGCAATGATCATTTTCTGGAATTTTCCAAATCCATTAATATCAGCAAGAACATTCTCAAACTTCATTGTTGCGTCTTTTTCCAGTGCGGTGGGTCTTCATGCAAGATCATTAAAGCAAGTAGATGAACTCCTCAAGCTCCCATGCCTGTATACTGAGAAATTCACCAATCTTTTCAATCTCTGTCAAGCGAGTACGACCTTTGACATTTGGTGAAACCACCCACTGCAAGATTACAGGTGAAGGGAGTTAATATTTTACTTTACAAACTTGCTGTCAACATTCCCTTATGTAAGAAGAGCTTGCAGTTATCTTATGAAGGGAATTATTTAGAAAGAAAAATTGGACCACCACTTTTGCTGTTGATTTGTTCATAAACTTCGCAGATCAGACAAAACACAACAGTTTTATCAGAAACCGAAGATTCTGGCATATTGAAGGTAAACTCTCAGTGGCCACTTCATTAGGTAGAAATCACTAGCAGTAGGTTCAACTTTTGTCTTCAGAATTACGCTAATGTTTTGTTGCACAGATTCAACAACAATGTGTTGGAATATTTTTTCCTTACAATTTTTGCACAATATTAACTTGATAGATCTCCACTTGTTGCTGATTTGTTGGCTCTAGCTCAGAGCAGCACAGTGAAATCGTCAGCTTCATAAAACAAAAAAAAGTAGAAAAAGCTTTCCCAGAAGATGGATGCACTGAGCCTCATAAAGGGATGGAGCAGCAACAACACTCAAGTAGGCCGTGGCGTTTAAACGAGTAACAAATTGTGCTAAGAATCCATATACCATTACACCGTCACTCCCTACTTCTGCCAAAATCTGACCACGACCTCTTGCAGTTGGAATCAATACTCGTTTGATTGTTTTTGTCCAGTTTTTTTAAGCCTGTGTTTTGAAATGACAATATTTTCAAGATTAAACAAATCTGCTTTTTCTTTCCTGACCTTGCCATTAACTCTGACACTCATCTTCATTTGGTAAAAGTTTAGATGCTCAGAGAGTTACCCTCTGAAGAGAAGGTATTTACTTGTCCTCTGATTTACCCATACAGGGTTGATACAAAGCAGGTCCCCAGCTTTGAAAAACACTGCAGAGCACATATCAAAAAAGTTATTTCACTTCATATCCATAAATGGCTTGGTATTTAGTGAACTTTTTGTTTACACTTTTTAAGAGACATGCAGGTTTTTGATGGTTAAGTCAATACTTTTTCCCTTTAAAGACTGATGAGAGATTGTAGTTAGAACTATCTTCCTCCTGTTTATCTCCATGCCCAAAAATCATGTTGTTTGCTGGTTATTAAGGAAGGAAGCTGAGCTGTTGTACTGCACCTCTGCCGATTTAAATCTATTTGAATATCAAAGTTTATTTTTTTCAGTTTTTAAATGTCAAATTTCTGATTATTATCCATGGTGTTTACAGTTAATGTCAAGCCTTTGAAAGTGAAAATGTGCAATGTTTTATGAGTGTATGATGTTTGATGAAGAAACTTTGAGTTTGTAAGTCCACAAATTTGTGGGACTGTTTAAACAAGTCTTTGCTTCAGTTTTAAACACCAACATGTCTTACTTACTTGTCCTGATTAGACTTCATTAAATTTTTCAAAATGTTTTCTTCAATACTTTTATCTCACATTTCTTTCAGATTTTCTTTTATGAGAATTTGAATTTACCCTAAAATCAGAATTTATTTAAAAACATTCAGCAAGTAATTAGGGTATCCTCCTGACTACCAGGAAAAAAAATATTGTCCAATCACCATTTTTTTTAAATCCTACATTCTTTGTAAGGTAATAAAAAGTTTTATGCACTTACTTTGTCTCTTCCCATAAAATGTGTTATAACTGATGAACGCAATTTTTATGAATTAGAAAAAGATACGTACAAAAGTCCCACCCCTTCACATGTGGTACCATTGAAAAGCCCTAAATGTCCTCTCCAGATATCAAAAGGAATTAATTCAGTAGAATGCAGGGGGTGGGAGATATTCAAATTTAGAAATGTCCTCTATAGAGGACAAAAATGAACTACTGGTAGGTAGTCAGGAGGATATTAAACACACAATACAGAACAATCAACTGTTAAGTTTAGTCTTTAGTGAGATCTGCATAATGTGGCATTACAATGCATAATAATATTATTGCTGTTGTATGTTTAGTCTAGTCACCTTTAAAAGACAGTCATTTTCATGCCAGTGTAATCTACACATAAAAAAAAGACAAAGCAGCACTTTTGAACAGTTAATTGTTTAAAAACACATTTCTTTATCTTGCTTGCAAACTCTATGTTTTCAGATTTGTACTGGATTGTGATGAGTCATGCTCATACAGCACATCACTAGATTTGCAAGGAAATGTTGAATATTACCTGGCTTTACTGATTCATGTATAACAGAGCGGCTGTTGGTCTAATACCTGTAATTTTGTAAGCTGCGTCTCCAACAATCAACACAATCCAGTTTAACAGAACTACTTAAAAACTTGAAGCCTCTTTTCGTATGCCTCTTTGTTGTTGTCAAAATCTAAAACTGTATTTCCCCAACAGTTCAGGTTATTTTTCACAGTATTCTGTGATTGAATTCCAACCCGTGAAATGGCAAGCCCCAAACATTTTCATGTTTAAACTACTCATAAACGTGTTCTTGTTTTTGTGTTTGTTGTAAGCAAAAATAACAAAGAGACCCTGACCATGTTCATCACATGCAAGTTTTAAATTGTGACCGTCTGTCACCTTCAGCAGACTTTTTATTCGTTTCAAACCTAAGTGGACTTTAATTTTGTGTGTTAAAACATCAACAGAAGAGGCACTGGCTCAGCGGCTCCACTCTGCCGTGTTGCAGGCAGCATTTGATGCAGGCCCATCATCATATATTTTTGGTAAATTGACATAAGTATTACAGAGTAAATAAATGGAGTAAACTTGTGAACATTAGCTTAGCACTTCAGGATCAAAGCATCTACAGCTGCAAAATATGACTCAGCTGAAAAATGTCTGCATGTGTCAAGTCCTGGGTGATCTGAGTGTCTGGACAGGGTTATATGCATGTGGCACAGTGATGGCAAAATCTTTACAGGTGGCCTGGACACTTGTACTTGCATTACTTTGGCAGTCTGAACACAGTCCATCTATGCACACTGTGAAAGAGTCCACCGTCTGAAGAGACTATCTCCACCTATCAGTGTTACCTGGATGGCTGTAGGTTAAAAAAATGTAGGTGGTGTTGACAGAAACAGTGGTCCTCTAATCTATTAAAACAGCTTTACAGCCATTAATTAAAGACTGCTTCCTTTCCCCCTTTAAAATGTTTACTCATTGAAATTCTCCAGAGTATAAAAAAAGAGATTTTCTCATTATTTGGGATTTTATCATCAGTGGGTCAGGTTGCTGTGAATTTCTCTCAGATATGTAGGTAATTTATCTATTGACGATAAAATTACTAATTCAGAGTACAGAATCCCTTTGTATGATGGGGTAGCTGTCCTGTCTGTTAAACTACACAGGCAAGCCTTAAACCCATAGCTGAAGTAACTCCACAAAAATGTGACTCTGATGAACTTCTGCCTTTATATTAAAAAGTTTAAGTAATTTATTGCATCTGATGTTACAAAAAACAACAGCAGACCTGGTGATGGCTCTAATGACAGCCCACTGTGTGACACGGGTACATATTTATTTTCATGTAAAGAAGAAGCTGACATCTGACCACTGACGATGGATTGTAATGCAAGGAATTGTCGTTGGCACAGTCTGATCAGATTTTAACAAGCCCTTATAAACATGGACACTTTCCTGATGGGACTAACTATTTTCCCATCAGGAGGCTGCAGCAGCCTCAACGTTGTCGGTGAATAAGTTTAAGAGGACACAGTCACGACACTGATGTACACCATTTAGTGTGTAATTTTATTTTAAAGTTGTAGATTCTTCAAGGATTTACATGACAATCACTTAATTTTAGCATCAGACTGATGGATATTTAACTGTCTCTAATCAGTGTCAGACACAAACATGTTCTGCTCACGACATCAAAGCATTTCATCAAACAACAGAGTAGGGTTTGTATAGCAGATTAACATTGTAGACAATTATTCTCCAGTGGAAATCGACCAATTTGTTTTTCATGCCCAAAAGCAGTCACAGAGTCGCGTTCTCATCGGATGTCGGTATTGATCGTCTTCTGCAAAACAAAATACGTTTTCACAAAGCTTTCGTTTTGAGGTTTTGCTAAAAACAGACATTTTTATTGTATTTTACCTTGTCTGTTCAATGTCTTCGATGGTCTCCGGGAGACGGACGTTTAGTGTCTCGGGAAGAAAAGAAGTTGACACAGATGCAATGCAAGCCACCAAGATGAAAATTATATTTGGTAGGTAAGACTTGACGTCCTCAAGAATCATCACCAGGGGCGATAGAGACACACCAGTGCGAGCAGCGAAAGAGCTGAAACCAAGTCCGTTTTGCCTGTATAACCAAACAGAATCATTTTAATTTCGAGTCCTTATTTACAGATATTGTTCTTACTATTGTTTTTATGAGAATAACATGCTTGCAAATCTGTTTTCCTGGATACTAAAATGTGTCTGACTAGACAAAAAGAGGTGAAATGTTTTCAGACCTCATGACAGTCGGATAGAGCTCTGTTGTGTACAGGAACACAGTTGTAAAAGCTGCTTCTGCAAACATCTTGCCTGCAGCTCCAAAAGCCGTCCTTGCTATCCACATATCTGAAATAAAAAAACAACAACTTTTATTAGGTATTCCAACTTTGACAATTCATGATTTCATGGTTTTAGGACTTGTCGCTTCAAGTCACTGACAATTCAAATGTTTGTCACGTGTAAATGCTACTGCAAGCTTTCTGGTTGTGAGAAACACATGCTTAGATTTTTGATTTACTCTGAGGGACGAAAATGTTGCAGAACAAACACAGCCCTGTGAAGCCAAGTGTTCCAGCCTGAGTCCATCTTCGGCCTAATTTGTTCAAAAAGAAAATGATGAAGATTTTTCCTGGGATTTCGGAGATGGCGTAGATGAATTGCGTGAGATAAATGTCCACTCCAAACCCAGGAACATTTAAGCTGATTCCGTAATAGACGCAGGCCACTCCAAACCTACGGGTAAAAGAAAAACACAGCAAGAAATATGTTTAGTAAAAAAAAAAAAAAATGTTTTATGAATGCTGGTTTCTGATTGGCTAGTTTGTGTCATGTGTTGTATTGCTGCTGCTGAACTGCTTCCTGTCGTTTGGACTCTATACAATAGAGTCCAAACTCTATTGGTGTGTAGGTTTTTAGTTTAAACCTAAGTCAAATCAGCAATCCTTAACAAGACCACAAAACTGATTTTGACAGATGAAACTAAGGGTGATCAGACTGGAGCTATTTTGAAAGATGAACAGAGTAATACTCTATAGCCTCAAGATGTATAAAGCCAATGTACTAAATCACAATAAAAACATTAAAGAGGTATCACTGCGTTTTTTATGCCCTGTAATATCGCAGTTTGAAAAACAATAAAAAAATGTTTATACCAAACAATGCCAGTTAGTAGAGCAAGTCGTCTCATTTTGGGAGTCTTCACAAGGTCCATGTAGGAGTATTTTCTATTTTCATCCTCAACAAGTATTACTTTGGAGAGAATCTAGACAATTGAAAGAGAAATTTAAACAAAAACCTCTTTACATGAAGAGAATGTGGAAATTGTTGTACCTCAGGTTTCAGGTCAGCCATGAACTCCTCTCTGCGGTTGAGTTTTGCACACTTAGTCAGGTAAAAATGAGCACTATTCACTTTTCCAGTACTTATCAACCATCTGGCAGACTCTGGGAGCCACCTGCACAAGAAGAACGGTTGGCAGCGTGACGCAAACATAAAAGATTTTCTAAAGACTTTCTAAAAGATTTCTAACATTCAAAAATGCACTTGCTTCTACAAACAGGAGTGAATGCTTACTTTCTTTTTACTGTTTAAATCTAACCAGTTTCTGCTTACCGCCAACAGATTATAGCCGGCAGCAGTGGGCTGGTCACAGTGGCAGTCAGGTATCTCCAGTCATTCACAAAGTAGGCCACACCGGGCAGCAGAGTCGTTGAAAAACTCCAGTCCAAACTCATTAAGACTCCCACCAAGGTGCGATGCTTGATTCCGACCCATTCTACGCCTGTCAAAAAAAGAACATTAAAGGTATTAAAAGAGAACAGAACATAAAATCAACAGACTAAAATAAAGATTCATTCAAGGGAGCTTAGTATTTTATTTCACAGTCGAGATTTTCTGTATAAATAAACTTTTTGTTGTAAATGTTAAGATTTTGCTTTACAGCACCATAAACCAAGACAAAAAACCAAGACAACAATGGAAAAACATTTTATCAGATTTACAGCAACATAGCACCTCCTTTTATTCACATAACTTTAATGGCATTCTATTTTAAATACAAAAACTTTAGTATGGAATTGGCCCATTATTTGCAGCTACGGTAGCTTAAACTCTGAAAAGTGTCAACAAAGTTTAGGAATGTGTTTGTGCAGACTGTTTATTAGTTTTCCAAACGGACATTTGTGAGATCAGACGCTGATGTTGGATGACAAAGCCTAGTTGAAAGTCTGCTTTCTAATCCATCCCAGAGTTATTCTGTTGGGTTGAGGTCAGGATTTCATGTTGGTCAGTCAAGTTTTTTCACTCATTCACCATTTTATGGAGCTTGGTTTTTGCACTGCTGAGCAGTCACGTTTGAAATAAAGAGCCATCCTCAAACTTTGGAAACCATGGTCTTGAACTGGAAAAATGTAGAATGCCCTCTTCATTACAAAGTAATGAAGTCCTACAACCAGCTGGAGGAGTTTGAGTATCTTTAGGTATTGAGGGGGGAAATGGGGCAGGAGATCGGTAGTCTGACATCTGCAGTATATCGTGAAGAGAAAGTGAAGAAAAAAGGCAAAGCTCTCTATTTACCGGTCGCTCTACATTCCTACCTTCAACTGTGGTCATGAGTTTTGGGATGTGAGCAAAAGATTGCAAGTGGTCATCAGTTCAAACCTACAGAACCCACATTTTTTGATGTGGTGACAGACAACTTACATAGAACAATGGAGATTATACTGATTCCAGAAATCCCAAATCCAGTGAAAAATCTCATGGCAGCAAACATGTTGAAATTATAAGAGAAAGCACTTGCAAAACCAAAGATGGTGGTCATTATGTAGGACACCAGAAGGGTTCCCTTCCGGCCAAACCTGTGAAAATGAATATAATTATTGAATAAATAAGACTATTTAAAATGCAAAAAATAGACTGCAGTCTGTTATAAATGATTGTAGTCACAACTTATTGTATACAGAGCAAAATTTAGATCCAGAGGACAAACAACCATACATGCACATCCTCACTCCGAAAGAGAATCTTAATGTAGGACACAGGCAAAGGGCCCAAAAGGAACCCACACATGCACAGGAAGAAAATACAGCGTTAACCCCCCACCCCCATTATTTTTTAATTATTTCTGTTTATGCAAATGTTTCTAAGTGATCAAACGAAGTGATCTGACACTATATGCCAGCACTGATGTTTATATAAATGAACATATGATCTTCTACTTTAGCAATATCATTTAGCGCTTCTGATTTTGTCATAATTTAAAACTTTCCTGAATGTTTTAAATACAGATATAAACCAACTGACTGGAAACATGTGAGGAATATCCACACCTGTCACTGAGATAGCCAAAAACCGCTGCTCCAAGCATAACCCCCATGAAGAAGATGGTGGCTGTGACTCTGTTCACACTTCTCTTATCACAAACCAGGTCCCACTAAAACCAAACACAGATAACAGGGTTAAGGGATAAACCACTAATTCATGATAACGGAAAAAAATGTACAGACAAAGCTTACCTCGGTGGCGAGAGTCGATTTAAAGACGCTGTTGTCATAAACCCACCCGTCCTGGCATGGAATCGTAGGTAGATCAGTGGAGTTGGTAGAGTTATACAGCAGGTGGTACTGAGGCTCCGCAAACATCTGACATGAGCTCGGGCTCCCATCACTCTGTAAAGGAATACTGGCAACGAGCTTGTCTTCAAGAGATAAACTCCTAAATATTTCTCCATCGTCTAACGCCCTGATGTTGCAGCGGTGAGAAGGAATCACCGAGATGAAGTTGTTAAGCAGGAAGTGAAATGGCAAAGTCATACGAGGAATGACCAGCAAGAGAAGTGTCCTAATCTGAAATCTGCCAAAACCATTAACCTCTGCAAGCACATTCTCAAACTTCATCTTGCTGACAGATGATGTAGTGCTAGAGAGTGGAGGAAAGCACCACACAGGAGGCAGGGAACTGAAAAGCGCATCTTTTTTTTTTGTCTCTGTTACAGACCTCTGGTTAATGGACATACAGCTCTGCTCACGAGAGCTTGTCATGTAACTATTGTTTTTCAATAAATAACTTTTTTTCGTCAGACAGTTCTTGAAGTGTTCCTTGGTTTGATTAACCCACACCTGTCAGCAAAACCATAGGCGTTCATTGGCGTTCATTGGTGTTCTTGAGTAAATGATCTAGGACCTCTGTTCTGTGAAACCAAAGGACTTGGCTGTTAGTGTTTCTGGATCCTTCAGGTGTTAGTTACAGAAATAACTGGGGCAGAAGATACCAACTATGACTCTGCAGAAACAATTGATGTTTAGAATCACTGTCATAAAGATTTTATAGTATCACGTAATGTGGTGTAGTGAGTTTATCACACCCTGCTCCTGGGGTTTATGTCAAAAGGACATTGACACTGAATGTAAATAATAAAAAATTTAAAAAGTATTGGAAAAAATAAGTAAGATTCTTTTTGAAAAAGTTTATGTTCTGTTGGCATACTGTGGCAAACATAGCAGAACAATATATACCAATGTTTACATTTGCTTTAGAATTTACAGTTGTTTAGGAATTAGTGCAAAGATTTCAGATGAGTAAATCTACAACGTTCAGACATGCACTGAGTTCCTTAGAGTTTCCTCATGTATTGTGCTTTTCTCACTGAAAAGCACAGTGAGAAAATATTCCTTGTGTAACAGATGCTGCAATTCATTAGTATCACAAACAGGACATTATGGGTCTGTTATTGAAATCTGTCATAATATTGCATATCTTCCATTTATTTGAATAAAACCTGAAAACAAAGCGTTGTTTTGCTACAATTTGTCATTTACTGCTCTTTTACTTTCCGGTGTCTCTTGAACTAAAATTGCAATAAACTCTTTGCTGATTTCCATAGAACTCTAATGACTGAACTTGTAATCCAGGCCAATCCATATAAAGAGGATTATGTTGTGTGCACTGATGTGATTGCATGTTTTACATTTTACAGTCTTAAACTGTAATTCACACTTGTCATTTTTAAAGTTAATAAACTTTTCAAGTGTTATTTTAATTAAAAGTCACATATGGAAATAATGTTTAGTATGCTGACAACAGAATTTGTGGATTTATTAAGTATCACACATTTATTGTGATTTGAAAGTCATCACAGTTAAAAGTTTCCACACCGTGGGCATAATTAAAACAGGACACTTAATAAAGTGTCCTGATTTAAGCATATTTATGTATACTATTGAGCAGATAAAAAGAAACTAACAAGACAATACATTTTGAGATTAAGCATTTTATTGGTATGAAAAAATATATTTTATTTATATACTTTTCAAAACACACTGACTTCACGGAGCAAGCAGAAGAGACAATAAAGTAAAAATTATTCAATTAAAGCCCAAAACATCACAAAGAGACAAGATGACATTACAGTAATTGTTTTATTATAGGTAAGGTCATTTTATTATGTAGCACATTTTCAGCAACAAGGCAATTCAAAGTGCTTTACATGAATTAAGAGGAAATGTAAACAAATGATTTTAAATTGGGATTTGATGATAATTCATGCAATAAGATTACAGATGATTTATGGAGGAGAGTGAAGACTACATGTCCGACATCTGAAAGGTTTAGCTTGCATTGACGTGAATAAACCTATGTGTCAGAGGAACACTGTTTAGACCAGTTTAGTGGTGTGCCAGTGATGCCAATAGAAGTTAATTTCATGAATTTCATGGGATACAGTGTCAAAGTCCAAAGTCAGATTCCAGGAGGATGAGAATAGTAAATAGTCAAGGATAATGTTTTCTCTTTTGGCTTTCTTGTTTCAAAATCAGTTTTGCTGTTAAAAATATTCTGTTACTGGTCGTTTCTCCTTTTTACTGAATGACCATCTTCCGTGTTGACTTGTTCCTGCAATACAAATAAAACTCACTTATTTCTCCTTACACATATCCTTCAAAAAAAGAGAAAAAGAGCAAAAATTTCCAAAGGCATTAAAAAATGTGCTGTGTTTATGCAATGCGCTTAAATTGTACCTTTGTACTCGGAGGCTCTGTAAATAACTAAACCTTTGCTGTATATTTGATATTGGATTACACATAATGTTCCCTTGAAACGCCTCTTCCTTTTTACCTGGGTTTCTCAATGTCTTCTATGAACTCTGGCAGCTGGGTGTTTAATGTTTCAGGCAGGAGTGAAGCAACCAAACCGGAGCTAACCGCCACAGCACAGTAAGTGGCGGCGGGGAGGAACTGCCACACGTCTTCCAACAGCATAACAAGCGGGGAGATGGACACGCCCAGCCGTGCCACAAACGAGGTGTAGCCTAGACCATTTTGCCTGGAAAAGGACAAAAAGGTTATTGGGAACCTTCCGATCACAACAAAATCAAACATCCTTACTAAACATAAGTATATATGTTCCACTGACCGCACTACTGTAGGATAAAGTTCAATTGTGTAAAGGAATATTATGGTGAATGAAGCCTCTGACATGGATTTTCCCAGGACGGCCACAATGGTCCGAATAATCCACTTATCTGGGGAAAAGTCCACAGTGATTAGATGTGCTACAAAACATCTGAAAGCGAAGGACAATCTTATTACTTAGGAATGTATTTCTAACCAAACGTGACAGTTTTAAATAAATAAAAAAAAAGTACCTTTTGAAACAAAAATATTGGTGAATAGACAGACTCCCACAGACAGCAGGGCTGCCATCTCACAGCGCCTTCGACCAATTTTCTCCAAGGAGAAATAGACGCCAATCTTCATCGGCATTTCGATTGAAGCGAAGATGAATTGTGTGAGGAATGGATTTAGTCCAAACCCTGTAATGTTTAGACTTATTCCATAATAGGTAAATGCAACTCCATACCTAGAAGACAATTTTTTTTGACTTTAAGCACTTTTTTTTGCTATTCCCACTTTCTGTCTTTATAAGTGGAACTCAAAGCTAAGGCAATCAGAAACTTTGTGAACGAGTAGTTAAACCCAAATTTGTTTCCTTTGTTGTTTTCTCTGAGTTTTCTGAAACTCATGAAAAACAAAGACATCTGAAACATAACATTAATATTTTGGTGCTATCTTCCACAGAGACTAATTATACTGTAGCCTGACAACTTGTTGCAATACACCAGCAGTGTTGATACATCCGTTAGCAGCTGGCAAACCTGTAGATAGCAACACAGTTGATGTGGTTTGGATTGATTGGCCTGTCCTTTGGGCATCTGCTGATATGCTATTATGAAAATTATACTGATATGTCACGACTCAATATTTTCATATAAAATGCTCTATTTTGTTAAATTTCAGTGTAAAATTATCCAATAAAATATTTGTTTACTTTAAGCGTTTTAACACTTTCCAGAAAGACCAGTAACTGTGAAAACACAGCATGAACCTTAAAACAGGTAAGGTGTTTCCCCTCGTGTTTTCTTCTTCTTCTGCGGCACCATGTTAACAATTGCCACTCAAACATAAAAGTTTCTGTTACCAAGTTACCACTTTAAAAAGTACTGAACCATTCACTTTAAAATAATACATACCATACGATCCCTGAGCATATCGCAACTTTTCTTATATTTGGGGTCCTGAACAGATCAACAACAGTGTACTTCTTATCTCCAGTATCAACTTCTGCAGATTCCAGTAATGTCTTTGACGAAAACATAAAAATAGAGCAAAGTCAGAGAGCTCAAATGAAGACATTTTAAAATAATCTACTTGTAAGACTGTCAGTACAGAAAATTGTTTCATAGTTTAGGTTAACAGATAAAGGGAGTTGAATATAAATGGACACCACACTATTCAGGGTTTAATTTTATGTTTTAAAAACCCTTTGTCATTGTTTTTTTTCTTTCATTGCACTGTTACGCATCATATGACTGCAAAATAAAAGACTTCAAGAGATCTGAATATTGTGCCAAGGCACAACACCTTTGGCGTGATGGTAGCGATACACTTGGACCTGTTGTTTGTCTCAGCGCATTTTGCAATGTAATGATGCGCAGCTTCTGCATTTTTCTTTGCCAAAAGCCACCTAGCAGACTCCGGGAGCCACCTGGAATGACATACTTCATTATTTCATCAACAGAATTTGAATCTTTCAGTAATAAGATTTAACTTCATTACCGCCAAGTAAAGATGGCCAAAATCAGTGGCGAAGTAACAACCACAAGGAGCATCCTCCAGTCCCTCACAAAGAAAGCAATCCCTGTCAAAAGCCAGTTCCCAAGGGTCCAGTCCAGACTTATGATTACACTTGAGAAAGTCCTGCGCTCAATGCTGCACCATTCAACATCTGCGGTAGCAATGGCATGGACGAAAAGTCAGATCAGAAGATGAAAATGCACGTAACATAAACAACGGAGAAGAAGCACAGTTGAAATGTCTCTCTTACTTAAAGCAATGGCGATAATGCTTATCCCTGCAAGGGACATTCCTGTGAACAATCTCATGATGGTGAACATTACATAAGATGTGGAGAATGCACTCAGAACTGCAAACGCCAAGGAGGATATGTAAGCCGCCAGCAGCAGTCGTCGCCGCCCAAACCTGGTCATGACGGACATCAGTTTAGAGTTACAAGATGTTCAGAAGGTAAAAAATTGTACTGACTTAAAACCCCACAGTTATTGTCTAACTTTACAACAAACTTTTCTAACTGAGCTAAAGCTCCCATAATTCTCTCATTCATCTTAACTTTACTTATCAGTGTTATGTTGTAGCATTACACACATTTTAGTGAATATACTTGAGCAAATATGATGCTTTTGTTTTAACCTTTTGCACAGTGACTCATCTGCACTACATATTATACAGTATTTGTATTTAAATCCTTACCTGTCACTGAGAAACCCAAAGAGCGGGGCTCCAATCATGACACCGATAAAGAAAATTGTTGCTGTTGCTTTGTTCATCCCTTTTCTGCTGCAGACAAGATCCCACTGCAAAGGACAATCTGGTCAGTTTTAAAAAATAATAATAAAAAAAAATCAACTTCAGGATTTATGTAGATAGAATATGTCTGTATGTTTGATCTAATACCTTTTTCTACAACACTTACCTCAGTTACCAAGGTAGATTTAAAGGTGCTGTTGTCATAGACCCATCCACTCTGACACTCAACAATGGACGCCTCCTCACTGCGGTTGCCTGATAGATACTCATATCGGGGCTTTGCAAACATCTGACATGAGCTAAGAGTCCCATCTTGCTCCGTTGGAATGGAAACCAACAGCTTCTGGTGGGGAGTCAAATTTCCAAAGATGCCTCCATCTTCCAGGGTGCTGATGTTGCAGTGGTGAGGGGGCACAGCGCCCATAAAGTTGTTTAGCAGAAAATGGCACGGCAGAGTGATTCGAGAGAGCATCTGAATCAAGAACAGCTTGACTTGGAATTTTCCAAATCCGTTAATTTCAGAAAGTAAGTTGTCAAATTTCATTTTGCTGCGGATCAGACGTCAATGAGGAGACATATGGTGAAAGTGAAGCAAAGTGAGAAGACACAGAGAGAAAAGACACAGTTAGGAGCGCATTGTTAATCATTACAGATATCTGGTTAAAACATTTTTTGCCACCAAAATAAAAGTTATTTTGTAGCAAACATAAACTCCTTTTTAAAATCTTTTTCAAACCAGAAAATATTAAACTTTTGTGATTAGACCATCTTGACAGGCGTGCAGCAAAACAGTTTCATTATGGAGCTTAAATATTAAAAAGCATACAGCATATCTGTATGACAGACGGATACTTTCCAGTAAGATATCTTGAAAATAAAAGCACAGCTGATTACAGGCAAATATTTAACAGAAAGACACTGTTAAACAATTTGAGTCCACATCTTGTTCCCATTAAGAATCTGTGAGGGGAATTTATATGCGACGGCAGCAAGTCGTCCAGACAGAAACTTTAAAAAGCAAGGTCTCATTAACCATGTCAAAACTTTTTCATAATTATTCACTGATTTATCACAAATAAAGAGAAAATAAGCCTTACTTTTACAATCTGAACAAGATGTTACACAGAGTTCTTGTCTGGAAATGTATACATGTATTCAAATTTGAAGCACATGCGACCTCTGCTGGTTGATACAACAATTACAGATAGGGTCATGTAAAGAAATCTAAAAGGGGGGGAGGGGTATTTTGGTTTGTGTATGTTTTTAGCATGGGTTAGGTGGTTCTCTTGTGTTGTGATTGTATTGGCTGTGCATTACTAAAAAGTGAAACAAAGGTTCTTGCATTGTCTCAAGTCTGTAAACTTGTTGTTGCTTGCACAACAGCCACATACTTTGTTGTTTATTATAGGGATTTTATGTGATAGACCAAAAGAGAGTAATTTATAATTGTGAAGCAGAAAGGAAATGACAGATGCGATGTTCCTTTGTAAGCCAGACCCGCATGGCAGTACGGGTTGTTTTGGGACCATCTTCTGTTGCAGTAATAGGTGTAAACTATCTACAGCTTTGTCCATTTTCAGACAGATATTTATTTTATTGTTCTTTGCAGAGTAGCTAAATCAAAATTTAAAGTTTTAAAATTCAAAGTTATTGAGTGGATTTAGGTCTAGACTTTGACTGGACCATTCAAATAAAAGTGCAGGGTTTCAATAAACCATTCACTCAATCTGGTGAATTACCATGACTTGGTAGCTATTCAGCTGTGCCGTGCTCTTTCTATTTTCAGATGATGAACTAAATGGTAATCTGTACAATATTCACAACTCATGATGTTTTTATTTATAACCTAATCCTGCTTCAAACGTCTTCACTGTTTTATCCCTGACCTGTTGTGTTCCTTGGTCTTCATGATGCTGTTTATTCACAAACGTTCTCTAATAAACCTTTGATTCCTTCACATAACAGCTGCATTTACACTGAGATGAAAGTGCACATTAAATTGGATTTTATTTACTAATTATGTGTCTGCCGACTGGAATTGCACTTGATATTATTTAGGGATATTGAAGTAAGGGCATTGGAAACAAATTCTTTTCAGAGTTTTACTTTTTAAAAAAATGTAACCACATATGATTTGACCTCCATTGTCACAATTATGTACTGCTTTATATCATGCGGAGACACAAAATTTCCCTAAAATACATTGTTGCTTGATTGAAATGTGACAAAAACCCAAAAAGCTCCAGGGATATGAATATTTTTTGCAAATAAGCTAAAGAATTGGTGAGAGAGATATATACAAAATGTTAATATTTTTACTTCCACGTTACTTTAGAAAGGAAATCAAATCAAATGGGCTTTTCAGATGGCCAGGAGTATCTCCATGTCTCATGACACCTGACTGCTGCAGTTCTGGGATTGGGAGTGGGAGGTGAAGGCAGGGGCACCTTTTCTTCCCCCTGCTTAAATACTGCTGCATACATGAGTGACCAAGGCTGTAATATGTTTCTGTACAGCAGAAAGGCTGTGATGCTGGATGGCAACTGAAGGGTTCACCTTTTGGTCAATCGTTTCATTGCACCAAGAATAATAACCGTAAGTACTAAGTCCAAATACTGTTGTCTGATTTGTTGTTGTGTACTTGAAAATTAAGCTTGACCTTAGTATACATTGATTAGTGTGAGTTGCATATCTTTGAGTTGCCTAAGTGCTTGCAGTAATCAGTATTGTGCCGTGTTTTGTGATATTTAACATTTTTTTACTGAAAGACAGAAGAATTTTTTTATGTAATTTTCTGGCAATTTAAACTTTCTAAAAGATGTTGAAATATACTCAGTGGAACTGCAAAATGCACATTTTAGCTGTTTTAAGGCCTGCAGTGTGGTAGAATACCTCAAAAACTTGTTTTTATTCCTCATCAAAATGTGCGCTTAATTGAAAACATGGAAACATTGACTCTTCTTTAGCTTAGTCTTATGGGTCACCTTCCCTAACCCCCCCACCCCCTACCAAGAGTCATCTCATTCACCAGCAATACTGACCCTCTGTTTCCATGACAGCGGTTCAGCCTGCTGGTGTTTTAGCCATACTAGGAGAAAGAAAGTCTTGTAGCACCAGAGCCAGATCTGATGTTGGCCAAGAGTTTAAATGAAGTGGAACCAAGTGTGAAGAGAAGCTTGGAGGGGACAGTTTTCCTTTGAATCTTGGCCAGGGTTCAAAAAGGGCTTAGCTTTATGTAATGCCACAGACAGCATCTATAACTATAGAACAAGTCAACTTTTTTTGTAGATATATTTTTTAATGGTGCAGTTGATGTGCAACAAACAAGTCCATAAATTACATGTAGAACAATGAAATAGCTCAGTAGGAAAGTCCTGAGAGTGATCACTGAACTTAATGTAAAAGTAGAAAAAACTTTTTTGTCGTGAAAATGTCTCATGTATAGAGAAAAGAGGCTCATGTATCTTCTTCAAACAGGATGTCTATGTCCAAATAGTTAAACTTCTGTGTTAAAAGTTCCACCCAAAAGCTGGAATATATGTTTTCTTTATAGCAGTCTTGTGCATTAACAATGCATAGAAGCTTTGATGGTTAAGTTTAGTTTTTTTTATCTAAACCTTCCTGTAAACGGTTCACAGCTGGTCTTTTGACTCTTCTTTTGACCCTGCTGTCAGAAATCTTCCAACGATCATCTGGTTGTGGCTGGTTTTGAAATGATGTTTTTTTTCCATTTCTGGATTGTTTCTGTAATGTTGCTCGCTGGAACACTGCAAGATATGCTTGGAATGATTGCCACCAGCATTCTTTGCAACAATAAGGTTGCAACATTCCTAAAAGAATACCTTCCAGGAGTAAACTTGTTCATATTGTTGTCACTGATGCACCTTTCTGAATGCTGACAAATTATTGCTTTTCTTAGCTTTTTATGCTTTCTTGCACTTTCTTTTTGTCATGTATTCAATACATAGTCCCTGTTTCTCTCCACCTTTTCTATGGATTCATTCATTTTGATTTATTTGCATATAATGAATACATTGGTGGCATACATGCCAAGTTAATATCAAGCACCCTCTTCGAAATATAATTGGACCGTTTTAAGGTTTTGGAAATCATTTTTCCTTGTTGCATGTAGCTTTTCTTTAAAACAAGAAGTATGTTTGATTGCACAAAAACATGGAAATTCTTCTTTTTTTTTTTTTTACATTTTTAAAAGGCCTTAAACACTTCCCTGCATACAGCAAACATATTCTTGTGAGAAAATTGTGCTCCTTATCACTATATGATTGACAAATTGTCATTGGTAACCGGTAACAAATTTTTCTCGATTTAATGCGCATATCGAATATACCTGATGGCACTAAATAAGCTTTTGTGTTGGATAACGACGGTGTAAAAGTCTGATGAGCAAAAAGACGAACATAACATTTTGTAGTGCTGTAGCGCCCCCCTCCGGTTGATTCTATTTTTGTGGGTAAAAACAGTTTAAAAACATCACCGCCGAAGACGAGACTGTACCTTTCACTGTTCAAATTTCAGGTAGCAATTTCAGGTTCATATCATTGCATTTGCACTCCTTTATTATGTTAGATGTTTGACAGTGGTTTAAGCCTATATTTTGCAACTAACAATTAAAATGTATTCATGTGCAAATCAGGGGTTATTTGAGTAAACAAGGATAATGCAGAAAAGTCGCAGAGTTTCTACCGCGTCTTAAATGGGCATGCTGACAGCTGCAGCAGTACAGAGGCTAGTTGCAGAGATAAATGGGAACAGTGGAGGGGGGGAAAAAACATTGCTGTGTAAACAAGAGTTGGGGAAACAGCCACCCAATTGTTTTGCTTATACTCTTGGACATGAATGCTGCTTTCCCTCTCCTGGTATTACATACCATTCCATTTAGAGCCCTGATGAAACTGCCAGACCAAAGTTGCCCTTTCCAATTTGGGACTGGAATAATTTGAGGAATTACATTTTTTGTATGCAATGCTAAAAGGGCAACACAATTCTCCCCTGGTGAAAACTGAGTATGTAAATGATTTTGGTTTATCTGCATTCTACTGGAATAATTCTGCAGTTGAATAATCCTTCTGTTGTTTATCATTTGATATAGTTTCTAAGTTACTTTGGGATTTTGGAGTTTGCTATGAATTACATGCATCTGCCCTCTATGATGCTGCCACAATTTGCACTGTTCAAAGTTATATTTGTAAATGACAATCCACACTTCATGTGAGAAGGTTATCTCATGTTAACTTAGACATATCTTTGTCTTGATGAAGGAAAAAGACGTCTGACATTGTAAACCAGCACAAGAGATGGAACCACAAGCTGAAGACTCTGCACACAGCCCTCTCTGGTCAGGTTCAGAAGGTTCCCAGGAACTTTGTCCCTCTGAGCATTTGGCCGAGTCCTATAATGAAGATGATGATAGTGAATCAGAGGACCTCTCAGGCTCACAAAATACTCATATCCCCTCGTCCCAGTCTCCAGAGTGCCTTCAGTTGCAACACAGGGAATCTGCAGATGGTCCAGAATCTCTCCTGGAACAGAGTGAGCAGGAAGAGTCAGTTTTCTATCAAGAAAATTATGACTTTTATTTTTCTGAATCAAGAGAATCTATGACAGACTCTCCTTACATCGAAGCTTCGCAAACATCAGCGACCTCACCCCCAGAGTGCCCAGATTCCAAGTCGTGGCAGCATTCCTGCTCTTCCTCCTCCTCCTCTCTTGGCTGTGCTGCTGATATGACCAAGGCCCTGACCCTGAGCTCAGAACGGCCCCTGGGGGCCAGTGATGGGCATGGCCCAAGGACTGAGATCAGGAGCTTTGAATCTTCAGAGGAAGGAGGGAGCAGCGAAGCACCTCCTGCTTCTGTCTTCTTTGGAATTTCTGACGAGGGTGCTGAGCAGGCAGAGACGAGGAACTTGGGGTCTGACAGAGATCTCTGCAGACCGGACAGGCAAAGGGCAAGGTACACACGTAAGTATCTATTTTTCTATCCTGCTAATTGAATTTCAACCATTTTTCTAGCCATCCACATTGCAAAGCATGGATTGAAATTGCCTTTCGACATTGAAATGGGTGTTTGTAATTAATAAAAAGAAGATGACGTGCTGCTTTATGTTTGCTTCGAGTACAGTAGATCATTTTAAAATAACATCTGACCAAACAAATTTGCGCTTTTTTTTCTGTCTGCATTTACTACAAATGTGCAAAAAAAGATTTTGTTTTGCCGATAACTTGAAAGTAGCACAATGGGTGCAGCTATTTTCATGCTCTTACATGGGATCTATTTCAGGTGGGCTTAGTGGGGGAGGATTCCCACAGCTTTATTAGTCTGCGCAGGACAAGAATAAAATTTGACCATATGATGAGGCTGGCAGAACCAAATTTGACGGACACCACCATGTGTTACCCAGCCACCCGATCCCTTTTCCAGTCGTAATACTTGACGGCAATGGAAAGTGAGCCCCTCACTTTCCTTGCCTTTGGATCCCTCATGGGTTAGCTGTAAGTAAATATGATGCTTTTATTAGTGTCCTTGCTGCAGCATAGAAAGATGAAATGGATTCTTTTTGTAATGCTCACTTTAAATATTAATACCACAAAAAAATTCAAAACTCTGCAATTGAGCAGAAACCCATCAACTCCTGTTAATTTTTAATGTGGTGACTGACTCAATAAATTCCAAGATGATGTCTTTTTTTTTTTTTTTTTTTTTTTTGCCAAAAGTATTGTGTACAACAATTAAGCATAACAATATGACTACTGACAAATAAATTTAGAAATACCTATTATATAGAAATTATGGCTACTGTTTATGGGTGGGATATTTTTATTATGTTTTAAAAATCTCTTCAAAAAAAGAGATTTTTTGAATGATAAAGCGTAATAATTTGATCAAGTTTAAGATCTGTAGTGGTCAGTGTCTATCTCACCTAGTCTAAGGATGCAGCAGTGATGAACCAACAACCAGATCATTCATAACCATATGATTCACAAAGGTTGTCCCATGAGCTCCGACCCACCAGATGTGCTAATGTATCTTGAAGAAAGAAACACTGGTTATGATAGATGGATGTCATAATTCATAGCTTGTTGCTACATCACCTCAAACCAGTGGGAGTGTCAACGATGGTCATAATGGTATTGCTGACTGATGTGCATATTTGTACATTTTGATTTTCTCATTGTCTTCCCTTCTCTCTCTTTTTGTCCCCTTCCTGCTCTTCATCTCAGGGCTCAGTCACAAAGAGACCCAATCAGAGAGACACGTGAAGGAGACCAAGTCTAAATGCAAGCAAATTGCCCAACTCCTGGTCAATGCACCCAACCCCCAAAACAAGGGAGCGTTGCTCTTTAAAAAACGCCGCCAGAGGGTGAAGAAGTACACTCTTGTGAGCTACGGAACTGGAGTTCACGCTTTTGATAGCTCAGGTCAAATAGAGGGCGAAACTGACAAAGCTAGATCTGCTGGTTACAGCTTCCCGGGTTCGAGTGATTCTGATTTTGAGGAGCAGTATTTTCAGCATCACCAGTACCATAATCCAGCTCTGACCTGGGGCAGTGGTGAAGACATGGATGTGCTGCCAGAGACAAAGGGGAAGGGACTTGTGATGTTTGAACAGCGTCGCAAAAGAATCGATGAACTCGTGTCAGAGCAAGAAGAAGAGAGGAGTGAAGGCTTTCCTGAGGATGTTTTGAAAGAAACACAACGTGCAAGAATTTATGAAAGTAAAGAAATGTACATGCATGCCGAGGAGACCAATGTGAAGAAGCACATGGATTACCACGCAGATGTTCAAGAGGTGAACCACCTCTCCACTGTGCCAAAACCCATGGTGCCAAACAGAACTGCCAAACCCTTTTTGGGATTTCAAGATAGTCCAACACTTGAACCTGTCACTATGTCTGGTGGGGTCAGTCCAGCCATGAAGAAGCACGAACTAGCATTCAAAGTCCCTGTATCGATTAACTCCAACCCCAAGGTTTGGTCTCCAACTGGAGACATTATTGCCTCGAGAGATGAACGAATATCCGTGCCTGCCATCAAAACTGGCATATTACCGGAGTCAAAGCGGAAAACTGCAAATAAGCATCCATCAGTGCCTGCAAAAGAATCTGAACTTTATAGCCAAAGCAAAGGTGAAAGGAAGTCTTATATTGAGTCAGAGGAAGACTTTTTCAGTTTGGGTGCCGAGGCTTGTAATTTTATGCAACCCAAACCAATAAAACTTAAAAATCCTCCCCCGGTTGCCCCCAAACCCACCATTAACCCAGCATGCCCACCCTGGAACCCCTGTAGCGAGTCCTATGTTCCTTCAAGGAGTCCGGTGTCCCATCCCTCCCACAGCCCCATCGGTCTTCATGGTCAGCATTATTTACAGCAGCAAGATTGGACTCGACCTCAACAGATGGCTGGCCACTGGGCATCAGATCAAACGGAGGCATCACTTCAAACACCTGCCAATGCCCGAGTTCCGGTCAACTCTTCTCAGCTTCATCTTCATCCAACCACAAATAGCTGGAGTCAACAGCCGTCACTATCCCCTGTGAGTAAGCAGGCCCACAGTCCTACTTATAGCCCACTTTCACACTCAAAGAATAAGTCAGACAGTTCTCCAAACTTGGTTGCTCCTTTCCTACCACAGGCAGAGAAGTCATACCTTCAGACACCAAAACCTTTGGAGGTTTCTCCAAAGCTCAGAGTCCCAGACAGGAGTGTTAATCAGGCTGCTGATGGGACAACTATGGCAGGGAAAGGTGCAAAATTATTTGCTAAAAGACAGTCTCGCATGGAGAAGTTTGTTATTGATGGTGAAACAGTGCAAGCGAACAAAACAAGATCCCCCTCTCCAACCTCATCTCTTCCTAACTCTTGGAGATATTCATCCAATATTCGTGCCCCACCCCCCCTGTCATATAATCCTCTTCTGTCTCCTTTCTACCCTCCATCAGCAGCCAAGCAGCCCCCTTCCACAAGCCCCAAAACCAAGCCCAAGTCCAAAGAGAAACCTAAGTCAACCCCCAAGCAACTCAACGCCTTAGATATCATGAAACATCAGCCATACCAATTGGACTCATCTCTGTTCACTTATGATGCAGCCTCTGAGGCTAAAAGCCCCAGTCCTAAACCAACTCCCATGTCAAAGTTTGAAGTTACCAAAAGCCTTAAGCAAAGAGCCGACTCTTCCTATTCTCCTTATAATCCCTCTGAACCTGCTGGCCAAAGCAAGGCAGAGGCTCCTGCTAAGGCTCCAAAGTCGGTAAGTGTCCCAAATTTCACCACTCAAAGCACAAGATCAGCTGAGCAGCTTTCAACAGACAAGCATTTGGAGGAAAAGCTTGCCGTCACGAGTGCTGCCCCTCACACAAGCAGCAAGCAAGCACAAGGCTCCCGACCTGCAAGCACGACTTCGCAGCACTCGTCTTCTTTCAGCGACACCATTGCTTCAGCTTTCTCTCCTGCATCTCTCATTGCTAGAGGCGTGCGTCAAATGGCTCCACGGCCAAAATTCTCTGCTAAGAAGCCGGCAGCGACCGGAAAACAGTGGAAACCCGTTGCTATGCTTTCCTCTGCATAACACTTTACATGGTCATGCTTTTGTTTAGCCGGAGATGACAGTCACATTAGTACATCTGCACCTGGGTGGCTTCACAAATGTCTTAAGAGGATTAGCTAAGTAGATCTCATGAAAAGTTGCTAAAGTAAAATATGTAGCAATTATTAATTAATTAAATAAATAACTTAATTTAGTTTGTTTAATGTAGCACCATTTGGGAGGTCATCTCAGGGCACTTCTCATACAGAGAAACACAACAGTTTCTAAGAAAAGAAAAAGACACATTACCATCCAAAAACGTGGAATGTGGTTGAAGACATGACATTAGAAGATAAGTTAATGTTAAATGGTTCTCAGGATGTGCTTTTATATGCAAATATCTGCAGAGAGTCTTCTTCTAGTCCCTTTAGTTTGTATTTTTAAGGGGTAAAGTTCAATGTTTGCATATGTAACAGTAAATATTAATCCTGGTCAAATCAAATCATCTTCAATATTTCTTTCTCTTGAAAGCTATTCTAGATAACAACGACTGACCCGTCCAGCCACTTTGAAAGAGCATTTTTAATCCCTTATTCTGTTTGGGGTCAAATCTGTGACTGCATTTCAATTTCTGCGCACAATTTATAATTTTTTTCAGTCTCATTCCAGACTCTGATTATATCATAACTGATAAAAAGACTCTCTCATGTGGTCATTAACAACAACAAAAAAAAGATTTTAATGAAGGTTATATTTTTGAAAGCTGATAAATTACAAATACTTTAATACTAGAAAATTTATTCATGTTATTTGTAATTCAGAATAAAATCTAAACAAATCTGTCCTGTTTGTATCTCTGTCTTTCTGACATATTACTGTTTCTTGAACTTCTTGTAGCACTGTGATGCTATTAAATTTTTCCTCTCCTACTTGTTGTCTTTTATGTGCACTGATAACTGCTTTGAGTGGCCAGTGCTTCCTCCTGTCTCACCACTTCACTGCACACTTGTATGTGTTTGTTTCACTCATTTAGCTAAACATTCAGCAAATATGAAAAACTTGGAACTGCAATCTTTAAGCAAAATTTGTATTGTGTTTTAATGTCTTAAAACATAGTTTTAAGACATTTGAACTATAAAATTGTTTATATCCTAAATCTCAAGCACATAGTTTATAAAACAAACTGCGTGATACGTTAAACATTCCTTTCAAATGCCTTCAGTTCAAGTTGCTTTTGTTTAGTAGCAAAAGCAGTAATTGCTGAATTCATTTTGATGCAGGTAAAAAAAAAAAATAAGTGACCAGGTCAAGGATGACCTGGACTCTAAAGAATTAATATTGAACAATTCACTACATTTGACAATGCAATTTAAAATAATAGAAAATGAAATGCAGATTCAAAAAGATTTATATTTTAAAATGTTCTATTCTGTTTAGTTTCTTAATAAATAATTGCCCTCCCAGTTGCTTCCTTTATAAGGATTTACAGGACAAACAAACACACACAAAAAAATAAAATAAATAATAATAAATAGTATTATTACTATTATTAAATATTATAACTGCAATTTATAATATTAATGATATTTATTATTAATTGTAATAATAGTGAGTAAAAGAAAAATATTATTGGAGTTATTATTGGTGGTAGGTGGTATTAATGCCACCAGGACTAGTTGAATTCACAATATTATTGTAATGGTAGTAGCGGTGTAATCTAAAGTAATTATCTGACCTCAGAAACAAACAAACAAACAAACAAACAAACAAACAAACAAACAAACAAAAAATGCCTAGTATCTCTTTTAACAAACACGTGTAATTTAGGGTTTTATATGACCAGGCATGTTTGAAAGTAATAACTCCTTGGCCAAGATATTATCTTATGGCATTCCAGTTTTGAACAAATAATCAAATTTTTAGGATAAGGTGAATTTCCTTTTCTAAAAATATAAAATTTAAAGCCTGAGAAAATTGTAATTATCATGGAAAACAATTTAGCTGGGAGGATGTGCAAAGAGATTTTCTTCCTTGAAGCAGACACACAATAAATGTGTTTGGGTTGGATTTTCAAATGAAAGAAGGTGACATTGGCAAAATACTAATTCCAAAAAATGTACAAATTTATAATTTTTCACATTCAACTATTTGTTTTAAGGTCTTTGAAGAAACATGAGGTAAGTTGTGTGATCTTTATATTTTTCCGCTATACTAACACAGCAGAAAAATATTTTCATATTTTTCGTTTTGAGATCTTATATAGTTGTAAGATCCCAACTAGTTAGTTGTTGTGGGATCTAGATCCTTATATGTTTTCAGGAATTACAATGAGCCTCAAAAAATCTCCAAAACGGTTTCAAGATTGGCTTTAGAAAATACATTTTAAACATGGACTGCTTTCCAAAACACAATATAAAGGTTTTAAAGTCAGAACAAAACTCTACTGATGGAAAACCAGCAGTCCAGAGTTTAATTCATGCATTATTTAACTGACTAAATGCGACATACAGAAAAACAAATCTTGCATTCTCTTGAATTCCTACACCTGCATGTTCAAGTGTATCATTATGGTTAAAATGCTGCTTTATTGAAATACCATTCACCTGTTCAGGCCAAAAGAAGCCCAGGGATGGCAGCAGAGTCTGCAAAACTGCATCTGAATACTAAGCTCTTGATTCTGTCTTTAGGTTTTTGGGAGAAGCCGCTCCCTGAGCCTCCCACAGCGACTGAATTCACTGCCTTCACCTGGATTTCTGTCACCTCTGAGCACGCCTGGAGTCCATACAGCTTTTTTTCCCGCGCAGAGGCAAACATCCTTTCACAGGAAACCTCTGTCACCATGGGAGGCAGCATCAAGGAGTCCAATGGGCTCCGTGGACGAGGCCTTTGTGTTCCAGAGTCCGATGTCCTCCATCGCGTCTGACGTTATGGCAGCAGCACATCACAGATCTCTGCCCGAGCCTCCAGAGGATTGGAAGCGCCGGGTTTCTCTCGATTCTGCTCCTGTGAGTAAGGGTCACTACGAGCATCTGGCTCCATCATTCCAAGCGCTGTCCTCGAGCAGAAAGGAGAAACCAGCCTTCTGCGGGCCCCCGTTCAGACCTGCCCAGCCCTTAAGACCCATCAGTCTTGGATTCAAAGCACAAAGTCCAAATAAGTTCTCTCATTTTTATAGCACATCGCAGAGAAGTTAATACTACTGAGAAGTAGCAAGGGAAGAAAGCCCATGTTAGATATTGTGTCAACTATTGTGGTTGTAATACAAAAACGAGGTTAGAGTCGTTTTGCAAGATGCCGTGTTTGACTTAGTGAATCAAATTGCCCTTGATGGAAGGTTTTTTTTTCTTTACTCAGATTTATTTTAAACCACTTTACATAAGAAGAACACGTCAAACACAAAATGATATGTGAACAAGCAGCTAGACTCTGTTGAGTAGATAAAGAGCAGAAACTGCATCTTTACATTCAGAAAATAATTTTTAATTATTGGATTCATCAAAGAAAAGAAAATATCAAACAAACTAAAAGCCAGTTATTCAATGGTAAGAAACCATTTTTAATTCAGAACTAAGCAAATATGTTTTTTTGTTTTGTTTTGTTTTTTTTTGGGGGGGGTGATTTATTTTGTGTGATTTTTGTTTGTACTTAGAGGGTGAATGTTTAGAGAAGAAGATGAATAAGAAGATATTTAAGTGTTGGTGAGCTGAACAGCAGTGTTTTAGATCATATAGTCGTTTTGTTTCACATATACTTAGTTTTTGTCTGTATGATGAGATATTTTCTTACCAACATTTATTACCATCAATCCTTGTGAAGAATAAACACATGTAGCTTTTTAAGCTACTGTCAGTTCCAGTGTAGCTTTAATGGATCATTTTTTAAAAAAAAATGTTTTAATCAAGTTTGCTGTGGACTGTGTTGTGATTTTACAATGCAATCTTATTTCAGCTGATGTAAATGTATCATATATATCATAATTCTCCACAACTGTATCGGTAGCTCATCTCTGTCACTGCAACAAAATACGCTGAGCTGTTTCCTCTCCACCGACGGCCACATACGCACAGAGCATTGCATTTTTTTTTCTCTTTCCTGCAAGGTATTTTTGCACATTTACGCAATGTAATTCCAAATGTATTTATGTGTGAACGAGTGTTTGATTCAGTGGTTAACTTAATGAATTAACTTAGAAGGAATAGTTGTTTCAGACATAACTTTGTGTGTTATCACATTGATCAGTATCCATACTGTGCTGTGTTTCACAAATAGATTTGTGGTTTTGAGCTTTTCCATGATGCAGCCCTGTGATTCTTTCTGTAGTTTTCTCTGTTTTATTTTTCTTTAGTCACTTATAAGACCAATAAACAATATGAGAACTGTGCTTGTTATCCACTTTTTAAAATGTATGGATATATTTTAACATGGGACTCATTCTGTCCTGGGATTGCGCTTCTTTTTTATTTATCGATCACACATTTTCTAGTTTTGGAAAATAACAGTCTAAAATGAATCTACATGTCTTTGAATTAGCCAGAGAACTGTAAATATTCAGTATTTCATGAGTGTCCTTATCGGTAAATTAAAATTAACCTCCTTGGATAAAGCCTGGAATCTGGTTTGTCTTTCGTTTCATTAGAATATCCCAATCAGTAATGTTAGTACACCTATTTGTTCTTTTTTTTTATATTCAAAAGCAGGCTCATTATCACTTGATTAACTCTGATGTCAATATTTAGATCTGAGAACTGAGAAGGTCACATTGTAAGCCTTAATTCAGTTTTCTGGCAGCATTCATAAGATGTGCAGGAGAAAAGAATGGGGTTGAAGTGCTTAATTTTCACCTATTCTTCTCTTTACTCCAGAACCAACTTGAGTGTTTTTTGCTGAAAGGCCTTATGAAAGTCTCATCTGGACAAAGTACATTATTGCACAGTTCCAGGAGAAAATGAATCCAATTCTAATGAATGCATGTGTTCAAATTAAAAGTTGGATTTTTCTACATTTTTTAAAACTTGATGAATGTGTTGGATTGTGCAACCACTAGAAAATAAAAAAAGCTTACTAATATTGCTAAGCCAATTAGACAGTCACTAGTCAGCTATTACACAGAATAACAGGAATCGAATTTGCAGAGAAGAATTAGAAACTGTAGCTGCGCCCCATGTCGAGAACCACACCAACTTGAAGGCGTGTTAAACTCAAAGCTACGTCAAACCTCAAAGATGTGTCATGTCATCCCCAAAGAGTCAGAAACAAGGAAACAAGTTTTCTCAAGTGGGAGAATCTTCATTCCCCGAGAACATCCGAGTGGAAATCCACATCCCATCATCTATTCTACTCACTATCCTTGCCCCATGGTGTCTGAGAGTGGCTTTGAGTGTTTGACAGGTTAAATTTAGCCTATTGATGCAAGCTGCATTCCACTCACAACAGAGACAGAGACACACTCACAGTTAGGCTTTAGTGTCTGTGAGCGTGAAGATCAGCAAAGATCACACACCACTGACCCCTTCGTCTCCGTGTCTCCTCTTCAAGGATACGGGCTGCACAGCAGGGACACGACGACAGGTACGTCTTATAAAGGAGCACTTCAATAATCTGGTGCTGTAACTAAAATCAGTCTGCAATAATGGAGAGTGGCGCTTCAGGGGGGATGAATCCAGCTGCATGTGACTTTTATGTTGGAAGGAAACTAAAAGCACATTTTCACATTTTTGTGGCTGTTTTTTTTGTTTGTTTTTTTTCCCCCATCTCCTTTACACACACAGCCTGACTTACTTGTTGTTTTGCATATAAAATAAACATAAAATGTTTCTTTAGTTACAATTACGGTAAATGAACACAACAAACAAAAGCATTTAACTATTATTTAGCTATTTTACAAACCAGCATTAAGTTCTGCGGTTGATTAGCAAAATGAAAAGATGGACTTCACCAACATCTGAGAGCGACCTAATGTTTGAACACTTCTGTTGGCACTGGTGGACATGTTTTATGCATGGCAACTTACACAAACTTAGGGCACAATTAATCCTTGACCTTTCAGACTGGTAATTTAACCTCTAACAAATTTAAAAGAGCATATCACTGAGTTTAGCCTGCAGTCCCACAAAAGAGGATGCAACTGAGATGTGATTACATAGATATTAAAAGCTCTATGTAGATCCTAACATTACTGTAAAATAAACACTCTACGAGTTATGCTGACAGATTTATTTATTTATTTTGAAAAATACTTATTTATTGTATCAATACATTTTCTAAAAGTAAAATGAGAACCAGCCTAATGTTATATGAGGGCTTGAGCAGAATTAGCTTTTGGGGAATCACTCACTTTTTCAAGTTCAGATCAGAAAGTTCCTCATTTTCTTCTTCTTAAAACCTATTATGAATTTACACAAGTTTTAAGTGGGGATTGTTCTTTTTTTTTTTTTAATCATTTTGACTAGTTTTGTTTTAAATTCTGGAGTTCTGTTTAAGATAAAAGTGCATCAATATGAGAAGTTACCCTTTTAAAAGTTTTTGTTTTAAATTGAAAAATAATGCCTAATTAGGCTGAAAGTGAGAAGAAAGGCATTGTGCATTATGGTAACTAGATTTGAATTTCTTTTAGATAGAAGGGGCCAAAGTTAATTTTGCATTCAAAGGCAACCATGGGCAAAATTTCAACCGATTCACAAAAAGTAAACATTTCAGCTCAGATTCAAGCACAATGATTTATGAATGAGCTTTAGTTCATGACTTTGCAAGCATTTGAGTTACAACAATATTTACTAAAATTAAATATTTTTTTAATTTGGAAAATTGTAAATTAAGCTGTGTGATTGCAACTACTGTATTTATCAACCTATGCTCTGCAAATTCAAATACTCTTGAGACCCCAGATAACTCAGCAGTGTGTCCTGATGCCTTAATCATTAGAGTTTCTCTCCAGCCTTTTTGTATCTTCCTATAATGGTGACATCACTTCAGCACTTAGATTCATCTGTCCCATTAAAGGCTCTTTTATGTTCCCATTCAAGCCCCAGTTCACAGCTAGAAACATGCAGGAGCGAGAAGAAGAGGAGCTCAGACGCTGTGTGCGCAGCTCTCCATGTTGCGATAAGGAGACAGAGCAAAACAGCAGAGTTCAAAATGTCAGGGCTACTGACCAGTGTGAGCCATAAATACATTGGGATGATTTACTGTGAAGGCTGCCTAATCCCTTGTCGTTGTTCTTTCACTATAGGCTATTTCTAACTGGGTGGGAGTGTTGGTGAAAGATGGGAGGGAAGTTTTTTCAGAGCAACTGTGAAGCTGACTGGGCAATGTGAAGGTTTGCAGCAGCTGGGGCACATTCTGTCTGTGCACGTGAATGAGGAAACATCTTGTACCCAAAAACTAAGCTCAAGCACAATGATGGCTTAATTTGGGAACAGGACTCGTGATAAAAATAGAAACTGGGAAAGTTTTGATGAAATTTTATTTGGTTAAAAATTACATTTTTGATACAAATTTGTTATAAAAGTATTACTGATTGCACTTTAAAAATTAGGTAACGTTATTGAAGGTAAAGTTTAAACAGGAATGATTTATTAATTTTTAATGTCAAGTTGTCATAACAAAGCCATTTTGAATAATGTCAACTTTGTATTAAAAGTGTCA
>NW_006799983.1:147919-202919 GCF_000485575.1 Poecilia formosa | reverse complement strand
AGCTAGACACCCAGCCTGTGCATAAGAGTTACCACTCACCGTGGGAACAGGTGATCCTTAGTGACCCCAGCCTTGCTGAATCTCTGCAGCTCAGAATGCCAGAGCCAGAGCCACGGCAGGAGCTCCCTGAATACAAATGCTTCAACCGGTGAGAAAACGACAATAATTCCATAAATCCAAAAGGGAAGGTTATGGCATGCAAAGCAATCAGTATGTTGCTCTGAACTGCAGGGTTGCCACTCCTTATGGTGGTTTTGAAAAAGCTCCAAGAGGAATCACATTCAAGCTCCCCGAGGTGGACCTGAGCCCGCCGCAGTACCAGGAGCTGAGCGACCCCCAGGCCAAGCGGCCCACGTTCAACAGGACGGCCCAGGGGTGGATATCTGAGGGCACTCATCTCATCCTACCAACTATCACCCTGGAGTCCTTCAGTGTGCCTGAGTCTGATGACCTGTAGAGGATTCAACTGGAACACGGGAACACAACGCAGCCTTTAGCGATTAAGATCAACCTGCAGAACGGGACAAAGGAGGGGGGTCTATTAGTTTCACCACTGTAATTTCTTTACAGCATTTAATATTACATCCAGTGAACCTGACAGAGAAGTTAACTTACCTGTTTTCTGACAGTAGTACTTATTTTAATGACACATTACAAAATTTGCATTCAATATCCAGAAGAAGGCTGTAAATAAACAATATTCAAATGATAAGATGAATATTTTATGTACATAACATTTGCACATTTGGATATATGCTCTGTACAATAAAGTCATCATCATTTATCGTTTAGTGCAAGTTTTCAGGGGGTGGGGGAAGAATATACAGAGCATATAAATGCCTGTCTTCAACTGTGTCTGTTAGATACAATTAAGCACAAAAGCAACATCAAAATGTTTGGTTAAATATTAGATTAAGATTAAAAAGTGTTCTGAGTAAAAGCAGGACATACATATCCCATCACCTAGTTCATCCAGGTCCTACAAATCGGGGTAGTGCAACCTTAAATACAAATTTATTACACAAGGTGTGATTCACTGAAAACTAAACCAAAGGCCAAAACATGAGAATGTAAACAGCAGTGTGATAAGTAGCAGCCTGGTGCTGCTAATCAAATGCACTTCACTATCAGATCAACAGCATGTGTCTATGAAAGGAGAAGCTTTGGGGGCTGAAAAGTCTGCAGGCCTTTTAACACAGCATGAGCCTGGAGGAAGGAGCAATCTGGAAAATATTCCAAATACATTCCAGTGTCCACAGTAACAGACATCCAAGGTTCCTCTGTCAGACAAAACAGAACATAAAAAAAAAATGGTAAAAATCCAAAGAGCTTCATCATAGACGAACCCATTAAAGAAAAAGCCTTTGAACGTGAACTTAGTTTTGACCTTTAGTGGAACAGATGAAAGGTCATATATTATCACACAGATGAGTTCTGCTAAAGTAGTTTTTTGGGCAATTGGATCATGTAACAGGCAGTGATTTTTGTTTTGTATTTCTGTTAATCAGGTCAGAAATGTTTCACTAAATTTTAAGACCTGTCAATCAGATGAATATTTTGTGTTAACAGGCATAAGCCCATAAAAAAACTGCACTAAGTTTTCATCATGATCATACTGTATATTGTATGTACTTGAGCCATTTTGTTGCCATGTCCAAAACATCAAGTGTGTGAGTAGTTCAAGCAACAATGAAAGATGAAAGAAGTTCATTTTAGCTTCTTTTTTAAGTGCAAAACATTCGGTTCTTCAGACGAAGCCTTGTGCCCAATGTGGGAAGCATTCACAGTGAGCAAAATTGTATTCATCAGGGTGGGTCAATCTGGAAATCAGTGATGAAAGAGACATTTTACAGCAAAACTTTTCACATTTTGTCGTGTCACAAGCACAGATTTAATGTATTTTATGGATGTTTTATGAAACAGGCCACCACAAAGCAGTGTATACCAATGTAGTGAAATAAAAATGATGCATGGATTTCAAAATTGTTTACACATAAAGGTCTGAAAAGGGTATATGTGGATTTTAACTGTATACACTTTTAACACACATACGTCAATCTGCGTGTTTGTAATAATAGTCCTGCTGGAATGTAAAATTCTGCCCCACTTCCAGATTTTCTCACATGATTGATCCATGATTGTTGTAACATTCACGTCCCAGTGGGGGTGAGGGAAGATCCGCAGGTTAGTGGAGGTGTCATGACGCCCTCCACGAGATGCTGCCCTGGGTGGTTGCCCATGTCACCCATATCTGAAACAGCCACTGCAGCTAAAATGCAAGAGAAGGAGATAAATAGGATGAAGTTCCCAGGGGACAGGCTTTAGGATGAGTTAAAACAAATGAAGACATAAGTTACATTAATCGGATAGAAATTAGGAATATTTTCTTTACTTTTGGGATATTTATGGTACATGGTGGAAATTAAATATAACCACAGTAAATGTGGTTGTGCGTAATGCAATTTTTTAATAATAATAATAATAATAATACTAAAGAAACTTTAGGAATCTACAACAAAACTGACACGTCTGTAGTGACTTGTACAGTGACATTACAGCTTGGCAGTTCACAGAAACCTGCAAAAAATAAAAATAAATAAATAAATAAAACAGACATATCTATCTCCAAAAATAGCCTTTAGAACATCAGTATTGACTTTGACGGCTGATCTGAAAAGAGTTCCGGTGTTCCATATCCGGCGAGACAAATATCAACTAAATTTTTTTTCCCCCTCTGCAGACATACTTTATAAATAATACAAAAACGTCTCTTTATGTGTCCCGAGGGAGGTTTCAAGGTTTATAGCACTAACACATTTGACGTTAAAAAATATGCAGTGTCACTAAAATCAGCCAACAAATTCTTTGTGGTTTTTTTTTCACACCCCATTCCTCCCTGCGGATTGCACATCCTTGTCTCTTTCACATAAATGTTTTAGTGGGAAAGAAAATATTGCGCATGTCTTCCAATCTTTAAACGAACAGAAACGTTTCTGGTTGTTTTTTTGTTCTCTCGCAGTCGCTGCCACTGTTGAAATTGACTTGGACTGTGAGATAGTTTACATAAAACCCAACGAGGGCATCAACAAATTTACTTGATATTGATTCATGATTGATTTTAGTTTTCACATCCCATTCTTTTGTTATTAACTAAGTGATAAACTGAGGTCAACTCATTTGATCTTAGTTTTTGCCAAAATGACTTTGATTCAGATTTTTTGCAGCTCTTTCTTATCCCCACATATGCAAATGTGCAAAAGATACAAAACATTAGAGTTTCACATTTAATTATATTAAGAGCTAAACTTTAATGGAAGAAATGGTCCCCACATATACATTTTATGTAAACTATCTCAGAGTCCAAGTCAATTTCAACAGTGGCAACGACTGTGAGAGAACAAAAAACAATCAGAAACGTTTCTGTTCGTTTAAAGATTGGAAGACGTGTGCAATATTTTTGTGTGTTTATCTGGGCATCACTTTTTAAAACCTTTCTGTATCTTTGTATTTTAGGGAGAAGCACCAAAATCTGTTAGAATAAGACACACAGTTCAGCGGGACTATTGCTGACTGCAGCTTGCATCAGCTTCTTTTAGTCCTCCTGTCTCCACTTATAACCTGCGAAGCTCTGCAGCCTTTCCCTGCCAGGCTCTCCATCTGCCCCATTTTTTATTTTTTTATTTTTTTGCAATACCCTGTCTTGCTTACTGCAGCATCAGAGTCCCTCAGATATCGACAGTGCACAGTTACAAATTTCAAAAGCTCAATAGAAAATTGTGATAACAGATCAGTGTCTATCGCACTTTATATACCTTGTGATATAAATTAAAAAAAAAGCAAATTTATTGCTCTCATTTGTTCACTTCAGTTTTTCCCTTAAAATTTGAATGTTGATTTGACGTTTCACTGAGAGCATCTCCACCAAACAGGAAGGGGTTAGTCCCCACAGTGCTGCATGATTATGAAACCAGTGCGGTCATGTGATGTCTTCTCTCATCACCATCATGACAAGTTGGAAGTCTGACCTTCCTCCGGCACACAGTTTTCCATGCAGGGACTGAGGATTGCAATGGAGCGGCAGTGCACTTGAGGCTACACTAGGGGCGGAGTTTGACCTCTCAAAATTTCAAAACATCACTAATCCGCGTCGGACATTCTGGCACAGGCCAAACATCGGTACAGCATTTTCAGAAAAAAAAAAAAAAAAAAAAAGAGGGAGAGAAATTTCGTTTCCTACACGGTCGGTACCACACCGAGGCTGGGGAAGGAGGAGTTGGGAATGCTGCACGGATAGTACCGCTACGTTCCCGGATCTCACATCTGCAGTGATTCCTGCCCGGGTTCGTTATCAGCATTCCGGGAAAAAGTCGCGGGATTTGGCGCGTTGACAGCTGGAGCGCCCTGCAGACTTCAGTGGAAGAGACCCGACCGCCGCTGTTGGAGGTGAGCGCAGCAGCGTTTGGTTGCCTTACTGGAGGCAGAAATGCAAGTTGCGGCATATTTATTTCTGGCGGTGTAGCTGAGCAGGAGCTGGAGAGTGTAGAAGGGCTGTTCTAACACTAGGAGTAAGAATCCTACAGTGGCAGCGCGCTGGTTGAAGCTTTTAAGAGCTTAAAAAGCAGAGAATTAGAGGATCCGATCATTAAATCTCGTTCAATAAAGTATACATGCCCCCTGCTTGAACCAGAAAGCAAAGATGCTCGATTATCGGAAACATTATAGGCCTTTAAAAGCGTCACATGGTAGGTGCTTAACACGTAAAGTAATACTAAACCATTTGACTTTCTGGTGGACACATTGGTACACAAAAATATAATAATAAAACAGCTTTGATTAAATTATATTCAGTATAGGTTAATCTTATTTTGTGCAGCTTTGTTGAGCTACATGTTTATATTTGATCATACTTATGTAATTTGAAGTTTGTCAAGTAACTTTCCTTTATTAATCCAGCCATTTATTCTAATCTTGCACTATAAAAACTGTTGAGTTAAAACCAACCTAGTCCTGGATAATGTAAGTATCAATTCAACACAATTTATAAGTCTCATATAGTGGTTTTTAACCACCCCAACAAAGTCAATTATCTTTAATTATAGTACTGAGAGTGAGATGGGGGAAAAAAAATCCATTAACATGCATTCCTAGAAAAGTTCAATAAAAATATTTTATTTTTTAGCTTATTTCTTTATTGAAAAAGATTAGGGGGAAAAAAACAAAAAACTAAGATAGAACTCCCTTACCCCCCCCCCCCCCCCAAAAAAAAATGTATCAACTATTAAAATTAAAAAAACAAAACTCATAAAACCACATAAAATATTTGTTTTTTGTCCTCCTCAGGTCAGGGCATCCTTTGGTTAAGTTAATTGAATTTCAGAAATAATACAACTAAAACAGTGCAAAAATGAAATTGCAAGACAACAAACTTTATTTGGAGACTTAGGGCAACATATGAGCATTGACCATAGTGCTATGGTGCTAAGTACAGGTCTTTGTGACGTGAAAACAGAAACTACAGTAAATGTGACATAAATATTACACAATTCAACAGAAAAAACAAACATATATGTCGGGGAGGGGAATTAAAATGCTGCAATGTCCTTTTTGCGTTAGTTTGCATTGCCTTATTTTCATTGCAACAACCTTCAACTAAGGTTGTGAAATGGTAGTTTTGTTAAACCACCATTTGAAACAATATTCAGTGTTCTTCAGTTGGACTTTATCAGAATCCCACCCACCTGCCTTTCCTCCTATCAGTTTGTGAGGACATCTCTTATACACAATCATCTTTAGGTGACCTCCATTTCTATCATTTTGTAACCTTTTCAACTGAAGCAGATCTTTTGTTCATTTGAATGCATTCTTGGACTCACTGATGCTCACAAATCAGATTCTTAAGACCATGACATGTTACTTGGCATGTTTCCTGCAGTTACTGATTACTATCTTCACTTAGCCATTGTAAATACATAACATGTTGAATTTTGTTGTATTCTTCTCCTGACTGATACCTTTATGTGTGGGTATATTTTTTTAAACATGTGTAGCCTCTCTGTAGACCGTGGTTTCTGGTAAAAGATACAAATTAGCATCTCAGAAAATATATAAAGCATTTGAATTATTTTTCCTCCTTACTAGACCCACGTTAATTGACTGCAGATGTGAAGTCCAAAATAAAAAAAATAAAAAAAAAAAATATATATATATATAAGTGGTTTAAATATGAATTAGCTTAAGGATAAATATTTGAAACATGTAGGAAAAAAAAGTAAAACTTTACGTGGAAAAAATTAGTAAAATATTCATTATGATACCTTGTTTACTAAAATCTGGTATACAAGTGAAGTTTACTGTTGCATGTTAAAGGCTAATGTAATTTTATATGAACAACCTTGTTCTTCACTGTGAACTAATGTCCTAAGAATAATACACTGACTTCAAAATTATTATACAATATTATTTTGTCATATTTGTGCTTATTATTTGATTCTGTTGAATCAAGTTGTTGCATTTCTCACAGTGGGGGTCTGTAGTTAATGATGTGCCTTCTTGTAGCTTTTTCTACTAATCCAACACAGTCCCAATTTCATAAACCAGGAATTTGGGTTAATAAATATCCCAGTTGTTTTTTGTGTGGCACACTAGACCACTGGAGGCTCCCTCTAGTGGTACTCTGAATACCAGAGATTATTTTGTATCAAATATCTGTAAGATAAACACAAAGTGATGTAGAAACAATGAGGTTTCGTAGACAGTAAGATATGTTACCCACATTGATCTTTCCTTTATCAAAACAATTCTTGAGAAGCTGAGAAAAACATATTTCAAGAATGTCTAGTATGAAATGAAGCCATCAAAAAGAAATGTGTGCAAATGGCTACTTAAACTGCGTTGTATTTTGTTTCTGAAGTCACAATTTCAATTGAGGAATGACATCAAACCCAACTTAACTGTGCTCTGATCCCAAGTTCAAAATGCAGAGGGATTTACTAGATTATTATTAACTACTGACCAAGTTTCTGACTGTTAGCAATGTGAGCTAATAATAGTGTGTTTATCTGAAAATATCCAAATGTTGGCCACACCTTTAACTAAAGATGGTTAAACAGTACTGAGAATATGAAAGACTGAGTGAAATAAAAATCATTAGGAGAACAATTAAACTGCATTTTATATGCAGTGCGGCAATCATGTGGATTTTGAGGTTGGGAGTTGGTGAGAAACCTCAGACTTTCCCACTTGAAATTCCCACTGCTCTGTTCAGCTCCACAACTAGAAGCATGGCAATTTCAACTTCTAAATAAGAATGGACCATCCATTTGAGGTTGATTTAAAGTCTTACAAGCAGTTAATATCATGCAAAATATTACTCTCTTAGCATCTTAATTTAGGGTAAATCTAGATTACATGGTCTTGGGGCGTCACCAATGATATTCCTGTGTGAAACAACAATCTTACCCTAAAACAATCTCTCAAGCAAAGCAATGCAAGATTTCAAAAAAATATAATACTTTTTTTTAAAAAACAAAAATAATATAAAAATAATAAAAGAACATACATTTTCCAGTTTAGGGCACACTTTACATCCTCAGACGTAATTTCACGATCAAAAGAATCATCCTCAAAGAACGCGGTGATAAAATAATATGCTTTTAGGGTGTTCAGATATCAGAATGCAGTTTTTATCTTAAAAGAGGAAGTTTAAGAGCAAGCTGCATGACTCAAACAGTAGCAGACAAATGTTGAACAAGTCATTGAATGTGAGCACAAACAGATGTTGCTAAAAGGAACCAGAGCCTATTTGTGAGCAGACTTGCATTTCTTTAAAGTTTGAAAACAGAAATTTGAGCAAGATCCGTGCATTGTCTGTGAATGAAGATAAGAAATTATTAGTGCATGATGTATATAAACCTATTAGTATGCATTTTCTTCCCAAATGTATGGCTGTCTTAGGGTTTAAAATTCGTTTAAATGCAGCCCAGCTCTCCCTCTCCTCCAGCTGCTGTTCAATGCCCAGTAGCACGTGTCTTAGCCTGCCCTGTGGCTGATCCTGGACATGCTTTCCACGAACCGCCGTGGAGGTGCGTGGGGGTGAAATGGACGGAGTCAGTGGCCACACCCAACGACCAGCTCCCATGTTCCAGCATGTCCGGCTGCAGCAAGTCTCCTGCCAATTCTGGAGAAGGTTGGTGGCAGGGATTCCTCTCTCACAGACCACCAGACTGGTGATTCATGTTACTGACATAATGAACTGTGTTGAAGATGAACCGGATTAATCGTCTAAGGCCCCTGTCATGTCACGAATCAATTGTCTGTTCATGTCACAGCAATGAAAGCCCTTGCTTTACAGAATGCGTGCACAATCAGTGGGTGTCATCCTTCCAGGATGAGAACGCTGTTGGATACAGCACAAACTGTTTCTTTGTACCTCACTACAAAGGATGCAAGCAGAGTTTTTTCTTCAGCTGCAGGTTCTAACTCCATGGCATGGGTGAAGAAGTTCAAAAAAACCGGAGGAGGCCTGAAGAAGTCCTACCAACCTGGGAGCATGGTGTCCCTCGCGCTAACTAAAGGTCTGCTGAACGAGCCTGGCCAGAACAGCTGCTTCCTCAACAGCGCTGTTCAGGTGAGAATCAGCATTTATTATTATTATTATTTTTTTTAACTCCCACATGGAGTGAGTTTACCACTATTTTTATTTTATTTTTTTTTAATATTGTTTTAACGACGAGTCTGACTTGCTGCTGAATTCCGCACACACCAGCAATTCAGAGGTAATTGGCCTAAAAATCGCTAGCAGCTGAGTGAGCTGCTGTGTTTTGTGTTAGAGTTGTGTGGGTTTGGCTTAACTCGCAGGCTTTGTTCGCTACACAAAAAGCTGAGACACACCAATCGATTGGCCAGTGTCTAGAATCAGCTCAGCTCCGGCTTCATCAGCCGGGGTTGCCAAGCAGTCAAGCTAGAGACAAACATAGTTAACTCTATCAAATGAACCTATGAATAGCAGTTCAGAAATCACTGAAGTCAGTTTGTAATGCCTGCAAGAGTTTGGGTTCAAAACAACAGATTTTTTAAAGATTTTTTTAAGGAGCTGAACTAAGAATGATAAAAAAAAAATACAAAAAAATTACAAACCAAGCGGAAAGGAAAAACACCGATGTCAGGAATTTAAATCCAAATGGACAAAGAATAGAACATATGAAAAAACATGATTGCTAGCGTGGTCAGACACTGCTGTGGGATGGCATCGTATTCCTTTATCCGTCAATGTGGTTGTGTTGGTCAGTTAGAGCCTGCAAATGTGCAGTGGAGTTGTGGTCAGGACTATTCCAAACAATTCCCTTGCAATTTCTAGAAATAGTCAATTAACAAACCCGACGTCCAGTCAGAAACTTGTGTGACTAATCTGTATTGTAGCAGTGCTTTCAGGTTTTTGAATGAAATATTTTTTATTTCCCATCATTGATCTAATTTTGAACCTCCACAGGTGCTTTGGCAGCTGGACATCTTCAGGAGGAGCTTGAGGCAGCTTTCTGGGCACTTTTGTCTCGGTGATGCCTGTATTTTCTGTGCATTAAAGGTAAGGTTACTTAAAAAATCGAGATAGAAAAACTTTGAGTTAGCTAAGGGTTTTTACATATATTATTGTTTTATTTATCTCAGATGCATAAATATTTCTCACAAAAAAAAAAAAAAAAAAAAACTCTTCCAGAGTATATTCAACCAGTTCCAGCAGAGCAGAGAGCGAGTCCTGCCCTCCGACAGCCTGCGAAACGCCCTCGCTGAAACCTTTAAGAACGAGCAGCGCTTCCAACTTGGGCTGATGGACGACGCTGCCGAGTGCTTTGTATGGTGCCACTTTGGCTTTTGTTCAAAATAATATTTCAAGGACCTTTCTCCCTATTTGTGTTTCATAAAATACTAAAATTCTCTTTGGTATTTCACTTTATATCTAAACGTTGGGCGTAGGACACAAAAATAATTTAGCTTTATTTTTTACCTTGTGTATTGGATTTGTGTTTGCAGAAATTTGACTGGTATCTTTTTAATCTGCTCCTGTTTCGCACAAACAGGAGAACATCCTGGAGCGAATTCACTTGCACACAGTTTCAGACACACCAACCGACGCGTGCTCATCCAAATCCTGCATCACCCATCAGAAATTCGCTATGATGCTTTACGAACAGGTAAGTAAAGTCAGTAACAACATGAACTCCTGTATTGTACTGAATTCTGCTTTGAGTGAACCAAATGCTGTGTAGAAAATACGGATATTGTGACTAAATGTAAAATTAGTCTCTAAATCTTTTATGTAATTTAATATAGCGACATGCTGTGTTTCACAGTTTGTGTGCCGTTGTTGTGGTGCATCTTCGGATCCACACCCGTTCACAGAGTTTGTTCATTATGTATCGACCACGGCTTTGTGGTGAGTACAGTAACATATATTCAAACATTTTCATGTTTTAACCATTAGAAAGCAAAGAAAGGTTGATTAAGAGATTCGTTAATATGTATATTATTACTACATTACTTCCATGTTTAAAAGGGGAAAACGGCAGGCTCCTTATTACAGCCAACTAACCAGCAGTGCTCAGCAGCACTGTGTTACTTTATATTTTAAACTCCGGCTACTACGACATTTTCTTTTTTTATCCCACCAAAATTATTTTCAGCTGTCGTAACAGTATAAAATAAAACTACTGTAATTTTCAAGCCATTACATTTTTACAAAAATAGACATAACTTGATTCATGAAACCCTTCTTATGCCTACTGAGAGCACTGTTATTGCAAATAAAATCAGAGAAATACACACACCTATGGAGAGTGTAAAGAAACACAATTTCTCAGTTAGGAAAATGACATTTTGTAGTTTAAGAAAACTATAGTTTTTTCATACTAAATGTCTCTTTTTACCGTGTTTATTTATAGAATGTGAGTTTATTTAACCTTTTCCAACAGTTTTTACAGCCTATCTATAAATTTTAAAAAATAGAAATATAGAATATAGAATTAACCGCAAACAGACTATAATCTATAGACATACTGTGCGTCTCTGTGCTCAGTCAACAGGTTGACCGGACACTGGGGAAGAACGAGCGTCTCAGGTCAGACATGTTTGGGGAACTGCTGCAGGCGGCAAACAGCACTGGTGACCTCCGAAGCTGCCCTGTATGTTATGCTCTTTTCTTTTCTTTTTTTTTCTTTTTTTTTTTTTTTGACTTTTTGGGAAAACATGTTTACAGTCATATTTATTAAATTAGAATATGTTCAGACGAGGCTGGTTTGTCTGATGAAAAGCATTTTTGAAGATAACAATCCTTGAGCAGGTATTAGACATTTTTTTCGTCAAGCTCATATTATACTGACCTCTTCAATAATTTATGATCTTATTAAAAAAAATGATTTATTTCAGTAACTTGATTCACTAAACGAAACACATTAATTTCTTCCTTCTATTTTGCTTAGAGCTAATGAAGACACTGCATTTAAAATTAGAATGTTACATCAGACCAACAAAAAAAAACAAAAAAACATTTTATGGAGAAATCTGGGCTTAATGAAAAGTATGTTAAAAACTTGGTGAAAGGTTATTTCGAAAACGTACTTTTAATCTGACTAATTAGTCTCCTCAGACCAGAGATTCTAACTTATTGATTATGACTGCATGCTTTAATGTGAGGCCGCTCCGTATGTTTGTATTTTTAGATGTTGCGTCAGACATCCAACTGAATTAAAACATTAATGAAAGCTAAATATTAATAGTTAGATTATCCGTTTCACAGTTTCGTGGCAACATAAGGGAAACTCAGAGATGATTCTTCCAGTGGTGCAGAGTACTGTCAGTGTTTTCCACCTTAGTGCAACTCAAGGACTGAAAGGAGACAGTGCAAAACTAGAGTAAGGGTAGAAATAGTGTTAAGGCTTATCCTTGTTTTTCTCTCATCTGAATTTCCTCCCTTTGCTTCCCTTTCAGCTCGTATTAGCTTAGTGAAGCTTACTGCTCTGTTCCCACGAATCTTCCTGAATCTTCTTCAGGTGCAGTCCGCTTCTAATGAAATGAGTTTGCCTATTCTTTTCTGCCTTTTCTATCCGCCGAGATAGAAAAGGCAGAAATACAGTTTTCAAATATGTATTTGATTTCACGTCAATGGAGCAGACATTAAGTTGTAAATCTATAAATTACATACTGTTTCAATAATGTCCTTCAGTTTTTTATTTGTGGGTTTCACCTGGGAGATTACCTTTAAATATCTTCTAAGGAATCAGATAACTAGTGATTAGAAACTGCATGACCAACTGAGGGGGAAGCCAACGTCCTGAGCTGTCGGAGTGACAATGCATGGAATACGGTGGGCTTGCTTGGAGGTGGAGGCTGGACAGCGCAGCATAACTTAGAACTGGCCTGCAGGAAATAGCGACACTGCTGCTGTTGTCAGCAGTGGATCGATTGTTTGATGATTCAAGTATGCATGCAGCTTAGAAACTCACAGTAAATAGACTGCTGTGTTTTTGTTTTTGACTACTACTTAATCAAAGTGGACATCCCGATGACAAAGCAGTTGTTTGAGTGTTTTATAGGGTTAGTTCATATGTTTTAAAGTGAGATCCTGCGACGTCATCTGCAATAGTTCCAGAAGTAAAAAAGTTGTCTTACATGTGCTTGTTGTACAGTAATGCTAACAAGTAGTCAGACAGATACCAATCATTTCACCTGACTAGCAATATCAAAACACTAAAGCTGACACAAAAAAACAAAAGCTAGCTGTTTTCAACTCTTTTCAAACTGTGTATGTAAATGTATGCTTTCAGCATTATTTGAAAAAAAAAAAAAATTCACTTCTTATTTGTGAATCCAGTGTTTATGAGCTGATTTTTTTTCTCCCCTGTCGATACATTAATGTTACTGTGGATAACAAAACATTTGTTGTCCAATGTTTTGCAGAGTGACTGTGGTCAGAGCATCAAAATCCGTCGTGTCCTCATGAACTGTCCGGAGATCGTCACTATTGGATTTGTGTGGGACGCAGAGCAGTCTGATCTCACGGACGATGTTATCAGGTCTCTTGGTCCACGTTTAAACTTGTGCGGGGTAAGAGCTGAAAAAGCCACCTCCCACGATTCAGTGCTTGTAAACGAAATATAACAAGTTTGAGTTCAAGATATGAATGTTAGTTTCACAAAACAGCAAAACATCGTTGATCCTAGTATGTTGGAATGTAACAGTTTTTCGGATGAGAGATCAATATCTGTCATTTTACATACAAACAAACAGAAACTTGAACCTCAGTGGATTTAACGTCTGGCTGGGAGTGATCAAATGTACCGTCTTTCAGCTTTTCAACCGAGTGACTGATGAAAACGCCAAACGCAGCGAGCTACATCTGGTGGGGATGATCTGTTTCTCCAGCAAACATTACTCAGCTTTCGCCTATCACACCAAATCTTCAAAATGGATGTTTTTTGACGATGCCACTGTAAAGGAGGTTAGCATGTCTGCCATTAAGCCTTTTCAATCTTTTTTTATGACAATCCATTACATACATTCTCTTTTCTAAGTTTTTTTTCTTGTTTACTAGATTGGATCCAAATGGAAGGATGTTGCTTCAAAATGTATCAGGGGGCATTTCCAACCTCTTCTTTTATTTTACACCAATCCTGAGGGGAGTCCAGTTTCTAATGAAGATGCACCACGACAAACCACTATGTGTCCTCATTACAAAGCCCAAGTAAATGGAGATCTGACCAGTAAGAAAGTCTTCCATTTGCTAGCATGACTGACAAAGACACTTAAAACATATACTTTTTGTTCTTTCTATAGCTGAATGGTATATATGTATTTACCATCACTGATTTGTCCTGAGACTTTTTTGTGTATATTTGCACATTTTGATAGTTTTTAATCCAGTGAAGTCAATAGAAACTCAAAAATTCAAAAAGAGTCACATTCTTGATTTTTGGTATCTTCAGTTTTAGAAGGATTTATGACAATTTAAAGCCACTCATCAGTTTTAGAGTAAATTCAACCATCATCCCAAAACCACATCAACTTGATATGACATTCTAATTACCATTGTTTCTTAATATTACAATAGTTAAAAAGCAGCATAACAAAAAGAAAGGATCTGCTGTAACTTAAATCATGAATGCAAATGGATTAAATTAGTCTAGTATTATTTTATATGATAATTTCTATTTATGATGTATTCATCGGCTTATTGAAATTAGCTAATGTTCGAAAGAGGACAAATATCCAACTAAACATTTACTTATTTCTAATAGCAGGCAGTAGGAGCTTGAGATGGGATACACACGTCCTCTGTGCATGTATTGTGCAGCTGTATAATTCAGAGTTAAGGTACATGTTGCCCTTGGTGATCTTTGACGGTTTAAATATTCCTGTCTTACTTTCACTGCCTTCTGCTCATGTCTGTCATGACACATCAGAGACAATGCATTTAATGAAAAAAGAAACAAAAAATTTTAACGCCCAATGACAAGTTTTAATAGTAATCCAACTTACTATGATAATGATATACTACTGTTACTGCAGTCATTAAAATCAGTGACCATGAAAGGTTTACTGTGCAAGAGCATAGAACTGCGTTGCCTAGAACATCCCTCATGGACAATCTTGTGATCTCCCTGCTTTGGCTGCTTTTCAACATATTCTAATCTTTCACCATCCAATGTTGACACATAAACTACCACTAAAATTGATGACATGAAGCACTCTGTGTGCAGAGTGTCTTTCTGTACACTGATCTTTCCAGACATCATTAATGAGAACAAGGAGTTGCTAGAGGTAAATTTCTCTTTGTTTTTTTTTGTTTTTTTTTAAAGACTGACACCAAACCAGACATTGAAGTGCCACTGAGGAAATATTCCTTTGAACTGACTCTGCATCAAATACAGAAGTGATTCTGCCACAGTAATGGTTGGGATTGTGGCATAAAGCTCCCAGAGAAAGACTTTCTATCCATATCTGATGGCCCAGACCTTGCATGAGGATGATGTCTCTGTTGCACGCAGATTACCACCCACGCCTAGCCCCTAATCCCCATTCCTGTGGCCAAACGCATCGTTGCTCTTACTCCTCCCCTTGATGTTTCAAACATTTGCCTCCATTATTTATCAGCTTGCTTATTTTTTTTAGGAGGTGGTGGGGGGTGTTCTCTCTTGGATTGCTTCGCTTTTATGTGTTGCCCGGATATTTTGGCATGGGGAAGGATTCTTACTTTGGTGACAGTCAGGGTGAGTCAGTAACTGATTGTGGGTTTTTCACAGGAAATAAAAACATTGTCTGGCTCTCTGTATGCTGTTAATCACAATTCTTTTCTTAAATTGATCGAATTCTGCTAAAGTTTACATTGCTTTGTTTCTTTAATTTGCTCTTTTGTCCATTATTACAAATGAATTGGTCTGACTGGCTCATACTGGAGTTCTTGCATAATTAGGGCTCTGCAGTAAGGAACCATGATGCACATGTGCATTAGTTAATTACTTGGCAGTTGTTAGGCATACAAAACTAGATCTGAGTCCAAAATGACTTTTCTAGGGAACTTCCTAAATATCGGCATCAGGCTACATAATCAGATGGGAATTTCCATCAGTGTTAGCATGTAACAGTAACACACGTAGTTTTCCCTATTACATCTTTGACAGAAGCTTTAGGTACAGAAGTGATTCTGCCACAGTAATGGTTGGGATTCATCTGTTCTCAAATTATCATCGTGTAATGTGTTTTTATTTTTTTGGACACTCTGATCAAGGGTCTTTTGAAAGTTGCAATATTGGCTGAGTAAAAATAGATGCAGCTGTAAACGGCGTCAGAGAAAATGATTTAATTAGGAGGAGGTGAGATGTGAAAGTGAAAGACAGCAGCTGTTAGATGTAACACGCTCATCTGAAGGCAGATGCTCGCAGTTCATGTTGTCGCTGCTTCCCTTCGTGACCTGCTTGCCAGGCGGAGGAAACACACCGCGGGCTTGGCAGCCGAGGCAGCGGAGGTGTGTTATATCAAAGTTAATGATGCAGCATCTGTTCTTTTCTAAGACTGTTTTGTTTCCTATTTGCAGACGGACGGAAGGGATGGGAGATGGGATGTGTGATCTATAAAACTGAAAATCTGTTTGAGCTACTTCTATATTTGTCACGACTGACAAATTCTCTCACAGGAGTGGCACACTTTCATAAGACTTTACTGTCATGAAACTAATTGAGTTTAAAATTTATGTTGAAACTACATAATCATGTTCCTTATTTTGTTGGGTTTTATATGTTTTTTTTTTGTTTGTTTTGTTTTTTATAAAACAACAATCACAGTTTTTCTTTTATAAACTGTGATTAATCAGTTTATTAAAGACAAACGTCAACACATTACATCTGACCGGCAAAAGTATGTGAACCTAAAAGTGGATCATGCTTTCAAATCCTTCCTTTACAAGTTTAAGTCTGAATTTCTTGTTGTTGTTGCTCCACATGCCTTCTTTCACCCCTGTTCTGAAGTGCAACTCAGTTTTGTTGCTGTCGCTTTAAATTCAAATGAGCCCTTTCACATCCTGCAGAGCGTTCCGCTCCGTCCTGTTCAGCCATTTTTGTAGTTCGATAGCAGATGTGTCAAACTACCCAAATGTTTGAAACATCAAGGGGGAGGAGCTTCTAATTCCCAAATTGATTAAAAGATGTCAACAACAGAAGGTAAAAATGGCACAAAAAAAAACAATTTAAACTGTCGACGCGGTTCTGTCCTTCATGAGCTAAATGCTAACACACTAAGGCTAACTTAACCAGAAGTTACGATGCTGCTGCTGTCAAAACAACGTCCAGGATGTCATATCAGCACACAGTAGATTGATGTCTAGAATAAGGCTTGTCATTTTAGCTCTATTTGAGGTTACCGCTTTGCCGTGTCTGTCATTTCCTTGGGCACAAGGAACTGACTCCATCAGATTAAGTCTTTTGGCAAATCCTTCCTGATTCTGGCGCTGAAGCACTTGTCCTTGGAGTTTTTTGTGCAAACAGAGGTTTTTCCCCACTGATGTGGCTACATTTCTAAGGAAAATATATTTTAATTTGGCACTTCAAATGTGTTCTGGTTTTTGGGGATGGTGTAATAAATTGTGTGAGTTATTGCACCCAACAACTGAACATTTTAACTCGTCTAGTTGTAGCTTTGGCATTCAGGAAGTTGGACTGCAGATTTGCTGTGAGAAGTAAAAAATGACTAATTCGGTAGATTACTTTAGCCAGAAGTCCATGACCTTGATTAGTACTTTAGTAGTAAATGCTGTGACATAATAATTCAAAAACCATAAGAAGGAAAAGAAATAAAACTGAAAACAAACATAATATAAAGATAATCCTCACTGGGTTTTAGTGACAGAGCACTACTGTGTAACCAAGTGTTTAATAAAACCAGTCAAATTGTTTTTAATTATTTTCAGTAAAAAACATTTGTGTTCTGTGAACCTCAGAGGTTCATCATCAGGAAGACCAAACACTGCAGATTGAAGGTTGTGGAAAAAGAAGTAGTTGAAATGTTATATTGGTTGAGAACATCCAGCGCTCACAGAGCAATACAAGAAGAAAGTGTGAGGCTGAAAATTGCTGCTACTGAGGTTCAAATCCAGCACTAGAGTGACAAATAAAAAAAAAATAGTGCATTGGCCTTTTTATTCGACAATCGTGAGTCCAACCATAAACAACCCACGCATGACATTTATACTTTATCGGACTTCTAGCTTGATTGATACTCAAGTTTCAAGTGAAAATATTTATCATGGTGGCATACCAGTTTCTGTTTTTGACAACTTAATTGCAACTCAAATAATATTTCTGATTGCATAGTTTGTAAACCTTTCTCCTTTCTTTGCTCTGTCCCCAATATTTTTGTGAGTGTTTATTTACACCACGCAGGAAATCTGATAGGGATTAATTGTGGAAAATACTTAAGTCAAAATAAAACTGTGGCTCAAATCCAGTTAAATTAAAACAGCCTGTGCTTTTCTTGGCAGCCAGTTAACACAGTGTCTCGGAAGTAAAAAGATTTATTAGTAAAATAAATGAAAAAGAAATTTAGGGCTGGACTATATAAATCGCAAATGTATTGCCGTCACATTATCAGTGTGTGCAGTATTAACAAACCGATATTGTCATAACCATTGGCTAATATATTCCACATGTAATGAACTTGCATTTACATGCAAATGTAAAATGGAGCAACATCAGATGCTCACACTGGACACAATTAACATTTTGCAAAGGTCACAGAGTGTCAGAAGCATGGATGAGGAAAGACGGAAGAAGAAATTCATATTTCACAACTGATGTCATTGTGTCAATATTTACCAAAATTATCGTCATTGCAGGATTTTCTACTGTGCAGAATTACTTTAAATGCAATATATTGTTTGTAGGACTTAAATTTATGTTTTTATTTTTTGTATTCTTCAGTGAAACATCCTTTTGGCAGCCCTAACAAATTTCAGGATCCCTTCATGGAGAATCTACAAAGACCAGTTGAAACATCAAAAAAGGACAGGGGACATCGGAGAATCGAGCCTTCAGCACACAAAGGTAGGCTCAGTGGACGGCAACATTTAAACAGGCAATGAACATCGGACAGTCTGAATATCAGAGCAACGGTCGGGCTATTAATGACCTTTGTCAACCCTCCTCAGACATGACACACACAAGATCTTCATCCCCCCCAGAGAATGGGCCCCGGCCTCCTGTAGAGAAAATAAAGAACTCTCTGCGCTCTGAGAAGTCATCGAATCAAAGCAGAGGATCTCAGGAGCCCCACGGACAGTCGGGCAGTGCACAGAGTGGGGGACATGTCAGAAAGGCCAACGTTTCCCCAGGACGCAATGAGCAGGAGGGCAGTCACAAACACTGGGAAAAAGGAGGCAGCGGGAGCCAAAATAGGTCAAAATCAACTTGGAGACCCATCAGGGAGGTGCTGAATGTAGACACGGTGCTGAATGAACTGGAGCAGCGACGGCAGCAGCAGCAGCAGCAGCAGCAGGACAGCCCGCGGTGCAGCAAGCCTTCTTCCCAGGAGAGAGCGCGCACAGAACCAAGCAGGGAGCGCGAACACGCAAGAACTAGAGAGGAGCGCAAACAGAAGTGCTTAATGACAATTTATGAGGACGAGCAGCGGCACGAGACGGAGAGCCACAGCTCCGTGGAGTCAGAGAGCAGAGCCGGCCAGCAGAGAGGAAGCCGACTCAAGGCCGTTCCCAAGACTCTGCTGCGCAGCGACACCTGGACCATTCAGAGGACGGAGTCGGGCTACGAGAGCAGCGATCGACTCAGCAGCGGCTCCACCAATCCCGACTCACCTGGGATCGATGGGTTTGGGCTCAGACCAGATCAGAGGTTAACACCTGAGATCCTTTTACAAAGGTAGGAGAGAAAAGTGCCATTCTGCAGTGGATTTAGTTTCACTGAAACATTGATTTGAACTTCAGTGTTCGAAAGCAATACTGAACGTAGTAAAAAAAAAAAGAAAAACTACAGTAATAAGACATATACTCACTCAACAAGAAAGGAAAGAAATGCTTTCAAGGCTATGAGGTGGTAAGAACAAGAAGAAAGTTGTTTCGGGCCAGTACATTTCATGTTTAACAAGAACTCGAGTGCAGGACTCCTGGGAGGTTCTCCCTGGTCCCTCACACTGCAGCATTTGTTGCTACATGAACCACTTCAAATTTTTTGACAAATTACACAATAGCTCTCAGACACTACTCAAAGAACAAGGATATGATGTAGGAACAAAATGATGTTGTTTTGCAACAAATACAATGTTTATATTTAGAGATAAAGTTAGAATCTCCATCCTCTGGAGAAAAAAACCATGCAGACTGTTGTTTCAGTAATGACCCAAGCACGTTAACACCTATCCTAATATAATATAAAACAGTGTTCATTCACACACACACACACACACACACACACACACACACACACACAGTGATGAAAGAACGGTGCTGAATAATTGTTGACAACTCTCAGTTTTCTTATGTCGTCTTATTTTTCAGTCAGCTGCATCAAAGGGAAGCCGATGCAAAGTCAAGTATGACATCATCTCTTTCCCACAACGGTAAGCCCGAAGGTTTATTTTGCTTCAAAAGGGTTTGGAGCTGAGTTAGAGCCCCAGCTGATTATAAACGCAGTACGGAAAACCACAACAAATGTATCTGGATCAGTTCCTCGTCAAATCCTACTGATCACTTTGCCATGACCTCCTTCCATTTTCTACCCCTCTGATGACTGTTGGGTGCTGCGTGTCAGCCTACCTGATTGCACCTCAAAGTTCCTCATAGTACAAGTGACTCATCAGGTTTTGCAGCAGCACATTTCCAACACTAGTTGGTATTAAAGAGCAAAATTATTGTCTTAAGTAACTTTTCCAAACTATTTAAAGAAGTTTGTCCTGCATGTTTTATTCTGTAAACATCCTTCATTGGATCTATTTATTACCCTTTCATTTGCTTGTTTAATTCTTTTTTCTTTTTTTTTTTCTAAGGCAGGTTTTCGTTCTTTTTTTTTTCGGTCCGTTCACAGAAGCCAAACAGCTTTTCCTCTGGTATCTAGTCAGATTTAAGAGACATCAATTTGAGCCAAAAGTAAATTGCTGAAAAAGGAAACCAACTAATAAAATATGCCACCAACTTAAGATGTAAAACAGACCTCCTGATTTAAAGCAGAGCAGAGCAGCAAATGTTTGGCAGGAAAAGGTGAGTTCCTTTTCTCATCCGCGGAAACTCGCGGAAAAGATTTAAAGCAAAGAAACAAACACGTTCGTTCATTTAGTCTGGTATGTACAGGCATGATTTGCTTTCTGTGATGTTTAGACAGCCTCATGATCGCTCCTGTTTCTTTAAGACTTGTAAGTTTTAGTGTGATCTGCACTCAGTCCTGACTGTTTGTGTAACAGAAGATCGCCGAACATCTGGGTTGATTTCTGTGCCTGAACTTGTTATTTAACCTCCGGCCCCTGTCTGCCCGGCACTGGCATTAATCTGATGATAATCCCACAAAAGCTCAGATGGCGCAGCTGGACACGGTCGCTGACATTGTCATAAATAGCATTATGTTGCACGTACTGTCCTGCTTTATCTAAATGAATCAAGACTTTATGCGTTAAGAGGTTATGGCCACTTGCAAAAGCAATGCCCAGTGTTTGAATCAACCTCTAACGGGTTAAGTTGAAAAAAATATATATGTTTAAGAAAATGTGCTTTCAAAAGGCAGTAAATCAGCATCAGGGTGTCTCTTGCTGTTGACAGGTCAGAACATTGTGTCTTAGAATGGCTTGCTGCCACCTAGTGGACATAAAGAATACAGCATTTACTATGTGCGCGCCTATCTTACAGTTACGTAAGCGGATCAGGCTCAAATGTTTAAACTGCAATATTTTTGATATTTTAGACCAAAGGTCACACTTATATCTTATGGGAGCTCTGAGTTTATTCTCAGAATTCTGCATATTCAGAGAAAAATTCAAAGGAAAATTAGATTCGTCCCAGTGACTAATCCTCATTTTCATTCATGTCCTTGTGATCATGAACAGAATGTACCTCTGATGAAACAAACCCCTCTGAAAGAGGATTTTAATCACAAATATGTTTTTTTCTTGTACATTTTCATTCCTTTCTTTTTTCCTTTTTTCTCCCTTTTTTTTCTAGGTAAACATCCAACTAAACCTCAGGGGAACCACGATCAAGTTTTACTTTCTCAACTAAAGTGCAGTCCAAGTTCAAGGTAGTGTTCTTAAAATGATAGGTTTTCATTTAAAAAAAAAATGTGTTGGTAATTATAGTATATTGCATTTTAGATTTTTATTTGGTCAAAACTTTTGCTAATTTCTCTTTTACTTCACAGCATTGAAGGGCTTTGTGATGGCCTGTTATGTAAAATCTCGCAAAAATACATACATATATGTGTGTGTGTGTGTGTGTGTGTGTGTGTGTGTTTAGTTTTAAGATGAAGAAATATACATTTACTGGTGCATTACAGACACATTTACATGTCTGTATTAAAATGTATTTACCTGCTTTTTCTTTCTTGTAGACAGAGATCAAAACACACATCTAACACCTCTAGGAAAGCGAAGGGTTCAGAGAAGAGCTCGACTGGTTCAGAGAGCCGGCAGAGTGAGCACCAGGAGCCGAGTGCCTACCGAGGGCACAGCGGGGAGAACACAACCCCGAGACACATCACAAAGACCAGCAGCTCTGAGTGGAACAGCTCAGACGATCTCGTTCTCTCAGAATCCGAGGACAGAGAAAGCACTTATTTGTCCAGTAACAGTGAGGCTGTCACCTCTGACTCCCCGTGCCCTCACATTGACCTGCCATACCACCCGCCTAGCAGCGCGACAGCAGAAACTCAGCTCGCTGCCACTGTGTCGCCTCACCTCCAACCCAACCTGCAGGCTTCTTCGCTCCACAGCGAAGCGAGCCACGCTGCGTTTCGCCCCCGAATGCTTCAGGAACCCTTCCCATCGAGCCCTCGCCTCTCTCCCTCGTCCTACGTCAGCCCCAAAAGGAGGCCCGACATTTCGGGCCTCCGAACCTTTTCGGACGCGAGCTCGAAGTCGGGCTCGGACCCAGAGAGGAGCACTCAGTCGTCGTGCGAGAGCGAGGAGAGGCTGACGGGGAGCAGAGCGGATGAGGCGGCACAAGCTCCAGAGGTTTCCCTGACGACGTACTTTAACGTGGACAACTGCATGACGGAAACGTACCGCCTCAAGTACCACAACCAGAGGCCTCTGGTCCTCTCTGCCACAGTGCCAAGGACAGCCGCTGAGAGTGAGCGCAGAGATAACAGCCACACACTCCCCAGTGACGCACACTCACATGACGTGCCAAAAGCCCGACCAGAAACAAGTAAGACTTAGAAAAAAAAAAAACTATTCAAACAGAGCGAAATAGCTGCATAAGATAGTTTTCTGTTATTCTGATCAGCATATGCCCAGAGAACTTTCATAAAGTACATTTTTAACAACAGAGATCTCGTCTTTCTTTCTGCACAGGCCATAATAGCAATAAACCCACTGCAAAATGGAAGCCAGTGACAGCCAAAGGACTGGATGAGCGAGGTTTTTTATGAGTGTTGACTTGGTAAGTTTTGTTTACATGGACGGACAGTGCGACTGGATGCCAAAGAGTTTACAGAATGGAAAAAAATGTTCAGATGCCCCCCGACACCTCCAGACTGGGTGGAATTTATTTATGCAAGCTTGTCACATAAATACAACCTACTTCTAAATGCTGTAGTGTGTTGTTTGACAGATTATCAACTATCATGTATATCTTCCACTGTCCCGTGGTGTTAAGACAATGAAATCTGTTTTCAGTTTGCACAAAGCGTTGTTTAGTTTTTAGTTATTTTTTTATGACACGTCATGGCAGCTTTATGTCATTTAGTTTTATTGGTGGAGGAGCTCTGCTGAAGGGCTGAAGGCCGGACGAAGCTCAAACAACAGCGAAGGCCAAATGTTTTCATACCCCTGGCAGATTTAGCTTTAATGACATTTTTAATAAAGATGCTTGTTAGGAAATATGAATGATAATAAAGTAACAAAAGGAATATCAATTTGAATATATATATATATATATATATATATATATATATATATATATATATATATATATATATATACATACATACACACACACACACACATATAATTTGCCTGTTATTACAGGTAAATTATTTTTCATGTTCCCACTAGTATTTTGACAATTTATTTCTGGTGTTGACCTCCGAGTCTTGGAGGGTTAAAGGTTTCCTGGCATCAGCCTGATCTCTAACTAAATAGTCTCTTTCAAATTCAATATGTTGGTAAAATTAGAAGAGTACTAAATTTGTTAGGGGTTTAAAAACTCTGGTATTAACTACACAACGGTGTAACTATTTGATTCCCTTTTGATCTTGTTAGTTTGCTCATTTGCAAACAAATGAACAGTCTAATTTATTTGGTAGTTTGATTCCAGTGTAGAAGGACAGCATGTCATATAATGTAGTACATAGTTACTCACTAGTTGTTTTGCTGCTAAGGGAAGTAAATGATTGTTCCTTCAGTAAATTAGAATTAAACACTGGGTGAACAAAAGGTTGTTGGCAGTTGTAGCACTAAGGCATATTTTTTAGTTGGTCACAAAGTCCCCACTCATCTCAAGGAACTTTGACCCGTTTGGTCATGAAAAGAAGAAAAAAACCTCTTCATTTTCTTGGCAAGTCAAAGATTCAGCTCCCTCCAGATTTTACTCGACAACCTGACTGTAATTCTTCTTTAGCCACTCTTTTGTTATCATTGCTGTATGTTTTGAGTTGTTTTGTGGGCAGCACCACGGTGCCATTTTTAGCTCTGTTGTCTTGCAGCAAGAGGCTGGGGGATTGCATGGAGTTTGCATGCGTCTCATTGCATGCTCTCTGGGTAGTTTGGCTTCCACCCAAAGTCCAGTGAAAAGCATGGCAAGTTAATTGGTCTCCCCCTGCCCCCATTGCTCTTAGGTGTGTGTGCATGGTTGTTTGTGTTTTCTGATGATCGACTGTGACCTGTCCAGTGTGTCTCACAAACATTGACCGCTGTTACGACCCAGCTCAGCCATGTGGAGGGGGAAGTAACATTAAAGAAACCTGTAACAGTTAAAGGTTTATTGTTTGGTTTTGACAAAAATAAAAAGGTAAAAATTAACAACAATCAAAATGTAGGGACTTACAACAAAATGTACTAAATAAAACAAAATCCACAAAACAATCAGAGTTGTAAACCAAAGATCTTAACCAAACAAAAATGGACTTTCAGTACAGGTTAAACAAAAACAAACTTCAAATCTCTAACAGAGATACAAAGATCCCCCACAGGAACAAGATGAGTTACACAAGCTATCAAAGCTAACAAAAGCTGTCAAAGCTATCAGAGCTATCAGAGCTAACAAAGCAAGTTTGCAGTAGTCAACCAAACACCCAACAAAGTGGCTGTCTGAACAAAGAAACAGCCAGACCTTCCTCCTTTAAGTCTGGGGTTTTAAAAGGGAGGCCTCTTCAGGGATTGGTGGAGCTGGCAATTTGTGAGCCAATCGCTGTAGGCCTCAGGGAGCGGCACCGCTGCACCCACTTCCACTTCCAAGTGGAGTCAACTTGATTAGAGGCTGCAGATATACAGAAAAGAAAGACAAGAAAACATACACGGCCACTGGCCGTAACAACCGCCACCCCCTGCAATCTAGCAAGGATTCCATAGGAATAAAAGGATGGGATTTCTTTCTGAAGACACCCTTCACTCTGTCGCATCATCATTTCTAAGTCTATGCAACTAAATGCTTCTTGATGATTGAAGCTCATTCCAGCCTTAGGCAGATTTACTGTGTTCCTGATGTCCTTTGAGAGTTGTTTGTCCTGTTCCTGGTGAAGGACGGGTTGGTATGGAGCAATTTGATTCTACAGTCAGGTGTCGTTGATACACACAAAACATTTACATCAGGATTATTGATAACTGTTATGGATTAACTGATTAATTTCTGTCAAATGTCAAATTCTGCCTTACATCCTTTTTTGGATCAAATACTTATTTCACCTAAGTGACGTGCCCATCATTAATAACATCTATTTAAAGGTTTTGGCTAATATTCTGTCTCCACATTAAAATAAAATTGCAGTTAAATTAAAGACTGTTCATTTATTTGTCAACAGACTAACATGATCGATGTCTAAAGTTAGAGATTATCAACAGATGATGCTGAAATCTGTACAAATGTTCTGCAAAGAGGGACGAATCTGTGTATTAAACATATTTTATCCAATTGTCTTTTTTTTTTTTTTCTTTCTGTAGAACAAATCCTGGTTTAACTCAGCAACACAGCTGTCAACATAATATAGCGGGCAATTCTTTTTCTGTCAGAATCTGGGCAGCTCACTGACTTTATGCACACTGGGGATTTTTTCCACTGTCACCAGATAACATATGCTGCAACAGTCACTCATTGTAAGTTACTGATTTGTTATCATTTATCTGATCTTTTGCAACATTTATGTGTTAATGAATGACTGTTGGCTGCCCCAAAGCGGACGGCCTCCACCGCTGTAAAAATCTACCAGCGAATAAGGTTCTGGTTTGGTCTTTATCTTTATATAAGTGACAATGAAAAACACTTTTGGTTCATTAAAGTGTAATTTTGCATGACTGGCTTCAGTTTGTGGTGATCCATAAAGTCATATTAGCTTAAGAACCTGGAGTTCAGTAGCAGGGGCAGCCCTCAGGCTATTCACTACAACTTTTATTTTGTCATGCTGGTTCTTCTGATCCATTTCTCTGTACTTTATCTTGTCTTCCTCCTTAAAGAAATCCAAACAGATCTATATTTGTAGGTATTTTCATAATGTACCGGACACATCTGACATCATTACTAACTATACAGCTCAACACACTGGTATTCCTGTTCAAAACAGTGATGTTGTGAAACCTGCATGTGGCCTTTATAAAACATTCTAGCTGTATGTGCAGCATGAGCATGAAAGTGCTGGACTCCTGAGTCGTCTTAGCATTATAAGGGATTCTATCTAATTGTAAGGAATCAATTTATTAAATAGAAGTTTGTAACCATAACTGATCTGGGACGTTGAATGGTTTTTGTTTTGTTTTGTTTTTTTCTTGCTCGCACAACAATACAGTCTGTTGTTTATGCATTTGAAAACAGTTTGCTGGAAACCTACTACTAACTCACCGGGACAATATGCATTCACCAACATTTTCAAATGAGTCCCCAAGCACATGTGGGTGTTTTACATCTGTGTAACGTGTTCATTCTCGACATTTCCAAGAACATAAAAAGATCTATGTTGTTTTACTTCCAGATAAATACATCTATAGATTCATATCTTTTATGCTCATCACAGTGTACGGTCTTTTCCTACACATTGTGTCATTTATGTTTTCCTTTATTTGCTTTTATCTGTTCTTGGTAACCTTTGTTCAGATTATTTGTTCCATGAGTTCATTGAAGCAGTAAATCTCTGTGTGTGTGCTTGTGTGCGTGTGTGTGTGTGTGTAATGTTTATGCTGTCAAATACTAAATGATAGCGGATTCATTGTGGGAACTTAGTCATTTTGGCAAAGATCTTTCTGATTTGCCCTCCTCACGATTTATTGTTTTATTGTTCAGAATCTGATTCAAGGAAAACAGCTTTGGTTGCAACCTTTTGCACTTTATAGAACGTACTAGCTACTGAAAGATTAAAAAGTGAAATTTAATGTTGACTGGCTTTGAACTAATTGGTTACTTATTATCCCGCAGCAATGATCAATTGTAGTAATAATGTTGTCTTTTTAATTGATTTACTGCTCCAAAGAAATGATTGTTTATTGGACAAGTTCAAAGAGGTAGTTGTCAGAGTACATGGACGTTTTCCTTTTTTGATTTGTTTCCTTGTTCTGCTTTACATTCTGAATGTTGTGTCTTTTGTTGTATTGGCTGTGCCTTGACATCTTCAGTGCAATATGTCTGTTTTCCTTGTCTGTGTTCAAATAAACCACTTTTAGGAAATAACGCAGATAAACGAACAGACACATTTCAATCTACGGTGTGTTGCAAAAGTATTTCTACCCATTTTAGCCTGTTGCAAATTTTGTTGCATTACAACCAGAAGCTCAAATTCACCTTATTGCCATTACAGCTGCAAGTAAGAAAGTCTCCAACAGATTGACGCTTCTCCATGTAGGTAGTTCAAGTTCAGAGTAAAGAAGAAAACCTGTAAACTGATTTTTAAGTCTACCCACGGATCCTCAAGGGCTCCAAGTTTTGATCTTCTTTAAATATTCTTATCTTGCATTGTAAAGGCTGCTGACCCATGTTTTAGGTGAACTTCCACCTAATGATGCACAATCTGCAAAATGTTCAAAACCCAGGATGTTATTTAATTACCAATTCTTCTTCACAACTTTCTCAATGACCCGTCTGCCGTGCTCCTTAGTTCCTGTGATGCTTTTTTGTTCTTTAAGGCTCTCTAACAAATCTTCGAGGCCTTCACAGAACAGCTGTACTGGATTTTATTTAAGGTTGAAAATCACATTTTTACTTTTATGTCGATAAAGTTTTTGTTTTTTTTGTCTTCTACACAGTTATGCACTGGTCTGCGTCATAAAATCCAAATGAAATACACTAAAGTTTCAGGCTGTAATGTGACAGAATGTAAAAAGGTTCGAAGCCAACAGGCAAATTACATTTTGTTGTACGGAAAGCGCTTTTATTCTGGATGGCTCCAGTCATGACTGCAAGTAGCAAAATCACAACGTTGACAAAGTCTGTTAACTCTAAAAGTGCTGAGAAGAAATCTGCAGCGCCCACCTCTCATTTCAAAGGTTGGTGCTAAAACCTAATGGATAATAAATGCATTTTGTTTCTTACAGTTTAATCAAGTTATTGTAATTGTAAGGTGCATCTTGTACTCATGGTCTGTAGTCTTCAGGTAAAGACTTCACATGACGGTCTCCTTCTGAGTCCCATACAGCCTGGACCAGTCCAAGATTGCTTGAGATCCTAAGCAGGATTTGACTATCAAGCCATAATTCACCTTATTATATTTCTTTAGCTAGATGTGATACATAAATTGTGGAGACAAGGTCATTTATCCCACTAAACGACTCTGTCATGTCTGGAGCACAAAGTTTCAGTGTTTCCTAATGACTAGTTGACAGTTAAGTTTCACATGAAACGTGATTCCTGCGACAATATGGTGTGACTATAAAATAATGATCGTTTTCTGCTGCATACATAATGATTCAACTTGCCGGTTCTTTCCGATGTACAAAAAAATGCAATTAAAATGTGATACTCATAAACCTTTGAAGTAAAATAATTTTGAAATAGGCTCATCATTGACAAATGTAGCTAAAAGTGTTAAGTTTGTGTGGGAAGTCAAGTCCTGCAGAGGGAACCGAGGCGGGGGCAGGCTCTCCATGCATTGATAGATGGTGTTACTGTAAAACATATCTTTTATCCTGTGTTTTAAGCACACACAGAGACATAATCTAATTACCCTTTTTAGCATCAACATCAACAATCGAGGGCTAAAAAAGAAATTTTCCACATTATGTGACAGATCTTATCCGATCTTATCCAGGCTCTTGAGTCCTGTTGGTCATCAGAGAGCCTGCAAGAGTTTCACTGGATCTCCCTTCACGCCTCTGTGTGGTCTCCTCCATGAAGCTGCTGATAATCCACTGCATGCTTTCTGACATGTCCAGTTGCAGATTCATTTGAAAAAAAAATGCTACTGTTAAATCTGTCTACACTTTCTACTTTTGGAGATAATATATCTTTATTTTTACTTATTGTTGAATAAAGTTTTAATTACTGCACCACTCCTATATTAGTCACCTTCCTGTGTTATGACTGCACACAAGGCTCACTCGAAAAGCATGTTTGTTTGTTTGTTTGTTTGTTTTTTGCAAAAACAGAGGAGAAAAAAACAGAAAACCGGCTGTTCTAATTTTATTAATGCAGGTATAAAAATGCATCACAAATCTGGCACTTTTGGATGTTGATGTATGTGACAGTTCAACACAATACTGTACATAATTTCATAATTCACTTTGTTTAGTAAAGAAGACGAGGTCTAACTCCTCTTGAAAATCCTCTTTGCGTCCACACCTTCGTAGCTGAAGCTCTGTTGAAAACAAAAATATGACATTTTGCGTTAGATCTCACATACCCACATATAATTTAAAAAATACAACTCCATTGTTTTACAAGTGTTCAGACACTGCAGTGCTAGAATTGGCATGGAGGCATACAATCAAACTCTTCACCTGAACGAGTTCATCTCCTTGGATGGTTCTGACTGTTGTCAGCTGTTTTCCGTTGTCCTTCCTGGTGAAAACCCCCTTTAGCGTGTCGCCCTCCATGGTCCAGGCACCCTGTGGTTTGACACATGAGCAAAAAGATCTCACATAAAGGTGTGGTTCTTAATAATTATCTCATATATAAGAGGCCTGGGCAGAAAAGTTTGAGCTGAAGTCGATGCGGCTCTATTTTTTTTTTTTATCTTACCGATAGTTCAGTTCCATCTGCCAGGCTGTACTCAAAGTTGACTCCCAGGGTGAAGTTTATTTCAATGTTGCGGAAAGTGCTGCTCTCCTTCACATGAAAGTTGTCTCCAGTCTGTTCGATGGTGATCTTCAGGTTGTCATGAGAGGCCAGCTTCCTCTTCACCATGTTTACTCCTGTCGTCAGACACGTTGAACATGCTCAGTGGGTTAACAAACAAGTGCTTCCTTTGTGTCTTTGTAGAGCGGAAGTAAGAGTTCAAGAGCCAAATCAGGAACTAGAAAGTGTTCACGCAATCAACGGTTTGCAAATAAAACTTAGACGACCAGAACGTGGCTTAGTCAACCTATAATTAGCAGTTTACCATCTGAATATGAGTACCTGAATTTGATCAGTCCTCCATAAAGTACCTCATCAATTTCTGCAAATATTAAGGTCACTTAATTACCTAAAAAACATGTTTTTAAACAAACTGACACTAGTTATCTCCAGTCTGACAAAGCTCACCCATTTTTTCCATGAACTTCTCGTAGTTTTCATTGCGATCAACCTTCCAGGTGCCGTTGAAGGTCATGTTGACTGCGTGAGGCGAGCTGGACCACTGTGCAGAAAGGAGCGTCCCACTGCGAGTGCGGCGCTCCTTTTAAGCTGCGTACGCTCTTATCTCGTGGTCTGCGTGATGATGTGGCCGTTTAAAGCTCAGTTTTTTTTCAAGGCATTATCCACAGCAAACACTTTATGAATTATTGAATGCTTGGCTTTCTTGCTGAACTTGTGTGTGTGGGTGTGTGTGTTTGTGTGTGTGTTTACATAGGGTGGTGGCATTGTGTGTTCAGCAAACTATCACATATTAATGGAAAATTACGGCAAGGTGTGCCTGTAAATTTTTGTTCTGTGTCTGACTGTTGAGGGACAATTTAAGGATGGGCCCTCCATGGAGCTGGTTCCTAAACTTTTTTGCAACCACCTTGGTAAACCCTCTTCCTTGTACCAACTCAAAAATATTTTAAAACAGAAGCGCAACAGGACTTGGACTTGATGTTTGTTGTTAGAATAAGAAAAAATATGATTGGTTCAAAGATGTGATTTAAACACACATTGTCATTTTTACATTCTTTTCATCTTACGTTTCAAGATGAAAAGAATGAACCGCTCAGAATTTGGATTTCCATGTTAGAAAGTCAGAATATGCCCAGCTGTATCAACTGCCTTGAACATAAAACTTAGTAATAAAATCATTCAAACTACTGACTGAACTACTTGTATTCACCTCTGGTTAAATGCTTGACCTCAAAAGTACACAACCTGTTGCTACAGTGTTTGAAAATCTCAACTATAAAAATTCAGTGGTTTGGACTCGAAATGATCAGCAGCACATGATTCCACTTCGCTTGCACCAGGACTTCTGCTCACTGTGCTGCTTTCTTTACAAGGTTTTGATTAAATTATTTTTTTGCTTGTGTATTTATTGGTTTTGCATAATCAGTAGTTTGTTTGCCCAAGTTCCACCACTGGTGTTTGTACAATCACTTGAGAAACACAGTACTAAATGATGCAAATATGTATATTTTTCTATCTAACTTTTTTAATAATACAATTCAATGAAGTTACCAAAGCTCTTCCTATCACTGCTTTGTTCATTGGTTTAGCTGGTCATACCCTTCCTTCAATTTCTTTGACCTAAATCAAACAACTACTGATAAGGAAGACCTTTGATATTTAAAGCTATTACCACATAAGAGCCTACACAGATATGTGGACTAAACTGATGCTAAGACTTGCTCTAAATGAATCCAAAAAAACTGAGGGCAGTGAAAGCACATACTTTGCTGGAAGTTTGACTATAAGTTGGGGAATGTACTTGGTGATTTCCAGTAGCTGTTCCAGGAAAACTGAATTATGTACATACAACTTCATGACTCCAAATCAAGTGAAACAGAGCGTTTTTATTGAAAAGACACAAAAGAGGAGAAAGTGGCCAAATACATTAATCAATTGCATTGACACTGGATTTGCCTGGCTGTTACAGGTTGCAGGAACAAAGACTTGCACCTCACAAAGAGATGATTGAAGTTCTTCACTTGTCAGGGATTTCTATCTTGTCCCTGATAGCTTGTCAGTCTTCTTTTTTTATTGGAGTTCCTTATGTTTTTGTTCAGTGTGACATAAATACCTCAATATCTGCACTTTTATCAAAAAGAAGACCTTTCTACCTTGACTGAGGTGATGAAACCAACAGTCAAGCTTGGGACACACTTGATTAGGTCTAGTGGATGCTTATCGTTAACACATTCATATCACAAGCTGTTTATCTGTGCCTGAGTATCAGGTTTTTTTTATCAATTGTCTATCACTTTTGCTAGAGCAGAAAAAAATGATAACGTGGCTGTATAAAACAGTCGTGTGTCCTTGAAGGACCCAAATTCTTTAGCATGTGATCAAACTGCAATTGTAAAGAATTAAGACGCCATGTAGTTACTTTAGCTCTATCCAGGACACTTATTTTGACAAAAAATGTAATCTCAAGGTAAAAAGACAAATCACTTGAAGTGCATGAAGATTTATGAGTCTTTGCATATTAGCTTCTTTTACTAATCAGGATTTTATTCCCTTGATGTCAATCGGACGCATTTAATGTGTCTGATAAAATGCAGCACAAGGTAATATGAATGTTTGATCTATGTGTGTCATTATATATATATATCGTTTGATGTAATGTTTCTATCATTTATTATCTTATTTTGTAAGTGTGTCATCACTGGTGACTGAAGCCCTGCCAGGAGGGGGCGATGTGTCAAGAGATTTTAGATGTCAAGGGTTCAAAGGTAAACTAAGGTTAAATGAAATAATGATCTTTGGCAACATGCTGGAACAATAACACTGATTTTATAGCCTTATGTCAGCTAGTGAAGGCAGATAAATTACTACTTTGTTTAGAGAGAGAAGACCAGAGTTATTTTGCAGTATTTAAAAGTTTCTTTCCACCCAGAATTCTTCCAGCGTTTTATTTAACCCACCTGAAAATAACCCCACAAGTCAAAGGTTGTCTTACTGTCCTAGGAGTGAAGGGAAGGAGAAAAGATTTGACTCTTATCATTTACAGTTTAATTAGGGGGATTTTTTTATAAGCTGTGGGATTAAATTAACCTTAAACTGTTACACTTTGCTTCCTGTATTGCTTCCTCAACACCTGCCATAAAAATTTAAATATGATAATAACATTCAAACTATGTAATAACAAAGTGGGATAATGCAACATACAGTAAAATTATAAAAACAAACAAAAAACATACATTTTTGTTTTACCTTGGATTTAGTTTTTCTCAATAGAATCATGCGGGCAAAAAAAAAACAAAAAAAACTACACAGCCAGAAATATTGTTTAATTCCTCCCCAACCAACATAGATGTGCCTGAACTTTGAAATTTCTCTTTTTTTTTATAACAGCGAAGTACAGAATATATCCTGATTAGACAACCCTGACAGAAAGGTGGATGACTATATATAGTAAACACAATGTTATGGATTTAGATTTGGTCACTCCCAGACATTCACTTTATTGTCTGTGTCGCCTTTGCTGCGTATTTATGGTAATTTTCTGACAGGTTTTATCAAATTATCCACCAATTTTATTTTACATTCCTGTGAAAAGCTTTCGCCATGTCAATATGATGCCAGCGCCATTCTTCATGGTGAAAAGCGTAACTTTGTGGTGAGGTGCAGAATTTTGTGTTCAAAAGCAACATTTTGTTCCAACAGACTGTTGAACCTTCTTCTTGACGTTTCTATTACTTGGGACGCATCAGCTGTTCAGTTTCTGGTAATTTAATAATTTAATAACAAGTCATGGCTTTATGACAATTGTCATGTGTGCCTAATAAGTGTCAGGTACCAAGTGACCAGTCCAGTGGTGGCAGCATCATGTGAGGGTCTGTCTTGGTGTGAGTGTATTTGCAAAGTGGATGGAATATATTAGGAAAGAAAATTATGCCCCATTTCTAGATTTTCACCTCAAGTCAATGATATCTAAAAAAAATGGGCAAAGTTGAGTTTTCCAACAGGATTAAAAGTCCAGTCCATAATTGGTCCTAGAGTTGATCAAGCAAGCTAAAATTATGCTTTAGGAATGACCCTGAACTTAATTTCAAAATGGGTAAGCAATGCCTTAAGGTCAGGTCTGTGCAGAAAAACAAAAAGTATTTATGTTATATTATAGTGATCAAATATTCAGCATAAACTGGGTGTGGTGTGCCAAGACACATTTATTCAGAAAAACAGTGTGGGTGTTTGTAAATATTATACTGAATGTAAAAATTGAGTCTGTGTGTATAATTATGACTTTGGGTGATTAGAGATAAACCACTATAAATTCGAAATTGGGCACTAAGTCGGCTATTTGGTTTTGAAATATCACAGTTCCACCCTATGGACACTTTTTACTGGAACTGGGGGAGCTTAATGCATCAAGGTTGTTTTTCATGACGAAGCAATATTGATCTTTTTCATCATGTGATTTTCAGATCATCCACTAGATGGAGAACTTTAAAAACTATTACATGTTTAAAAGCAGGTATAAGACTGTCTTACAAAGCAAAACTGCCTCGTTCTAATAATGACCAAGCTTTAAATTACCTTGATTATGCTCATATTTACTCTTGTAAAGTTCTAAAGTTACAAATAGTCGATAAAGAAATATAAATTTCTAAGACATTTTTTGGAGCCCCAAAGAACTTAAAGACCAAATCAGTTTGTTTGTTTTTTTAATAGAAAAATACTGATTTGGTCTGGCACAAAAAACTGTAAGAATATTTTAAATGTTATGGAAGTAAATCATTAAAAATAGATCAAAATGTTTCTAATACATATAATAAAGGCATTCAACATATAAAGCACATAAATTTTTACTTTATTAAAATGATGAAAGTAAATCAGGAGATTCAAAGTAAAATGTATTTATTTTTCAATTTTACAAACGATCACTACTTCTCGAATAACTTTTTTTTTGTCTAAAAGAATAAATACCAGGTAAAATAAAACAAACAATAAATATAAACTAAGACATTATTTGTAGGATACTGAGAGATTCTGTTGAGCTGTATTATGTTACAGAAACAAACATAAAATAATTAAGGAATAATGAGGCAAGGGAAGAAAATATATAAAACTAATATTCATGTTTATTGATGATGCTACCTAAATATTTATGTGAAATACATAATAATACAACACTGTTTTATTTGTGACTTAAAAATAACATTTTATCTTGTATCGTCTTCTTACAGTTTTCTTGCTAAACAGCAGATGACAACAAAAACACAGAATCTTCCACATCTAGATTCATTTTCATCGTCACTAAATGTAAAACATAATCTATTGCTATGAGGCAAATAAGCAGTTCTGAATGTAAACCGTACATTTTTTTGGCAATCACAAGTCACATGAGCATACCACAAACATTTGGCACCCTAATATCGTGTGGCTAATTGTAAATGTTTAGCTTATCATTTACCTATTAGTGTGTAATACTTCATCATAAAAAAAAAATTAAAGATAACTTGAACGTACCAAGCTATATTATAAACACTGCACAATTCTAAAAACCCATAGTGAGGTTGTAATGTATCAGGTGTGTGGAGAAAATGGAAGGGTGAGAATACAAGTTCAAATACACTTTGAAACACTTTTTTTTATGTATTAAAAATATCCATATTTCTATACCTATATTAATTTTAATGTTCCCCTCACTCATTTTCATCTGAAGTTTATAATAACACCATACTTCACAGAGCTGAAGTCCTCTCACTCAGTGTTTTGTTTTACGTTTACGGCTTAACTGCCGGAGGCTCCGTGTCGTTGGTCTTCCTAGAAAGAAACCACACCTTCATCGGCTCCTTCTTTCCTTTCATGGTGACGGGGCCGCGGTACTCCAGATGAAACTGGGGGTCCGCGTTCTCCGCAGACTGCAAGCACCTAGAGTACAACGCCATGTTTATCTCTGGCTCCTGTTTTACCTTGGTCTGTTATAGCCAACATAAAATTATTATAATCTGTGTGCAGCTTAAAGGATAATTCCCCCACATAGGTAGAGTTAAAACTAGATGAATGTATTAACAAAATGTTTATAAAGAAATGTGTGATGTTACAGCAAACTTAAGTTATTATCAGTCATTAAGTTATCATCGGTTAGACATAAAGTAGATTTAAATATTTGATTTCACGTTTTTCTGTTTCTACTACTAAAATTCAAGCTTGTTTTGTAGGGCTCTGAAAGATGGCTGGTTTTCTACAGATAAACAACAGAGGATTACCAAACCTCACCTGTAAGTGTATTCTGAGACATTAATTTTTCCTTTGTCTCCCGTCGTCTCAGTTCGACTTGTAAGGTTGACCGTATTTCCAAAAAGGCAATATCTGGGCATCCTCTGGCCAATCACACCTGTCACCACCTCCCCGGTGTGGATCCCAATTGTGATCTTGAACAAAAACAATAAAAAGCATGACGTCAAAATATGTTCATAATAATTTGACCAAAGTGTCAAAACACAACAGGGACAATTTGAGCTTCTGGACAAACTTTAGAGTACTACAAACATGAATAAATGTTTTTTTTTCAAAGTCAAATTTATTTTCTGAAAAACTAAAAAGGGTGTTGTTGTTGTTGTTGTGCCGGTTTGAGTCCCAGCCTGTTGACCTTTGCCGCATGTCTTCCCCCTCAGTCATAACCAACTTTTCCACGATTTCAATGTCAGATAAAGGCCACTGGAGCCAAAACAAAACAAAAAAGACATCTTTAAAAAAGAAAAAAACTGCAGAAAAAATGTCTCAAAACATTAAATGTCTCTTGCCTTTTCAGTCTGTTCACACAACTCTAAGCTTTCAAATGAAAAGGTGCAACATTTAGTGGGTGGATATAAGATTCACTCTGCCAGGAATTTGTGCTCCAGGATCAAAATTAGAAATTATCTCTGTTTTTCTTGAGATAATTATCTTTAAATCTGCAGGAAGGACAACTTAGAGACTACGACTTATCCTCAGAGCTGTGGGCACTTCTCAGCGCTTGCTTTCCAGAAAGCATAGATGTGCTGTGAGTGTCTGGGACGAACAGGCATCTATTTTTGTCGCAAGCATCACGAGATGAGTTGAGCGAGCTCCTGCTACGTAACTGGACTCATCTTTTTTGCCAGAGCCACATCGTACAGTAAACATGCTTTCATTACCTAGATATTATTTTACAGTGGAAGGTTTCAACAGTCAAAGTTACAATAACAATTGACATCAGTCCATTAAACAAATGTTTCAGTCTCCCACCAACCTGTTATTACAATGCAAAAATATGTCTGGATGCATAGATATTCAAAAATGTATTCAAAAATTAATGAACAGAAAAAAAAAAAACACAAAACAGAGCTCCCAAGTGTTTGTATCATCTATGCCAAAGTAACAGATGCATTGCTAAAAAAGCTGCAGAAATAATTAAATATGTGAAGGAAAACAGACGGACAATCATTAAATTATGTGCCAAAACAGACAAACTGTTTCACCAACGCAAAACCATTTCACAGAGAAAGAAAACCCACTTACAGTCCTGCCTACTGTTAGTAAAAAAAAAAAAAAAAGTGCCAATCTATTATATTATATATCTACTATATTATGTAGTCAGTCGTGAGCACTCTAGATAAAGATGTGTTAAACCTTTCAAATAAATCCATCCCTGTTTTACAGTTCAGTGTTTCCCTTAGGGACTTGGCTTTTTGGGGGGAGAAGGGGGAGAATTTTTGTGAAATACAAAGATTGCTCTATCTTGATTTCTTTAATTTTAGGCAATCGACAATCAGTCAATATTTACATTAGAAACTGACCTTATCCAATCTTTTCTACCACCACAAGGCTCTGATAGAGGGATATTCTTAACAATAGTCTGCTTACTGTTGCCAACTTTCCAACTCATTTGGTACAGAAACAAATCGGTATAGGCCAAAATCAGTCAGTCCATTTTCAATTTCGATCGGCCAGAAAACTGCAATCAATGCACTCATACTTTTTTTTTTCGAAACAGCGATCAGTTTGTACACCAACTGATTAATGATCATTAACACAAGGAAAATCTATTTAACACCTATTTAGTAACAACACAGGAATAAAACATCCATTTATTTTATGGCTTTTTACACACTTTTCCCACAGGTACTAATAAGTTGGTGAATTATCTAAAATTATTTCAAAATATAATTTTAGATAATATCACCTGATGTCACTCAACATTTTTTTTTTTTTTGTGGAGTCCTAAAACCGTCTTCTATGCTTCTGCCTCTGAAAGTGTAAAGCATAGTATATGAATGCTTAGCTGTATATTCTGTGAGATTCCAATACTATTTTTATATTCTGTTTTCTTTGTCACACCTGTACTGGCTCATCATCCACTTTGACTTGTCCTGCTATCTCCATCATATCAAGGGCAAGGTGGCAGATGGACTTGGCATGGTGCGTGCAAGGCTCTGGCAAACCGCTCACTGTCATGTACTTATCACCGACTGTTTCCACCTGTGAAAGACAAATAATTTCCCATTTAAATGTGGCATGATAAGTTAAAGTGCTTCTCTTTATTTAACGCTTCTTACAGAATTCCCACCTTTCTATAAAGGGAGCCTCTGTTAAGGTCAGAATGAACCGAAACAGCCCGTGAGTAAACACTTACATCAGCCACGAGGCATTCAGGGCTTCTCTTGAGGCCTGCTAATACCCCAGGACCACCAAGCCATTCAGTTTGTTGAGTAAATATTACTTCTTTTGGTGACCCAGAGTAGTGAAGCCGATCCCCTGGAAGTGCCAGGGTCTGTTTGACTTCTCAAAGTGCATTCTTGTCTGAAAGCCTGGGGTGTAAATCTGCTGCACCGGGTCTATAAAATTGTGCAGTCGCCCTGTAAAACTCCACTGAGTTTAGGAGTTAGAGCTAGTCATGAAAAAAAAAAAAAAAAATCAAGATATAAATATACCTGTGCTGAGTTGTATGTGCAAGATTGTATAATTACTATTAATCACACTGGTACAAATAACCAGAGGACCAGAAGAGAAATTGTCATCTCAAAATAATCCTTGCTTCCTTGTTTTAATCCCACCTGTTTTTCTTAGTCCGAAATAAAATTACACAAAAGCCTGATAAACTGCGGTGGTAACGTTCTTGCTTCCAACCTTGTATACATAAGGGTTCTTCCGAGAGTCCGTCAAGATGTCGAAGCGCGTGTAAACATCGTTGAGCAGGTTAACTATCTTGATGGCTCCCTCAGCTGAGGCGTGCTTGCTGCAGAAAGCGTTGAATCCCACGATGCCGCTGAACAGGATGGTGACGTTGTCGTAACGCTTCGCTGGGACGGGGCGCTTGTGGCGCAGCTCGTTGGCAACAGATGGTGGCAGAACAGAATAGAGCAGCCTGAAAAGAGGAAGAGGAGCAAAAATGCTTTATTCAGAGCAGACACACAGTTATGCGGGGGGTGAGGAATCAGGGCTTCCAGACTGAAGTTCATCTTATCAGCATCTCTTTTGTTCTCCCACTATCTTGTGGTAGCTTCACCAGGCAAGCTGCTCTCAGATAATAAAAAAACGGGCTGGTGTTACTATGGTAACAGTTAGATCATGGCTGCCTTGTTAAAAGCAAAGAAACTTTCCTGGTGCAATACACCTGAGGCATCAGGGGATGTGACACATAACAATAACCTGTCAAAATATCTTATGTTTATCAAATTAGTTTGAAATTTGTAGTTTAAATATGTTGAGTTTGTGTCTGATGAAGAGCAAAATCAGCTTCAGTTCTCCTGAATTTTCACACAGAGTAAAATGCCGGACCATCGAACTACCACCACCGTATTTGAGTCTAATGCTTTTCTTCTGAGACTGAGGCTTTCAGTACTGACAATATTGTTGCTCCTAAAATTACAATAAAAAACGAGGCCATCTGATTGGTACTGAAATAAATGAACCCTACACAGATTTACTGAGATGCCAGTACATAAGAAACTTTAAAGCTGTAAACAACCTGCAGCTTATTTAAATATTAAGAGAACTTTATTCCGCATTTAGAGATGCTATGCTATGTGTAGAATAACATTATAGCTATCCAATGGCAACGAACTGGCACAACAGTCTTAAATACCATCATGCTCCACTGCTGTGATCATCTCCAGCTCCAGCCTTCTGCTATGACAGGCCAACTTCTAAACCATTTTAATCCTAACAGGGCCTGAAGATTAGCTTTGGTAAATATCAACCTGCATAATAAAGTCCGACCCCAGGTGCTCCTGTTGCCATGCAGCGTTCTGACAGCACTACGAGACTCAGACCTGTTTGTTTCTGTATCTCAACTGTTTCTGGTTTGGGGTTTGACCTTAATAGGGAATCCTTCACACTGCTTCTTTTTTTTTTTTTTTTACATCACACTACAACATGCACTAATGAACAATCTAACACTTTGCTTTAACAGCCATGTTGCAACAGAATGACTTTGAGGCTGACTCACAGCATTGAGATAATGACTAGGCTGCTGTATGTAATTAATTTCCTAAATGATGCACTACAGAGAAATAGTTTGCATACAGTGCTTGAACTGGGTGTGAATAATAATAATAATAAAAAAAGCTTTTCGTCAAACGGCTGCATCACATTTTCCATTTCACAATTTCCAGACTTGTGTTTATAAATATCTCTGACAGTTGTCAGCCAATTTTTGAGTTATAGTAACAAAGGTTTACTTCACTCTTTAAAAAAAACCCTCAAAATTATTATCAAAGGCATGTTCATCTGTGAAATTCATGCTTTGTTAATTAACTTAATGATATCTGAAGTGGTTGTCCCCCTCATTTTCTATCATGACATATTTTGGTGCATAGGAACTGTGTCCAAGTGTGGGAAAATGTTCTAACATACCTCCGAAGTAATGTTTAAACTGGGGTGCTTCAAATTTCTTAAAATGTAAAAAAAAATCATTATAAGTGTGATCAATTTTAGAGGAGAAATTGCACCTATAAAATCTCTTTCTTCTGTTTAACCCGTTTTCCACTGAGGAGCATTTCTGATTTTATTCTTATTTATTGTGTAACATGAAAAAGGACAGAACGGAAAAAATGAGAAAACCGAGAGCCATTGTGTGTTAAATATGTGACTGTTGGTAGTTTTGGTGAAAAACATTATTTTGATCTAATGTACTGACATTTAGATTAATTTGCGTGCCATTCATTTTAGGTGGATACAATACCTAGCTCCACTATTAAAAGCCTCTGGAATTTATTGTGCCATTGACATTTATTGGTCACTCTGTTAACAATGCGTTAAAAAACCTTAAGTACAAATTTATTTCACATTTAAGCAGTATAATCTCACACTTATTTTGGTGCCTTTATTCAGCGAGAAAAAACTAAATCTCAAGAGAACAAATAAAAACAACAATTCAGCTTCAACGTAAAAATCATGATATGTTTGTTATTGTAGTTTCGATACAATTAAAATGACAGTAAAAAACTGGTTTTGAAACGGACAAATACTTTGTAAGGAAAATGTTCTATTTTAAAAAAATGTAATAATTAAAAAAAATATATTTTTTTATTTTCTGTCTGCTATGAACAGCTATACTTGCAGGGAAAATGTGTACTGTTGTAGCAGGAGGTTTCCCAAATTCAGTACAAGAGCTTCAAATGGACACAACTGCTCAGGTAAGACTGAGACAAATAATCTCAAGGTTGACCAAATCTCTGAGACAACCACTGATATCTTGAGGCCTTTGTAGCTGGGGAAGGGATAATAGTGGAGGGTGCTGGTTGTGAGGTTAAAGCTAACTCATTTTTACGCAAGAAACGGGAAACCTGTCCGTCTTCTTCTTCTCGTCCTCCAGGGCCCGCAGTGTGTGCTGGAGGCGATCCGTCAAAATTTCCAGCTCCTGCGTTAGCTTGTACTCCTCACGAAACTGTTCCCCCAGCAGCACCAGGTCACGCGTGGCGTCATGTAGCGGGATGTCACTCAGGTAGAGCCCCCTCCTCGTCAGATCGTCCAGGTTCATAACACTAACCACAGAAACGCGCAGCAAATCGAGACAGAAAGGAGAAAACGGTGAATTTTAGAGCTATTTTTATATATATACTGAGATAAGCACTTCTCTGGTTAAACAGAAACTACTCGTACTCTTCTCTGAAAGGGAATAAAATAAATAGATCACGGAGCAGTGATGTCATCACTCTGGCAGAGCCGTCTGCCTCCTAATAAATGATCTTGTTCAGTGAGGTCAGACACAGCTCGATATGACTCCCCCTGATAAGATGAATGGGAAATGTTCATGCTTTTAGCTCCCGTGGGTTAGTTTTGTCTGGACAGGCACCTTTTAGCAAAACCACTTGAAAGCCCGTTTAGACAAATAGGACAAGGTCCACAGAACATTACTTTCCTGCAACAATTATGTCAGCAAATTCCCCAAAAAGGTCATGCCAGGAGGCTAATGGAGGCCACGATGAATTATCCCAAGTATCTACCTACTTATCATCTTCTTCTCTAATTTTTCTCTCTTACCATTTAACTACATGTGTGTTTATAAAAGGCTGGAGAGAAAAAAAAATCCTAAACTTAAAATCAAATACTTGCACTACAACAGAAATTTATATCAAAATATTTTGGTGCAGACATTTTGATGTTTTTTTAAAAGTCCTTTTTACCTTTTTTATTTGCTCATATGCAAACATTATGTGCTGTGCAAATCCAAAACACATCACCCTGTCATGAAACACTGTAGAGGCAGCATCATGCTGTGGTTATCCTGTTCCCTATCAGGGTCCGGGAAGTTGGTTGGAGTGGATGGGAAGATAGATGGAGCTAGATTCTAGAAGAAAATCTGTTCTAGGCTGCAAAGGTTCACCATTCAATGGGGAAACTAACATAAACATGCAGTCAAAAGTACATATCAAAACATAACCATGGTTACATCAAGTCTAAGCAATTGTAATATTTTCCCTCTGACACACTGCTTTATGTTATAGTCCATCGCATACAATCCAAATCCAGTACATCAAAGCTTTTGGTCATAATGCCACAAACTGTTCAGAAGTTTAAATAATTGTAACTGATTATTCTTCATCACATATATTCTCATCTAGTTTCTTGCATTTTTGTGAAGCCTTCATGCTTGGCTCTGTCAGAACAAATCGACTCCCTTCAGTGAATCTGGGTTATATAATGAACTGTTTCAACAGAACAGTCTCTTCTCACCAACAGTCTGCTTCAGCAACAACACATTTCTTCAACTCCGTTTGGCATGCAGTTCACTCACTTGTTCTCAGAAAATCTGCTTCCTGACTGTTAGACTTGGAGGCTAACGAGGGTTAAATGGTATCAACACAATTAAGATTGAAATATTTCAGCAAGTATCTGGTGGAAGCAGTGGATCGGGCGTTTTCTTGTTTTCATGTTTGCAGAAACAGCTCAGTTTTGGAGCTACAGATGATTTTCTTCAAACATTTGACATATCTCTGCACGGAAATATGACAAGATTATGCATGCCGCAAAAGAACTAAATCAACTTCAAGAAACTAAATCACTAGATTGAGTCCAAATATATACACTTTAAACCTCGTTGTAGAATCAAGCAATTACTCTCTAGCTAAAGGTGAAGCAGCCAGGATATTAATGGCTGACCTCCCTCCCTCTGTGGGATTCAGTCCACCCACTTCTAACCTCTGTTGTCATGAAACAATCTGGCAACATGAACACAGACCTTTTCAAAGCAAGCAGAGCTACGACTTTCCTCTACTCAATAATCCACTTCCTTTAAGTTTAACCTTTAGTTCAGATTAGTCGAGCCGTTTATTAGCTTTTTCAAAGCTTGCAATTTTGATGTAACTTTAAGTTTGGACTCTTTATTTTGGTCTGCATTCTGTGACACAGTCGTTTTTTCTAGATTTTACTTTAACCCCTAAGTATAAATCAACAAAACATATACAGCAATTACATCAGGGATCCTCTATTCATTTTGAATTCAAGTCCAGTCTTCTGCTTTATCTAAGCTTATGGTTTTTGATGAACAATGATTACCTACGAGCGCATTGGAGACGAACGGCTCGGATGCAGCTGGTCGTAGAAAACCGTTCAAGGAAGCTGTGTGCGCTCTGTTCTGAGCTAATCTGAAGGCCACATGAGGTTTGGAGATCTACAGCTGCTGACTCTGCAGAAGGCAACCTCAAGGCTCTGTACTGCTGACTCCGCACTGTGGTTTTACATGACCTCCCAATTTGAATTGCAGTGCCTCCAATTATTTTCCACTTTGATATAATGCCACTAATACTGGCTTGTTGAATACTTAGTGGTGAGAAAGATTCAGTTGGCATCCCACATTGTTACCACACCGGAAATCACCGATCTCCTAACAGTGACCAGTTATTTTACACATGCTCGCAGAAGCACTCTGCGCCCCTCAGTGTTGGACTTTACACACTTGTGGACATAAACGTGTTCTGAACACCTGAATTCAATTATTTGGAGGGATGAACAAATACTTTTGGAAAGAAAGTGTCAGACATTTGGTTAGACAGCTATCCTCCAAAAACAATAAGAAAATAAATAACATGTTCAACTTTTTCTAGAAGAAAGGGAAAATGTATGGTAAAACAGGAGAGGGACAATCTGAGGCAGGACAAGATCTTAGAATATTATTTAGTGAGCTGTGAACCAAAATATAAAGCATGATCAAAGGGAGCAGTGAAAATGAAAAGGGTTCAAAAACTGCCCTGTTAATCTTCATCTCAGATATCCAGCAAATAATCTATGACCAGTACGGCTGCATTTCAAATCAAAAATGGCAAATCAGAATTAGATTCACTGTTTTACTCTCCTAAGATAGCCAGTTCTGTGACGAACGCCAGCAGATCAGGAAATCAAGGTAATGTTGTATTTACAAAAAAAAAAAAAAAAAGTAGATCAATGAATAAATTACTTTCAAACAGGAATTATTTTCATTCGTACATCTGTTCCTGCTACTAATTGAAACTCATCTGAGACATGAGGTGCAAAGCTATTATAGATTTTATTAGCCAGGTAGATTATTAGATTATAATTCACCAGAAAGAGGTGTGTGAAGCGGAGCTGCGGTTTGAGTGCACATATCAGCTGTAGCTTGTGTGAGAACAGAGAGCGCAGTAGGTTTACCTGGGCGAGCAAAGGAAAAGGATGTTCTCTGCCTCTGGCAAATAAATCATCTGCCCTTTCAGTCTCAGACAGCTGATCTCCACCCCTGTCAGCTCGTCCTCATTCTCCACAGTCTCCACATTAAGCAGGCCCTCCTGTCAGGAATACATCACACTTATGAATATTTCATTACACTGTATGTTCTTTTCTAAATCGCACTCAAATCTGGCAGCCTTTGTTTGAATTTTAGATTTCAACGCACACAAAACATGATGAAGTCCTCCGTCACGCAACGCCGGGGTTTTATTCATTAATTTATTTTAAAGGACTATAATCCACATGCAGAGAGTCTAACTTGAATCCTAAACAGTTATCTTTATCTTATTAGAAAGTCTTACAAAAACATTTTCTTAATCTCTGAATCAGTTTCCTCTATACTGCTTTTTTTTTGTCATAGTATGCAATATTCACATAAAATGAGGATTTTCCTCCCATCATGAAATGCATTCCAACATTTTCAGTTGTTCACATAGATCTTGTCTGCATGAACTGCATCAATGAAACCCACTGCTAAACCCCATGCTGTTGCTAAAAATATCAGTGACCTTATTAATATTTAAGACGACCCATTATGCACAGTTCAGCATCTTTATTTTTGAAACTATAACTCTACTATGCTAGATGTGCATAATTCATATATTAAAAACAAATATTTTTTTTCTGGACTACTGGTATTTTTTTGAGATCCAGCATTCGATCCATCAACAGAAACAAACTGTTACAACTCCGGTCCTTTTAAGGACAAACTCTGTTGAACATCTACATTCTCCTGATAAGGAGGACTGAAGAGGTTCATGTTTATCTCTCAAGTAAAAAAAAAAGAAAAAAAAAACATTAAACTTGAAAGAGATGTTCCATCTCATTTCACAAATGCTCCATTATTTTATCATCTCAGCAATGTTCCACTGACAAACAATTTGTTTTGAAGTATGAAGAGCATGTTATGCAATATAACAGGTCACAAGTTCAGTGAGTCCATGGCTCCCCTGCTAAAGCTTTCCAAAAAGCCTTAAAATAAATTTATGTTATTTCAGCAACATAATCTCACTGTCAAAAATGTAGCAAGACATATTTTTCTTTTGCATACATTCAAAAAAAAAAAAACTGCCACAAAATAACTAGTGCACATATTACAGTTAGTTCTGTTGACATAAAATAATCATTACTGAAGTATTTTTAACAAATACTTTGCTTTTTTAAAATTATCCAGTAAATCTGAATTAGTAATCCAGGACTTCTTGCTGTGACATGACATAGAGGACCATTTCTTTTAGCCACTCCTCAAAACAGGAAACACACGTCAAGCAAGACACGTGTTCATTTGTATAAGTCACGAAACAGCAACAATCTACAGTCAGAGAGAATAATTAAAACATTTCAAACAATCATAACTGTGGCTGAATGAAGACCAAAGTTTTTACTCACAGTGAGAAACATAGTAAAAAAAAAAAAAAAACTGAAGTGTTATAAAACTGCAGCGGAAACTTCACACAGCAGTTTGAGGGTTTGTTTATTTTGAGGCTTTTAATGCATAATTACAAGGGGTGTCAATAAATGTGAAGAGTGTTGCAATTACAGTTTCACTTACATTATCTGAAATCATTTCTGCTGTTGTAATAGTAATGATTCACAGAACTATAAATATTTGTTGTGTGGTTGTCTCAAGACAACAAGAAAAATGTGTTATCGTGAGAAAACAAGAGTCATTGTCTCTTCATAACGGTATATTTGCTTGGGGGAGAAATGATACGTTTCTGAGCTCCCAAGAAAATACTTCAATGAGCAGTGCTTCGCTTCTTCCATTTAACAACTGACTGTCTCCATGTTTGAAACGAGTTAACCATAACTACCTACATCAGGTCTTTGATGAGCATTTAATGTGCTTAACCCCAGGACCCGAAAAGCTTAAGAAAAACTGTGAGTCTGATGTGCTCAGTGGGTTGATTATATCAGGCTTTACAGGAAAAGAGCTTCATAAACCTGTACAGAATCTGACAGAGAGTCAGAGTAGTAGAGCAACTATTTCTGTGCTTTTACAGATCCAGTAATGAGCTTGGTCACAGTCTTTTTGAACCACCAGATGAAACAACCGTGTGCATAACTTCATTTAATTAGCAGCTGAAAGATATGACTGGCTATTTGTAGATTGGAGAAAAGCAAAAAAAAAAAAAAAAACTAGTCTGGTTATATTAATAAATTGAGCATCAGTGTTAAAGAGAAAATTAATTTGTCTATTTATTAGTTGGAGTCAAAAGGTTTAATTTCCTTTTAAAACTGATCTTTGACATGAAGAAAAATCCTTCTGAAAAGAAGGCATCATTTGATCTTAAAATATATTTAACCCATGACAAGGCACCTTTTTCCATTCTGCAGTTTGCCTTTGTCTATACAATAACAATTACAATGTAACTGGATTGCCAATAATCCCAGCAGGATTCTATTCTTCAAAGGATACATAATATATCCCTTTTAGTACGTAGAACTGAGACCCAAATTTATCAGAAACAACAAGTATTGATCATTAGCACATTGGTCAATTTTTATGATTTCTCTAGAAAACTATTCGTATTCAGTACCTAGCAAAAGTATTTAACTTTGCACATTTTGTCATGTTACAACTACAGACATCAGTTTATGTTCTTGAAATATTTATATTACAGATCATCACACACCAGCAGATAACTGGTGAGATGGAAGAAAAAATATCATTTGTTTTCAGCAACTAGAAAATGTAAAAAAGAAACTTTATATTTATTTTTTAAAAGTAAAAAATATATAAACATCTGAAAAGTGTGGCATGTATCTGTATTAAGCCCAAGTCATTAGTTGTATGTAACTTTGTGCAGGTTTTCTTCCAGGATTGTCCTATATTTAGCTCAAAACACCTTGCAGTCAACTTTTACCAGTTTCCCTGATCCCAAAGAACAAAATCCCCACAACATTATGTTCAGTTATGCTTTTCGTTCACATGCAGAATTTAGCGCAACTGATTGCACTAAATTTTATCCATAGGGCTGAACAAAACTCTTGAGATTTTTATGTGCATAAGTAATTGCAAATTGTTCTGTTCACCTACCACATAAACTCCTCATAGAATATACTGTTGGGTTGCAATTTGTAATGACAAAATGTGAAAAAGTTGAATACTTTTGCGAGGCCCTTTGCAAGCAAAATATAGACATGTTTCAGAACAAAAAGCAGGACTTAAATAAAGCCCTTTCTGATATCTGACATCTACCTTGCTCCGCAGAACAAACACAGTGTTGATGTGGGACAGGATGCCGTGAAAGCTGAAGTCAATGTGCGGACGAACCAAAGAAAAAACGGAAGGGAGGATGCAGGCACCAGGCTGGAGCTGAGGAACAAAACAACATTTTCAATTTAGAGTTAGTTGCACGTCGCACAAAGAGAAATTAAACTGTTATTGTGCCGATACAGCAAAGGAAAACAACAACCAAGTGCTGACTTAATATCAAATCCCACATTTTACAGTGGCGTGCGCCGTGTTGGCTGGATGTGAATGCACACCTGCGGCAGGACCCTGTATATGGCGTTCCCACACTGTGTGAGCATCAGGTCTTTGTCAAACATGAGGTGAAACGGAAAGGCCTTGCAGAACGTGTATGGGCTGATCCGAGTCTCCTGTGTGCCGTTCTCCTCAAAACCGTCGAGATCTTCATAGAACGCCTCCTCCTCAGAGTCCTTCTCCTCAATCAGAAACTTGATGTGGTCACACTCCTCACTCTTCGGTTGGATCACCTGCACCAAGAGCATCCATCACTTAAAGAACGATCTACAACACGGCTTTAACCCTTGTGGTCTCTTCAACCATATTGGCCTATTATATATACTCTTGGTTAGAGGAAAATAAGTCTAGAAATGTCAGGGGTATTAGTAATTTTGGCCTTAACTGTAAGAGTTAAAGATAGGTATTGCTATACAAGTAAACTGACCAAATAAAAAAAAGGTTGAAAGATATGGGGGTTCAAGGTGCATAAGAAGTAAATAAAGGATAATAATACAATTAAAAACTAAAATATATCCTAAAGATGATCAATGCTCCTTACAAAAACTAAATGAGGGAATCATTAATTTCATGTCTTCCATATTAAATCAGGAGGGCAATAAATGGCATTTCTGTGGGTTTATGAGCATAAGGCGTACTGACGTCGAGCTGCTGTCTCTGCACCCTGTTTCCACAGCAACGGTGGCTAATATTTTCAGAAAATTGGGTGTCACATTTGGAGCGTCTGCCATTTTCTGTTCTTTCACAGCACACACAACGGTTGAAAAAATATTATCTTGTCCGCCCAACATGATTAGGTCTGGGAGAAAATGTCACTGTTGTAATAAGGAGGCACATCCATGCAAGCTCACTGGATGTCTGAGAAGGGAAAAAAAAGAAAACGACAAGCTTCTGTGACCGGATGAATGGGATCTGTCGGGTGAACATTAAAATGCGATTAAAAATACCAATACCACCTAGTTGAGACATTAGGCGTGACAGGTGCTTATTCTTCTTAGTCAATATCCAATTAGCCAGTCTAAATCTATTTTATGTGCTGTAAAAGTTAGACAAAGTTAAACTAGACAGAGGAACAAAAAAAAAACCCTGAAAAGGCAGCCAGTCTCTTGCCTGTGACTCTATAACTTAGATCTAAAAATATCCTCTGACTCACTGGCATTAGCCAAAAACTGAGCTGCATTTATCACAGCATTTCCGTTTGAGTATTTCAGGGGGAGGAGGAATCTTCTGTTTAATTCCTACATCAGATCCTCTTCAATTATATTCGGAGTCATAAACTGTCACATTCTTATACAAAGCACCACAGATACTTCAAAAGCCTTATTGAACATTGTAGCCATAAATCAGAAGGGGGCTGTAAGTCAGCTTCATTTATCATCATGATCAGCAGCAGCAGAAGCAGCAGAAGCAGACTGGACCATTAGCGTGCGGTGTCTTTCGCCAGAGCAGGAAAATAACGACGCTGACCTTCATCTCTATCTCTGTGCCATGGATTTGTTGAGCGACTGTTTTAATGATGCCAATCACAATATCCTGCAATCCTTCTCTCTCTGAGTAGTAGTGGAGGATCAGGTTGTTTCCCTTCTCTGCGTCGGTGCAGCGAAACGACGGGGCCCTCATCCCGGGGTAAATGGTGCCCAGGTGGTCGTGTAGGGCATCCAGGTTCTGCAAATTCAGATGAAAAATTCAACAAATAATCACAGTAAACTAGAGGGAAGTAATGGTTTACGTTTTGTTTTTTTTCTTATTCTTTGTTTACAACTCCTTATGGAATATCTGTGTGAGTTCTCAGTCCTCTCTTTGGCTCTGTTGGCTATTCTAGAGCAGATGGCCGTGAAATATATAGTTCTTGTGGAAAAAAGACAATATTCAGATTCTTTTGTCACAATAAGATAATTCATTTTCACATTTTAATAAGCAGGGAAACCTGCGTAAACAATTATGACACAGGTTTTATCTTAAATGCAGCAAACACAAAATGTTGTATTTGAACAGAAGAATTTCTAAAAGTATCCAAGTATTTTCCCATCACCGTGTAGCTGTGTATTCAACTTTAGCTCTGCGACTACTTCACCTCACAGAGTAAGGGACCAAGCCACATAAAACATACAACAACATTAAGGGACGCACTACACTCCCTCCACCAGGCCGTGCGACAGGAAATTGTAATCAACAGGAGGTTTTGATTTGATAGTATAAACTTTGTTTATTATTTATGACTGAACCGCAGAGGACATCCTGCATAGCGGAGCAGAAAAGGAGCTGTTCTTTAACAGAATAACACACCCTCATCAAAATGATGACCTTGCATTGCTCTGAATTTTCTAGTTGTTTCTTTCATTCATTTAACCATTTGTGATGTGATCTCCAGGAAAACACACATATTCACCTACTCTGAATTATTTGTCAGGTTACTGCTGACACGAAACAAAGACTTTATTGCTTAGGAACTGTTTCCCCTTCATTGCTGAGCAGCTGAGGCATTTCTGCCTCACAGTAACCGCTGTGCAGTTAGTGGCTCGCAGCATGAAGCAGCTCCCAGTGAGCGAGATGTTTGCACGCGTAGTTGTTTTGTGGTTGCACAATACAGAAAATAAAGTTAAAAAAAAAGGAACATCTTAACTCTTTATAGATGGAAAAAAATTAAAAATATATATTTTAATTATTTTTTTCCTTGTTGTAAAAATGCAAAAAAAATGTCTGGGCTGGATTTTTTCTTTTCCATACAGCTACAGCAAAAATGACAATGAATTTGGAAGGATATGTAAAGCACCTTAATTTCCCTCAATTCAGCACTTCTGAAAATTTTAACTACAAACCAAAACTTAATATCAACTGAAGAGTTTTTTGTTGACTTATTTCTGGTTGCAAGGAAGACTAGTCTTTATTTTTTGTGAATAGCAACATTGCACTTTAAAGATGGAGGTTATGATGGAGGAATGACTCCAAGAGTTACTGCTGCTGCTGCTTTACAGTCCAAAGCCTTCTGGGTAAATTCTCAGGTCAGGCCTTTCTAAGTGGCATTTACAGGTGCGGTTGTGTTGTTTCTTGAGGTTATAAAGTTATAAAGCCTTACACCAGCTTTACCATGATGATAAAGCATCACCAAACTACAGAGAATGCTTTTCACACTAAGACAGTATTATTTTAAGTACATAGGTTTCACAGTTTTTGTTGCAAGTCAAAAACGTAAAAGGTTTTGCATTAACTCTCTGCAAGAGCCTACCTGCAGGAACTCTCGAACATTTGAGCCCAGCACACGCAATATGGTGTCATAGCCTGACTCCTGGCAAAATTCAAAAAACATCTTTCCAAACATCTGCAAGATTTCGCCTGCATCGACCTCTGAAAAACAAGATGAAAACATACTCATGCCTGACCATATGAATCAGTCTGCACGTTATGAATTATTTCCTTTTAGTCACTTTCCAGCAGTTAAAAAATGTACAGTCACTTACTCAGAACTTTACTTGCAGCTGCAACAAGATCGTACGTCTTAGCATCCTCGTATATGATTCGAACAAGAAACTGACCCTCAATGTCAAGCTGAGCTTCCCTCCTGCAAACACAGAAACACCGTCACAGGAAAACATCTCAGCAAGCAGCTTTGACTTTATTTTCTACTTTTAATAGAATGGCTAAATAGCAAAATAATTGTCTTTTATTGGAAACGTTGGTCTGTAAGGTCTTAACTAACATTATAGTGTAATAAAAATGTTTTTTTTTGTCGTTATTTTTTAAATTTCCCTTGAAAATCAGTGGTGGTGTTTAGCTACAATAAGGGAAGCAAAATGATTTACAGGCCTGACGAGCAACCCGCAGTCTTATCAGAATGTGCTACAGCTGCAAAAACATACCAGACCTTGAAATGTTTTGCAAAGAAAACAAGAATTCAGTCTTGCTTCGGTCAGCTTGTGATAACATTGAAAGAAAAAGAGCAAAATTTTACAAGCTGCGCTTTAGCTAAAAGTGAGTCCCATCTGCAGTCATCGCACACATCCGTGTACATTAGATTTATTTTTTTTTTTGTACTGGCTGACTACTTTAAAAACATTTACACAAGGCAGCTGCTGCTCTCGTTTCCCTTACCTTCTATTTTAGGATGGGTCAATTTGAGTTCAGTCAGATTAAAAAAAACAAACCTAGTCTGAGCCAAATTTTTCAACACGCTGAAAAATGTTACTGTTATAATTACTTGTTACAATGATTGCACAGAAATGACCTTCTTTACATGCAACACAACATATCAGGTTTGCAACATGCAGTTCAGACGGACGTCCAGCAATACCTAAACTCACTGACTTACATGGAAACATTTTGAGGGCAACAGTTAAGGGGTTAAATTGTTCAAACAGTGTGCATTCCAGCAAATAATGATAATTATATTTATATTTGATGTCAAAACAGAAAGGTTTTTGTCTGACATTATGATTACCTAATTAGAGTAAAATCTATTCCTTTATCTCTTCCATTCCACCACTGGATGAATATCGTTCTTAGGTAAGAAGAAATTATTTCCTTAATGATTTGAGACTCACTGAAAGTGTGTTAACGGAGGACTATATTTAATCGACAGAATTTACAGAAAATCATTAGACCACTTAACCTGTCATTAATATTTTTAGACTGTGAGAGGAAGCTGGAGTACCAGGAGCGAACCTACGCATGCATGGGGATAACATGCAAACTCCATGCAGAAAGACACAAGGCAGTGATTTTAGCGGTGCTAAAATTGTGTCCAACCTTCTTGTATGATCAACTAACAGCAAATGAAAAAGATCCAAAAATTAAGGTTTAATAACTGATGTAATATGAAAAAAATAATTGATTTCACTTAAATGATGGAATTAAGTGACTAAATTGTTTAAGTCAGTGCTAAAATAAAATTGTAACTTAATTAGCTAGTTTATTAATTCCATTTTTTAAAGACACATATGGGTAAATACCAGAATAAATTTGTAATACCAAAAGTCTTTGGTTCACACAAACTTTAGCTATATAAGTGTGCCTTGTACTGCTGTTATTAAGAACATAATGGATGTATGAATGATTCATATGAAACTTCAAATAAAAATAATATTAAAAAGAGAGCTCTATTGTCAATTAAGTGGTCGTAATTTAACTAAAAAAGTAGAACATTTATCAAAGGACATAGACTGAAAATTTCTTGAAATGTTTAGAAAAAGATAAAGATGATCTCTTATAGATTCTATTTTAAAATGCCGTTACTTTATATTTCTAAACCAACACAGATCATTTCTATCAATTGAAATCTACTTTAATTTTCTCTCTAATAAGCCATTTGAAAGACTTGCTGTTATTACAGCGTTAACTAACAAGCAAATATGAAGGCACTCTGTAGTAATTCAGTGCTTTTGAGCCTGCTTTACGCGGAAAAACCATCTGAAAGCAGCACAAACACAACTCACTTGATGTCTTCCCATACTTCTGGGCCGTAATTCCGTAAAACCAGAAGCTCCAGGGCGTGATTCACAAACCCGTACTAGAAACGAAGGGAAAAAAGGACCAACGTCAATATTATTCCATGCAATTAGTTTCCAACAGCTAGGTATGTCTATATATAGCTTATGCATGCAGGATATCTGCTGGTAAAATATGTGCATATTGTATCCACCTGTTTAGGATAGCACTACAATGTTATTCAGTTACTGTAGCTTGTAACCGCTGTTCTCCCAACAGGAAATGTCAAACGCTTATAGGTTGGACTACGAGGCGAAAACCAAATTTTCTCAGCATTCAGATAGAAGAGAGAAGTCAATGTGTACGTACCATGGTGAGCGCTGCTTTTCTGCCTCTTTATTTTTCAATAAAAAACCGCTGAATTAAGCAAAACCTTCATGGTTTGGTCCAGATGCTGAGAGCCTCTGAGTCCATCCCAACTATTTTTGCCAGCACTTTACGGACAGCAGATCTGTCCAATAGCGTATCAGGAATAATATAACGTCAGCTGTGATTGACCAATCAAAACCGAGAGGAAGGTAGCGTACTACAAATGATGCTAGTCAACCTGCGATTCTCGCAGATGTTTGTTTTTCTTGGCACCTGCTTTATATGTGGATGTTTAATCTTGTAATAAATATGTGATTATATTTACGATGCCGCCTTCATTGTAAGCTGTAAGATATTAAGGCGTAAAAGGAATGTTAGCAATACATTGCCAAAGTACCCCTTAAAAAAAT
>NW_006799983.1:107583-147844 GCF_000485575.1 Poecilia formosa | reverse complement strand
TACCCACAAACGTCTTTGAGTTTTTTGTGTGCTTGTGGAATATGCATAGTGCTTAATCGTGATTTGGGAAAAATAAAAAAAATATACCTGACAGAGAACAAAACAAACAAACAAGAAAAAAAAAAAACAACTTCACATTTGGTATGCTTGTATCCAGCTTCTCTAATCTAATGATTGTTTTTAGAAGATGTCCAATTAGCAAAAAAAGAGTCCATCTCGGTGGTATTTGATCCGAGTATGAATATTTTTTCTGTGGCCTCAAAGGTTTGTGTCACCATCATGAAGACTAAACACTTGCTGCTCATTGATGAAGTTGTGGGGAAGTTTAAAGCAAGGTTATGACTTTTAATTAATGTTCCAAACAGCCCTGTTCAAGCCATCATCTGACACTGGAAAGAGTACGACACCTAAACTAACAGGCAAGGACAGTGTTATTAAGAGAAGTAGCCCAGAGGCCCATGATAGCGCTTAAGAAACTCCAGAGATCCACATTTCATGTAGGGGAATCTGTTGTCAAGATAACCATTGCACTAATAGTTGATATTGGCAACGAGGAAAGGATTGTTGAAAGAAAGTCATCAGAAGTTGTTTTTGCACTTAACTTAAAGTCATGAAGGAGACAAAACAAATACACAAGATGCTTTCTTTGGTCCGATAAGACCAAAATGAAAGCTTTATGGAAACATGGCAGCAGCACAATAATGAGTACGGATATTTTTCTTCACCAGTCATCAACATTTCCTTCTACAACAATAGATGGGGATAAAAGTAAGGCAGTGCTGGAAGAAAACCCGTTAGTGGTTACAAAATACTTGACATTAGGATGGAGGTCACTTTGCAACAGATCAATGTCCTCACGCTAAACATTCAGTTATAATGGAAGTATATTCATGTATTGGGATGGTCCAGTCAAAGTCCAGATCTGAATCTAGTTGAGAATCTGCTTCTGGTCCTGAAATCTGATGTTTACAGATGCTCTCCTTCAAATCTGAGCAGAAATTATATAAAAAAGAGCATTTCAGTCTCTTGATGGACAAAGCTGGAAGTGACTTCAAAAGACACATAGCTGTAACTACAGCTATAGTATTAATCCTTTGGAACAAAATTCTATTATTACTTTTATTTGTTAAACAATTTGTAAAACCTTGTACAACTTTACTTCTGCTTTAGCATTATGCTGTACTTACTGCTTATTTATTTAATAAAAACCAAAATATATTTTCAATAATCTGTTTTATGAGGCTTTGTGCAAACTGTCTTAATTTCTTGAGTGAACAAAATCAACCACAATATTTCATGACAATATTTATTGCACTTTGATATATAACAATAATTAAAGCACATTGCTGTGAGTGGTAGAAAGACATTCATTGAACTCGTCCTGTGTTATATTTCCTCTGTATATTAAAGGTGTGTTTACAACTCATGTAATAAATATGTTACAGATGTGCACAGTAGGATGAGTACAAATGCAAAAGCATACCTTTTTATGGAACTAATATGAAGACAATTCTTTGTGTCAACAAGCCACACACAGTTAGATAAACACTTCTATTATTCCACTAGTGGGGGAAATGTCATTCATATATCACTCTAGTCTATTTTAAAGTGAATTATAATCTTTATTGATTATATGTATGATTGAAAAATCCTCGTCTACTTGGCACATGTCTGTGGCATTCCCATAAGGCACCTTAATCTGTTCTGCATTAACAGAATTTCATAAAAGTGAGTTCTGCATCCTTAAGTATCCTTTTTGGTGGATATCTTTGATTGAAAGAAATCTTGTCAAATATATTGTCTTTGTGCTTTGGCAGGTAGAATAAATAAATTAAAAAAAAATCGCATAATTATATAATCACTACCTTCATGTATAAGTTGAATTGGTGCATAAAATTTGTCATGGATGTCAGAACTCAGATACAGGAATTACTTTTAACATTTAGTTTTATTTGAAAGGCACAAAGCCAGTGCAAATATTATTTTGTGTACCTATGCCATGATTAGCAATTCATTCAAACATTAAAGGAACCTGCTCATAAACATAAATTGTACAGTACTGTCAGAAATGCAAATTCATAGATTGTTTTTGCAACTTTGACTGTGTTTTGAATAAATACATTTTCTAAGTTGTAATTGTAAGTTCGGAAAGAGTTCCACTGCACTTTCCAACATGGGACTAAACAATTCTGACGACTGAATACAAATAATCGCACCATTGATTCATATGTGATTGTAAAGCAGTTGTTTTTTTTAAAAAATGTGCCACATAAACAAATTAGATCTTTGACCATTCGTAGTAAAGTCTGTAGCTACATCATAAACATATTTTATAAGTTAATAGTGTGTGCATTTTTGTGCTTTTTTTAGTGTCCACATTTATTAGTTTTTACCTTAAAAAAGAACAAAACAGTCCCAAAGTCTTGTCTTGACTGTCAACATATCTGATGCGAGCACAATTTTTCCAAAGATCTCAAAATGCAGCAATGACTCATTGTGGAAGAAAGATGAAACCGGTTAATTTCCACAACAACTGCACAAATGGATAATAGCACAGACAGGACATGTTTGACAATAAACTGACATTTCTATGACTTAACCAGCTGCTGTGATAGTTTCACTTGAAAACCATGATAAAGACTCAGAATAAATTATACGATACAACTTTTTTCTTCATTTAACCTTATCTAATATTTTTGGACTTGTAGAAGTTTGGCTTCAGTTTGTCGTTGGTTTTGAAACTTTGAAGGCTGCCTCCAGAAAGTAACAAACACCAGGGATGTCTTCTGGGAAGTTGGCCGGAAGCTCCTGTCTGCTCCTGGGAACAAAGACAAACTCTGGGCGACCTCTCAGCAATCTGGGATGAAGAACATACAAATAAACCATGAGTCTAAAAACAATGTGGCAAATTATTTGACACAAGAGGATATACAGCTCCCTCCTAAAAGTTAAGTATCTTGTCAAAAGCACTTAAAGCTTTTTTTTTCTTTCCATGTCTCTGGTAAAAAATAAATGATACTACACACATAATAGTATATACAAAGGTTAAAGCAATTACTTCAGGGGTTGCTGTAAAAACTCCCTGTGATCATTATTGCTTGTAACGCGTGTTTACCTGTGCGTTGTGGGGCTGACGTTGATTTTTCTCGGCTGGCTGCATGACTCAAACTTGTTTGCCAATGTAACATTGTTCCCAAAAAGGCAGTAGCGGGGCATTTTCACTCCAACTACACCCGCCAACACTGACCCACTGTGGAGACCAATTCGCATCTGGAAGACAAAAAAAGATAATTTCCTGATCACTGTTTGTATGAATTGGGCATCTGCACAGTGTCTCTAAGTAAGTATTGGCTTCAACCTACAGCTTTTTATTTACTTTCATTTACATTCTATGGTGAGTTTTTTTTCTGTACATGCATAATAACAGTTTTTTTTTTGTCTTTTTTTGATGAAATAAATGAAATGGAGAGGATTTGTAAATGCTGATGTTTAAATCCAGCCACAAATTTTCATTTTGTCCAGACAACACAAATTAACATCTTCATAAAAATATCTTCATTGGAACCAGTCCATAGGGGCTGTGGCTGTATGTTTCAGAACCATTTTCCAGCTGGAAGATGAAATAATTATTGTTGAGAAATTTGTGGCTCTCTGCAGCTCTTCCAAATTTATCAGGTCCCTCTCTGATTAAGCTTCTCTTTGCCTCCTCTGTCAGCTTGAGTGGATGTGATGTCTTGACAGGTATGTAGTTGTACCACGTTTTTTTGGAAATAAAAAACAATTATGTCACTGCGGTTGTACACCACTGTGTGTTGGTCCATCACATAAAATCCCTGAAACGGTAAAATGTGCCAATAGACTCTATTGGCATGGATGCTATTGCAATCCATTGTATAAGAAGCACATTTTTATACTTTTATTGTAACCAACAGTTTGCAAAGTGATACTTAAGCAGATTAATGGGAAAATGTAGCAAGTATATTCGCCAAATCTTAATAAAGGGAGGGTACATTTGATATAGATTTTTTTTTTTTAATTTGTTTCAAGAAACCGGATACAATTTGTTAGCACTCAACGAACATGCTAAATATTTTGAACAGCAGCTATGAAGGTAAATAATGTCTTAAATCTTTGACCGACTCCACTTAACAACCACATGGACATCATGTCCTAGTTAAACTGAAAACGAAGCTCAGATCAGGGCCCTGGGGAGCTATTCTGAAGATCAAACAGTATGTTTGAGGTCATGTTCAAGTAGAGGGATGAAGATGGAATCAGTCAAACATTTCTCTAATTCGCTATCTTTTTTTTTTGTTTTTGCTTAAGTCTAACTTTTGCATTCTCATTTCCATGCTTATTATTAAAATACAATTCACTAATCATCCTAACTGTTTAAGGATGTTGGTATGTTAAGTGGACTTCAGAGAGAGCAATAGCAACCACTAAAGAAATGTCAATGGTGGCATTTAGGATAAATATGTAGCCTGGGAAGAAGTGAATGTGAGAACCCATGTTTTATTTTTAAAAGGTCTTGCCTCTCCCAGGCCAAACAAAGTTTGTTAATATAATATACGTTGCTGGTATTTTCTAGGACCACACAAAGAAGTGATATTGATGCTTCTTGTCCATGCATTTGGTTGCTGTGATTAACTGTCTGACTGTGTTTAGATATGCAACAGGCTACACTTTGCAAGCCTATTACAGAACCAAATCAAACTCAAATATGTCACCTTGCAAGTATGGTCAAGCTCAGATTCTAGTAACTATTTCTGATGGTTTTTCCAGCGAAGCTAATAAAAGTTAATAGAAATCAATCTCAGGGTCATTTTATGTTTAAATCCCGGAAAAAACATATACTTATTGACAACTACCCTAAAGCTCGTAGATATTCTGTCACACCGAAAAATGTAGAAATACAACTTGTTTTATTTGCATTAATAACTATGGAAAAGCTGATTTTGTTTAAGACAATTGTTTATTAACGTATTTTTTTTTCCTAACTGAATAAAAGCACACAGATGAAATGCAGAATTCTTCATTTTTAGTATGAAATTATGTTTCCCATAAAGACACATTTATTTTAAGGTTTTCAACATCATGTTTACCAGTGGAAGGCCCTGCATTTCACAATTAACCATCGGGAAAACATTGAAAGTATGAATAACTAATTCAAGATACAATTTAATTTGTTTTTTCTAAAACTGAAAGTCTTTCAGTAATGACAGAAAACATTTCCAGATCAGAGAAATCTCTGCCTGTTTAAAACTCTTCACATGAACACTCTCCAACTTCACTGCAGTCTGCACAATTAGAGTTAATGAGGTGTATTACCGTGATTGGTGCTTGACCCTTACCTGTATCGGTTCTCCTGTTGGCGTCATGACTTCGTCTGACAGCTCCATCATTTTCAGAGCCATGAGTGCAATCTGGACTGCATGAGTCTCACTCTCCTTATGTAAGCCACCAGCCACACAATAGGCATCACCAATGGTCTCCACCTGAAGAGAGCCGAAATGCTGCTACAGTAATTCTCAACTGCTCAGCTGAGACAGAACAAAGCCTCTCAGCAGGTTTTTGTGGTCTGCCCAAGCTGAAGTCAAAAGATTATTTGCACAATTATTATTGCTTGGTTAGTTTGATCTCCCCCCCCCACCCCCTCCCCCAAGCTATTCAAGCTATTTCTGAAAACAATGTTGAAATGAAGAAAATGTAGCTTAAACACAATGATTAATGTCAAGTGGCTGCTCATCAAAAGCTTCTTGTGTAAAAAAAGAAAAGGTTGGAATACAGCCAAAAGCAAAACTTTTACAAATAACAGAACCTTAGAAATGCTAAAAAGTCAAATGTTACTTCTGTCTTTTCTTCTTGTCATTTGTATAAATCTGGTCTTTAGCTACTTGGCCCAGATTAGATGAAACTATTTTAGGGTGATATGCAGAGTGGAAACAGGGGCCTTAAGCATCCTCGAACCATTGCTTTTTACAAGACGTTTGACAAATGTGCTTCTCTTTCTGTTTTGCTTGTCTGACACTTTGATTACATTATCCAACATTGCTCCAGGTTAGAAGCCGTCTGCAGGCTTTACTGTTGTTATAACTAAACTAAGAGTCGACCTTTTAGTCAAAGTAGATTTGATCTATTTTTTTTCTTTAATCCCAATTAAGTGCTACCGCTGATCAAACAAAAATAATCAGAGTAAATTGAAGGAAAAAAATGCTTTCAAATCAAAGCCATCTAAACCAACCTGGCCTTTTGTGTATTAACAAATTGCATTTACTTGCTAAATCATGAAATGACTGATTAGCCACATTTTCTGTCCAATTGTGCAAGCCATGTTAAGGCCAAATTACTGATATAATTTTAGAGTCATGATATCCCTTAAATAGCATGAAGTAGCCTAAAATATCTCAGAGAGCAGCAATATGTCCTGATCAAAGACGCTGAGGAACAGTAGGAAAGCAAAGCTATTAACATTCATCAGTCTGGAAAGGGTAACAAAGTCATTTCTAAGAGTTTGGGGCTCCAATGAATCAAAGTAAAAACCATTATCCCTAAATGGAGAAAACATGGAATAGTGGGGAAGTTTCCCAGCAGTGACCAGCCTGCCAAAATTACTCGTAAGAGCCCATTGAGGAGGTTACAAAATAACACAGAGTGTCTAAACTACTGCAGACTTGATCAGTGATTCAGCTGTACCAGAGAGACTGGGAAGCAGTGGCTGACTGCTGACCAAAACGAACACAAAGGTTTGTCTCAAATTTATGGAGCAGGGAACTTATCCAAAGCACCCCACAGCACATTCACCCTCTAAATGGCTGACAAACAAAACAAAATTAAAGTTGTTGAGTGGAATAGCTGCTCTAAAACTTGAATGATATGTTCTGGATTGACTTTAAGGAAGCTGTTAATTGGTAAAAATGCTCCAATGTGGAGGAATTGCACCAATCCTCAAAATTAATGCGCAGAGACAGAAAAGGCCCATTACTTGTTGCGAATGCAGGTGGATCAGGAGGTTGTAATGTTTAAGGGCCACGAATTTTTCAGAAAAGACTAGGTTTGCTTATATACAGTAATTATCACTTGAAAACTGCTTTTTGTATTTACTCGGGTTATCTGTGTTTGGAATTGATATTTGCATAATAATCCAAAACATTAAAATGTTACAAAAAAGCAATAGCAGAGACAATCAGCTGGGTAACACTTCCACTGTACCAGAAACAAGAGACTTAAACAGACATGCACATTCATTTAACATATTTTTTTTAAAGGTAAGTATAATCTTTTTCAGACTGAAAAGTGAAGTTATTTGCTCTTGCTTACATTCAATAGTATTTTCAAAATTGTTTGTAAAAACAAAAACTTGCAGAAAAATGAACAATTACTATGCTGCGTTTAACTTTACTTAAAAACATAAAATCTGTATTTTTGCAGAGAGCTAGCACAGGCACCTATAGGGTTAATGGTACTGTGATGCCTAACCACATTTCTCCTTACAGCTTTTTACCACATCTTACAAAACAAACATAAACATATTGGAGTTTTATCCACTGACAGCCACCTAAACAAAATAAAGTACATCTTCTTACTTGAGCATACCTTATACACGTCCAGCTCTCCACACTGGTGGTCAAACCTGGTGTACAGCTCGTTGAGCATGGTGATCACTTGCATCGGTGTGCAGACCGCACAAACAGCCGTGAAGCCCACTAAGTCAGAGAACAGCATTGTAACTTGATCAAACTTCTTGGCCTGAACCGTTTCACCCTGCCACAGCTGCTGTGCCACTTTGCCAGGGAAGATGCAGTAGAGAAGGTCCACCGTCTTCTTTTTCTCCTCCTCCAGGGCCTGATGAGCGTGCTCCAGGGCTGCCTTGGCTTTCCCCAGCCTCTTCTTCAAACCGTCCTGGGCTTTGGCCTGCTCGCCAACCAGGACCACGTCCCGAAGTGCATTATGGATAGGAATGTCTGACAGGTAGAGGCCACAGCCTGTTAGCTCCTCCAGCTTGTCTACACACGGTGAACCCAAGAACAAGATGGCATTTGACTCTGAGACGTAAATCATCTGACCTTTAAGGTCCATGAGCTAGGAGGAAAAAGAGAAACATGATAAAGATTGACTAAGGAGGAACGTGGCTTACATTTTTGCAAGAGATGTGTAAAGATCAGCATGTAAGAAGCGTTTCCAGCAAAGCTCCCTGACTTCAGAGGATACAACTACGCCCCCAGAATGATTCATTTACCTTGTATATTAAGATTTTAAATGTCTTTCATTCAACCAATTGGTTTTATTCTGGTGGGAAATCAGACTGACATTTCTCGAAAGATAGTTAATAAATGTAAATTGGGTTTTCGTGCTGAAAAGCAATTTGTTTTTGTCTATATTTCATCCATAAAATGCAATGTCAAAAGTTGGAATTTCTACTTGGCATGAGCCAAACAGATTTAAGGTGACATCAAGCTGTTGAAATTACTTCCAGTCACAAGACACTTACTGGTAAAATAAAAGATTAGCTTACATTTAAATCTTCAAGGGGTATGAATCATTTTCTGATAAACTGTAGCTATGTAAGAAAAAAACAAGTTAATTTTCTCTTTTGGCCTCCATGTATTTAGATGATCTAACATACAATGTAAATACACTTAATTTTATGACTGTGTGTAAATATAAACACGAGAGAAACTGAACACAAACATGTCAAATTCTAAATCTATAAAACCACAGCTGGATATGGGTTTCTGTCGGTCGCAAGTTTAGAGGGCTAAATCCTCGATTTATATTCTAATTCAAAGAACCTTATCAGAGGGACTGTTTACTAACCGCATCGCAGCATTGCCAGGGGAGATGTCATTAATTCACTAACGAACCACTGTAGTCCAGACTGATTTTTTTTTTGGCTCAGCAGCATGTAGATGAATTGATGTTATATTTGGTCCAGACATCAAAAGTGGACATTAATAGTGCCTGTCTGCCGGCTGAATTATACCTCTGCTTTTCATCCCTAAGGTTACATTCGCTCTGATGAAGAATACACTGATGTATTCTTCTCCTTACAGCCTGTGATGACTTGCAAATTTGCAATTCTTTGTAGTGTGGTTTTTCTGATTTTCGTGATTTTCATACAGATGAGAATTTTGATTTTTACAGTTTGATTTTTTTTTCAAACGTTTCTGAGCATGTACCAGTGAAAAAGCATGTGAGCAAAATGACATCTGTAAACTGTGTGCTAAGTGGTAGGATTATAAAACTGAACTTGTTGATTCAGTTAATACAAAGGTATGTGTTAAGGTTTGTTATACTTTCTCATGGGATTTCCAGCATTGCTCCATTTCTTGGTACGCCTGAAGTAAAAAGACTCTAAATATATCCATGTTTTCCTGTATTAATCTGACATTGGGGCATTTTGCTGCAGTTCTCTTAACAGTGAGGCTTTCAGATTGTATTACTTCCCATCTTCCTCTTTCAGTCTTCTTTGTTGCAATTCCAGTTGGTTTGAGAATTTTATTGCTGTGACTGTATATTTTGGTTTTCATGAGCAAATATAATCTTGCAGCTATTTTCTGGCCTTTAATTTAACAACTGGCATGTCCTCCTGTCCTTCCCCTTTTGAAGAGAGCCTCAGAGAAAATGAACTTTATAATGCATTTCATTTTCCTAGAGGACAACTACTATTATTTCTATCTGAGAACCGATACTCTGATCAAGTCTAATACACAAAGTTGATACAACAACGTCTTGAATTTTGCACAAACAGACCGAAAATTTTCACTTCTAAAAATATCTTTTGTTTTTGTTTTGAATGTCATTGCGAAGTTGCAAAACAATTATTTCAATCTAAGCATTTGTTATTTTTGATAGGCTCGTGTGTGGGCGGTGAAGCAGAGCAGCAGGAGTGTTTTCAAATTGCAACATAATTCAGGTTAATTGTGTCACTTCCACTGACATTACAGTCGTATTTTTACACCGGGGAGCTGTCGGTAACACAGTATTGACTCCAGATGAAAGACACTGCTGTGTCTGCTCACTCACCCACTCACAGATTTCCACCTGTTTTACACCACCGTCACGTTTACTCGTTGACGCTTTTTTTTTGTTGTTGTTGCTTGTCAGGGTGACCGATTGCTGTGCACTCTTGCTGAAATCGCACCAGCATGGCTCTGCATTTGATGGGTAAAATGCTTTGACATTTGCTTCTGATCTCCACTGGGGGTATAATGTTGATCTCCACCTCGGGACAAGTGTGCTCAAGTACAACATTAATAGGCTTGACTGCTTGTAAACAGCTCAATTTTTTTTTTAACCCTATGTCTCTTTCCTTTTAACATCAACATAACCGTGAGAAGATTTCCAGCCTCATGAATCAAGAGCGTCCCTTTTTTTGAGCAGAGATGCATCAATCAGAATCCTGTGGCCAGTTACCAAGCTCCGGTTCTTGTAAAGCTTTGACCTGATGATACTATTTTTTTGTGTTGTAGTTTCTCTTACAATGTTATAAAAACAGCCTTCAAAATATTCCCTTAAAGTCTCTACTCCTAGTGGGTTTTAATTATTTATAACGGGAGAAGAATCGTGCCACTGTATATGATTACACTTTTAAACTACTGTCTTTAGCATCTCAAAGTAGCAATTAGCACAGTTAGCAATGCTCAAATTATTGAAAGAGTGACCTCTGGGTATGCACGCTAGAAAATGTAGAGCATCAACAAAACCGCAACAAAAATGAATGAGTTTCAACATGAAAAAATACAATACACCTTTAAACAGCTTCTTACATCTCTTTGCTTTCTCTGAATTCATTTTAAACATCTCACCAACCCTGTAAATAGCTATTTTTGATGCTTCTTAGTAATGCCTTCCACACCAAGGAGTTTGATTGCTATCATCTAGCGCTTTCACTGATCCGAAAAGAAAGTATGTTTTTAATCAACTAGTCAGGGCAAATCAATCTAATCCCACTTAACACTTGATTTCTAAGTGAATCTCTATCATTTAATTCATGTCTACATACCTTCCCTGTGTTGTCTGCAGTAGGAACTCCATGCTTGATCCGAATGATAAATTGTGCATTTAGCATGGTCAGAATACCCTGAAAGGTGCATTTGATCTGTGGGGAGACAATGGAGAAGTATTCTTGGAAGGTCGAAGACCGTCTCTGTCCATCCTTCCTAAACAGTCTCTTTCTGAGCCCATGTCCTATTTGAACCAGAACCATGTCTTGGTCAAGTATCAGGTGGAAAGGGAATATAGTGGAGAACAAGGAAGTAGGGAGGGTCCCTGCTGAGGTAGCCCGGAGTGGACTGGGGCTGAGAGTTTTAGCATCCTTTACTACAACTGTGTACAGGAGACTGGGCTGAGGGCTGGACTGCAGGATGGTGTCTTTAGCATTGGGGGGATCCTTCAAAACATCCACAGTAGTGTTATACAGCAGGCGTGCAGCAGCTTTGATGACACCAGGGAAAAAAAGCTCAGTGGAGGGGCGGGGGTTGAAGAAATAGACAGTAAGCAGGTCCGGATCCTTGTCTAAGCACAGCACCGATGGTTCGTTTACACAATCGTCTCTGTCCGGGTTGGGCGGCACGCTGCTCTGTTTCAACAAGACATTGAAGCTGTTGAGGAAGTCGTGCAGTGCACCCCCCACCACCCTTAGAATGTGCTTGTCCTCCTCGTAGCACATATTGAAGATCTCCTCGCCGAGAGCAATTTCCAAAGCCTCCATTGGGATTGCTGTCAAACACATGAGGAGAAACAGATGAAGATATGAAGCAACCCATCGTTGTTGTGTGAGCCGTCCTTTGCCAGGATTGTCAGTACCTGTTTTGGTCGCATAACTGTTCATCATCTCAAGCAAATGCTCCAGTTCATCACTGCAGTTCTGGTAGCGAGCACAGCAAGCTGCTGGACTGAAAAGCCCACAGATAACATATTCAGTCAGGAGTAGCTATGCTCAGGAAAGCATGTTTTTACTGGCAAGTAAACAGACTGGTGGCCATCGTCAAGGTATGTAAAGCTTTTAACACAAAGATTTTCCCTCACACTGTTAATTACAGTTAAGTCCAAGTTATCTTAAGTCATCTGGAGCATAAATTCAGATGTTTTCAGAACACAAACAATCATGGTGTAGAACAGGGGCCACGTCAAGATCACCAATGTCTTCAAATGGCTGGTTCTGGCAGAACATATTGATAAAACCAGTCACTAGCAAATTGCCAAAATATTAATTGATGGATGTCTCAGAAATCAATGAGTACTTCTCGAAGTTAAATTATGTTGAATGGTTTTACACATTGATCTAATTTAACAGTGTACAGATTAAAAACTGTGTTGATTTGAATAATAAAGTATTATTTAAGTACATAACTGTTGTCTTGAAAGTCCTATTTATGCCCTCCTAGTTCTTCTTAAGTCTATGTCTAGAATGTCTAGAATGCTAAGTAAACTTTAAACAACTTTAGGTGTTCTTGCTGTTTTGTCACTTGTTAGTAATACCTTTAGTTTTACTCAGAATTGTAAAACTGTACAATATTTTGAGAAGAATTAACTTGTTTCTTTTATCAGTCTAGTTTTTACTAAATATGTAAATAACAATAGATACATGCCATTTTGTAACTGTAGTAATCAATGAGATGTTTTATTACTTAGCATAATTATTGCTTTTCTGTTTTACAAAAAAATAAATTAATTAATCAAAGCATAGATGTGAAAATACTGCGAACATACGAACCCTTGTCGCCGTTATGTGGTCATTCAAGGTTATCAGATGATGAGATTCTCATACCATTTTGTGCTTACCACTCATACAATAAACAGCCTTTCAGAAATTTTTGATCAAATGTTTTTTTTTCCAATTCAACTCCTCCAAATATTTACTATTTCATGGCATCTAAGTAGCTGCTTCAAATGTACCAAAACACCACTGAAACAGCGAAGCAGGTAAGTCAGAGCTAATTGAATGTGAAGAAATAACACTGTCAGATCAACGTCCAATTCTGATCCTAATGAGTGAATAGTGTTTGTGTGTGTGTGTGTGTGTGTGTGTGTGCGTGCGTGTGTGTGTGTGTGTGTGCTTCATTTCCTCTACGTCGAAAAAGCCATTTCTTTTTTTACTCCCAGTATCCATAGCAGCCCCAGTCTGTATCCCTCCTTATTGTTATTATGCTCATTAGTGCAGGTCTGGTAGTGAGACTGACAGGAGGAATTTGTGATGTATTGGGAAACAGATGATCCAAATGAGCTGCAGCTTCTTATGTCGTGAGAAGTAAGAAGCTGTTGAGGTGGATTAGGCACAACAAAGATTTTTCAGATGGGAAATGCATGCAGTGAATACAGTCTGCTTTGTTTTTCAAAAATACAAATGGAAAATAAAGACAAGTTACCTCCCAGAGTCCCTGCTGTGATCTGCTAGTGTCATCATTCTTTGGAGAGCAGTGTGCAGCCTTTGAAACTGTATCACAAAGTGTCGAGCAAGTTAAAGGTTATAAAATGGTAGAGACTTGAATTCAATTGGTTTAATCATATCAGGATTACAGAATTTCATTATTTACATAAACAGGTATTAGGATCCCTGCTTTTTCTACAGAAATGCGACAAATAAAAAAATAATAAATAAAAAAATAAAGACATTTATTTATTTATTTATTTATTTCTGTTTGGTTACATGAGACGCAAAATCATGCATGTTTTCATTAAGTTACCTCTGGACATGCCAATTTTCGGATGCTGTCGCCAAGTGTGTGCAGGTTAACTTTGGCTCTGCTTGTCTTCTGTCGAGGTACAGACTGGCTTATTTTTCCATGCACGTCCTTAGAAATAGGCGATAAATCCGCAGCGTCAAGTGAGCGCTCCTCAAAGTCTCCGAGCTCATCGTTTTTGGCGCTGCCGGAGAACGGGCACTCTCCTGATAGCTTCAGTTCTTTCAGTTTAGCGCAAAACATCTTCCCCTTTTGTAAGCGAACAATCTTCTGGCTGCACTTGAGTATTATCTCATTTCAGAGGGGGGCAGATGTGACCGAGCTGCTGCGCTCTCTGTGAGCATCCCCATCATCTCGTCTTGCTCATCTGGATACCTTCGTACTCCGTCTAGGTGCAAATTCAAATCATCATCACCAAAAGCACATCCCGAGAGCGCATACAATATTCATTGGGAAGCTGCATGGGCAGCTGATGGCAGGGAACCAGCGTTGCCAAAAGCCAATGAGCAAGTAATGAAAAAGAGCGGCAGCCCAATCCATGCGCAAAAGGGGCTGGTGTAGGCTAACTGAGGAACCTATCAGCCATGAGAAATTATTTCCAACCCACTGGTCGCATGCAAGATTTTTCTGTTCTCAACCCAGATGAACAACTGAACTGGAGGCTACCAAACTGGTAATTATGAACACAAACGTAGCAGTGTGTTCAGCTGGATTCGAGATTATTATTATTATTATTATTATTATTATTATTATTATTATTATTATTATTATTATTACTGAAAAAGTTTACAACAAAACTTTTGATTGTTCTGGGATTACGCTCCACATTATTCAAGCATTTTCAAGAGTAACTCATTTTCCCTTTTGTAAGAGAACAATCTTCTGGCTGCACTTGAGGAGAGATCTTCAATAATTTTTGACTTTTTAGATTTGGTTAAGTCTCTTTTTTTTATCCATCTGGCCTAAAGAAAAGAAGTAACCTAAAATTATGCATGCTTTTATATAGAGTGTTGAGGGCACCACCATTCAAATTTATCCAGCTTGGAGTTAAAATATGCCTAAAAATGATACGCTCAAAATATTAACTTACCTATAGCACTTGTGCACGCGGTGTAATATGCTGAGCAGGAAATTAAAAAATACCTTCCATTTTTGTGAGGTATGCTAATCACCCTGGAGACAATCTGCCTTTGTATAAAGCATATGAAATTCCCTAAAATGCAAATGTGTTGGACTGATCAGGCCAGATAGATGAATGAATGAATAAATGGCATAGTCTGGCCAAAGTTGCTGAAGAAGGGCAGTAAACAGATGTCATCCAGTGTAGCAGGTGAATTATTTATGACAAACAAATATTTCCAAAAATCCAACATTCATTCGCTCAAAAGTTAATGGGCTATAAAGAAACATGCCTGAACTTGGAGCAACCCACACTGACATCCTGCTTCAGTGACCTAGTTCTGTCCTTCTGACCTGCTAAATTCTTCCGTTTAAATATCCCCCAAGCTATTCTAATAAAATGACATGAAATATTCCATGTAACAGGTAAGACGAAACATTAAAACATAAACTTATACATGCTACTATACCAGCAACAAGCAAACTCTTAGAGTGTTGCCATTACATTTTACAATAACATGACACAGATTTTCATATTTGTCCAGTAATTGAAATGAAAATTTGCTTCCTTGTCCCATCTTTTCACAGCAGAGCAGAAGGTCTGTATTGTAGATAATCATGACAAATGTCTTTGATCAGATTAGCGCAGCTGTTGCTGTCTTCTTCGGGTCCTGGTGGGAGGCAGCTGCTACCTCTGTTCTTGCAGATGGGTCCCTGAGACTTGAGAACAAACTTCGAGATACACCTCAGGATAGACTCAGCAGGCCTTCAAGAGGAAAATGCAAATAAGAGGTTGATTTGCATCAAATTACCTGATGGAGTGCACTGCAGGGGATCTGGAGGGTGTCCTTCAAGCAGAGGAAGAGAAATGTGAAGCTGCAGGAACATTTAGGCATTAAAAATACTCTGCTTTGATCTCATTAATTTGTTGAAAACGGGTGATTTTGCTAAACGAACAAGCTTACTTAAAAAAAAGGGGGATAAGCAAGTGCTTAGTGAATAAATTGGACTCAGTCACTGGCTGTTTGTAGGTAAATTTGTTTGCCTGGAGCCAGCAGGAAGCTGGGGGATTTCTTTAAATACCACATGGTTCTGTTCTGGTTTCATTTAATCAGGTCAGAGGCGTTTGATTCCTGACAAACGCCTCTGATTGTAGACATGAACATAAAACTGTTCATGTCTCCGTTTGCAAACTCCTGCAGGTTTCTGTGTAACTGAGGAATCATTTTGGTCCTAGACCTCCACCAGAGAGTCCTGGTCAATGGATTTATGTTGTGATGCTTGTCCTTTGGTTAGTCTGTCCTGCAGTATGTCTGAATTGCATTCTGGTAATCAACAATGATTTGGTTTTCTGTATGAACCAGGCTCTCATTATCAGTTGATTAAGTCACATTTAAAATTTAATTGCTGTTCTGTTATGTTTTCAGACTGATAGAAAAGTCTTTGATGTTGTGAACCTTTAATGCAGAAGAAATGTAGAGAATTTTTGTGTTACACTCCATAGTAATACAGTAGTAAATCAAAAGTTTGCACCTTCTCACAGATTTCTTTTAGTTGTCACATTTAAATGTTTCAGATCACAAAACACATTTTTATTAACAAAGATTACCTCATTAAAAATTAACAAAAGCCTTTTTAAAATGATGAAGGGTGACAGACAATGAGCGATATGATTCTACTCACTCCTTTTTGATTGGCTATGGTGTCCTATATTGTGCTTCCCTTAATTTTTATTTGATATTGTGAGACGTATCATATTATGCAACAAGTGGAAAGCTAGGTATTATTTGTAGGGCAAACACCTTTTCAGTGTTTCTCTATATTTTAATCATAATGGATTCCACATTTAAAATGCTCTAAAAGTCTGAACATTTAACTGTGGTAAAGAATTTACTCGGAATTCACATTCAAAAACTTCTGAGTTACTCTGATTGGTTTGTCTACTCCCAGTCCTGGGTCAACCATGACCTGAGTTCATTTAACCGAATGTGGAGGGGCTGTTGGTCTGATCCAACTTACTGGCTAAGGTTTTCAACCTACAACATGGGCTAATGTGACAAACATTTAACATTAAGTCAATCAAAAAGGGATTTAAAACAATAACTTCAATTAGTAAACATGTAACACTTAGATGAAAAATTGTTTTTCCAATTTTTTTTAACCCTGTAGACCTTACAGGATAGAAAGAGGCTGGTGTCTGTCTCCAGCTGTCATTGGGCAAGAAGCCAGGATTTCAGAGACCCACAGCTATGAATTTATGCATCATCTCATAATGTTTTAGAAGAGTCTATTGGCAAACAAATTAACTTGAACTTGAAAATTAATCATCGAGTGACGAGTGATTTACCAACTTCATGATCAGTTGGTAAACATATGAATGTAGAACATAGGCTATAGCTACTATCAACATAAATGAAACATGGTGTTATTTAACGAGGTAATGAGGAGATCTATTGGCATTGAAAACTGTGCAAAGCTTTTTCAACATAGTTCCACATAATCAGAGCTGTTTCTTATTGTTCTGGAGCTATTTTGACTAAAATCTTATTCTTCATTTGTAAAAGTTACTTTCAGGCCAGACAAGGCCAGTGTGCAATTCTCTTCATGGTCACTGAAGTCTATTTTTGATCACTTAAATTACCTAATCATTATGAAAACATTCCCTGAACAGTGTCTAATTGCCCAAATATTTCTTGCTCTTAAGATAATATTAAACTCACACAAACTGGTCTATCAGTGACATGATAACATGCGGTTGTGATGGTTGATATGCTGCTCAAAGACAGATTTATGAATCTGTACATTTGAGCAAAACAGTTAAAGGAGCACATTATGTAAGGCGCACCATGCTTATGCCAATAACACTTATAAGAACCAAGCTTTTGCAGCCAAACTAAAAAACATTACAACTAGTAGAAATCATTTCAAAGTCATTTAATTAAAAAAAGAAAAAAGAAAGAACAGCAAATATTCTTGAACTCCCAATTCTTATTAAGTTGGGGGGGAAGTGCACAGAGGGATAAAAGAGCTCACAAAAATGCTTTTTATGTAATTAAATGCAGAGATATACAGAGAGCATATATATTAACATACAACGAAATATAGAGATAATTCAGTAAATAAATGAATAACTGAATAATTAAATGCAATCATTAATTAATATAAATTGCAATTACATGCTCATAGATCATGGAATATGTCATTGAATTTAAAAAAAGTGTACATCGAAAAAGTATAGATTTTAAATATTTAATCTAATGTTTAATTGGTGTATCCCATGGTGTAACGCATCATGAATGTGCTTCTGAGTCAGAGGTTGGAACTAACACTGCAATCAAAATAATATATATATATATATATATATATATATATATATATATATATATATATATATATATAGTATCTGACAAACAAGAAATTTATTTATTTCTCCATCTATTACATCAAATTTAAGAAGCCATTTACTTCCTTGGTGTTATTTGGAGTGGAAAGCCGTTAATATTTAATACTACTCTGTTTATTTTTTTTACTTTCCTCTCCGTACTTGTTAGTCATGTTTGAGAGTCTTAAAACCTTTAAACATCTTGTAAAAAAAAAAAAAATTATAAAAATTATTTTGTTTTAAACATCCTCAAAGCAAAGAAATCATTTATTCCTTGGGTCATACTTGAACCAGAAATACTTGTATATATTAACTCTGTCTCATCCTTCCATTTGTCATACAAACAGAAGAAGGTTCAGCTTTGCTTATGTACATATGATGAATGTAAGTTTGTTTTAGCACATGCTGTTGGTATGTTTAGTTCCTGCAAACACTCACTAAGACTGATTTGAACAGAGATTATAAACCCCAACATAAATCGACGCTCAGCATGCACAGTTCGCAGAAGCTGTTCGCTTAGGTAACAAATCATATCTTGGTAAGTTGGTTGATTTGTTATAATCTTTAAACTTGATGTAATGTTTTGTAACAAACCTCTGGCATCTTTATGGAACAGCTGGCAGGTGGTTGAACTGGATTTTATCCAGGCATATCAGTGAAAAGGGGGCTAAACTCAAATGCCTAACCCAATTTTAAGTTTATTTATTTATTTATTTATTTATTTATTTATTTATTTATTTATTTATTTATTTATTTATTTATTTATTTATTGTTACATTTAAAATACTTTTTAAAAAAATTATTGCTTCTACACAATGCAATTATTACTCTGAACATCAGAACAATGAGGCAATGGGAAGATAGCAGCTAACTTTTATGTGTTCAGTCTATTGTGGGATCAGTTTCAGCTCCTCTTTCCAGAAAATGGTACCAAACTAGTTTCTCCAAGAAATATTAGTAAAACAAAATACTGCACCACTGACTTAAGACTGGAATCTTTTTCAATACACACATCTCAACAAGAGTTTCTTATTTTGATTTTAAGGAACATGGGAGCCACATATTATACCAGATTCCAGTAAACTGTCACAAAATATTCTCTTCTTTGTGTTTTACCTCACAACATGTTATATTACAATTTTAACTCTCATAATTTTTTGTGACACATTTACATTTTATATTATCCTTTATATTACTAGATAAGATAAATTAGTTTTTTTTATTTCTGTAACTATAATAATATTGATTTTTCATAATATATTGTTAGTATTATGTTTGTTTATTTTGTTTTATTTTATACGAAGAAGTACATTGCAATGTGCGTAGGAAAACGAGTCAAACACTGTACGTCAATGACTCTATACGTGATAGTTTTATGTCCTGGAAATATTTTTTTTTAAATAATGCCGTTATTGTTTATAAAGGCAGGTCGCATTTTATTGCTCTTAAATGTATGGTTTTTGTTCCGAGGTGCATTGAATGCAACATCTACGGGAGGAGCCAAACTGAGCCAATAGAAAGATGCGTTCAAAGACACGTTGAGCAGTTCTGGGTTGTAGAAATATCAGCTTCCTGTATTTGGATCTAAGGAGCTGAATATATATTTTTGCGTTGTTAAAGTGACTTAAATCATGGTAAGTCTGATAAATTTGTGTGTGTAACCGTCTCCGTTTCTTTCTTTTCAGCTTCACTTTGTTTTTTATTCCACCGTTTGCAGCGGGTAGAGACTCGTCAGCATTCAGTCTGCTGTCAAATATCAGAAATTTAAGATATAACGTTTATCTGTAGTTAATCCTCCGATTGTCCTGTGTTTTCTCAGGTACTTGCTGACTCTGAGTCGGCGGTCATTCTTCGGCTCAGAGGGCCGCTGGACCTGAAGTGTCAGCTGGACCGCATAGATGGTGTGTTCACTGGCAGGTTTTCATATATTGTCCGGTATGGCTGAATATATCTGACTGACTTTTTTTTTCTTCCAGAGGTGCCAATGCAAAAAGCAATCTCCAGAACATTTGAGGCACTTCGTTTGCAGGTGAAATCTGAGTCCTGTGTCCTGGCAGTCTGCAACAGCCCTGTTCTGATTTGGCCAAACAAAAGTGTTTTTGAAGAAATAACTCCTGATGCACCATTTGAAGACATATTTCAGTTCATACAGTAAGTAATGAATTTAACTTTTTATTGTAAATGGAACAACTGCTCCAATCAGTTTGTTGGAGCCTTTTACACTTGAACCCCTGCTTGGCATATTTTTGAATTTGTCACAAAATGTGAAAAATGTATCTTATATTTTAAAATCTTAATATTTAAGAACTGCCAACAACCCAGAATAGAACAAATTATATATTTGAAAGAAACTTTCATTTAATTACGGTCACAATGTAAGTTTAGTTAAAGGGCAGGGGGGAGGGGGTGTGAATGAGGTCATCAAACTGGTGCAAACTCAATTTAAAACACATTAGGCTGGTCATTTTTATTTGTTTGGCTGTATTTTAACCATTTTTTAAATGTCTTTTAGAACAGATGACCAAGAGACAAGTGGAAAGAAATCAACAAAAAAGAAAAACAGAAAAGGTGTTTCAACGGTAAATATATGCTGTTTTCAGGATAATTTTTTATAGGAACAAATTGGAGTGGTAATGACTTGGGTGGTTCATGGTTCAAATACTGTTTCTTCTCGGGGAAAGTCAGGTTGTGTCAGAAAGGGCATCCTGCATGAAACATTTGCCAAGTACGTGTGCATGCAGCTGTGGAGCTTGCAGAAAGGATGGCAAGTTTCACAGGACCAAAATCCTTAAGTATTAAATTTGTTGGAACATAAGCTATGAATTTTCCGTAGTATAAAGTATTTAGAAAGAGTATTCATGCCTCTTTATAGATTAGGGATACCAGAGTAAACAAGGGCTGAATATAAACATATGCCATAATTGTGTAATTTCACTAGTTAAAAAAAAAATTACATCCTAACTTTTCTACCTCAAAAGGTTTGAGCAACTTTGTGTCGATTTGTCACATAAAATACCAAAAAGTTTGTGGTCGCAATATAACAAGATGTATAAAAGTTAATTTGGTGTAAGTACTTTTATAAGACACTGTCAATGTATGTTTGTTTTGTTTTTTTTAATTTATTAATCATCACTTAACCTAAAGCTAATTGGCTCAGGCAGTTCTCTAATTTGTTAATTCAGAGATAGCATAAAAATAGAAGCCATGCTTTAAAAAATCATATGTGTGGACTGGGGTCCCCCTAGATGAGAGCTTTTAATGCTGCATTCTGGCAGCAGCAGATATTTTCCATACCAGCCAGCTTTTTACACCTGATAATACTGGAAACTGGAATGTTAATTAAACTGCTTCCAAAGTCATTCACCTCATTGACACAGATTATTTACTTTACTGGATTAGCAGTCCATGTGTAAGAGAGGATGAACGTGTATCATCCATGTTTTATATTTGTTCATATTGACACACACAACAAAAGCAGGATTTGCTTTCTGATAAACAGATATTTAAGTAATACATAGCTTAGTCACTGACCAAATTCATGTGTTGTGTGGACAATAAAAATAACAAAAAACATTTCATATTATTGCCTGGATAAAAGGATCATCAGCTGGAGTCGGACCGTAGCTGCATGTATTGAGTCTGAAGTTATCCCACGTAAACTCTGGTTTTAACAAAATGTCAAGATCAGTACTGGAGAGTCCAGAACATCATTAATACCAGTCAGTATTCCAGTATTCTAACCTCGTGTATTTACTTAGTGAAGTATCAGGTTATGACTCAGTTCTATCAAATGCCCCCAAATGACTTCAAGTCATTTGAGTAAATGACTTGTATCTTTGTTGGGGACAACAATTCCTGATCTGGACCTCCCTAGACGGTATCTGTATCACAGCTGAAGATCAGGTTCTCAAATGTTGCTTTGCTTCCACAAAACACACTTTATTTTATTCATGTGGATAGAACCAGAACTGCTGAATAATTAAAGTATGTTCTTTAGAGTATCATAAACCTCTCCCTGATGATGGAGGCCACAAAGCCAGGCCCTGCCTCAGCTCCAATCCTCACTAGAACGGTCCAGAAATCTCACCTTCTGTGTGCGACTCTTCCAATGGACTGTGCTGTATGGAGCAACGGGAGCGACACCATCAAAGAGTACGTCTTATCTTGAACACATTTGATTTCACGATCAAAATCTGTAAAACTGGTATGTATGTGGATTTGCCACTGATTCAACAGTAGCTGGTAACTGCTTTGACAAAACCCTTATCTCACAATGAGGGATGTCTTCTTAATTGGCCCTGCAGCGGATGTGAACGACTGATGAAGGCATTGACTCGCCAGCTGTTTGAGATGGAGAAGGTGACTCTGCAGTGTATGAAGGGGACAACACTGCGTGTCCCAGAGCCCCTTCATTTTCTCCTTCCAGAGCCAAATGGACTGGTGACGGTGGTTTTTCCTCGCGGAGAACCGGATAAAGAACTGGAAGCGCAGCGGCGGGTAAGATCACATTGATTTTTGCTCTTTTTCTATTTATTTTAATTATTTACCTTAAGATGTTTCAGTTAGAATCTTCATTGCTCTAAAAGCTGAAGTCTGATTGAATAGCAAATTATAACAATTGTTTCTCATTGCTTTTGCACAAAACAGGAGTTGCATGGACAGTTTGAACTGCCAGATAACAGGCCTTTCTTCAGAAGAGCAAATGCTTACCACTTCCCTAATGAGCCCTACAAAGACGGTTATCTCAGAAACCCTCACACAGTTCTCACACATCCCACCCTCGATAACGGAAAGGTAAATTTACAGCGTCTATAATATTTACTTACTTACTTTTTCCTTGTAACTTTTACAATTTTGGCACACTGTAATAAATAAAAATTCAAACGAAGGTTAAATATTTTGTGCTTTGTCTTATCTTAAGGTATACCTGGTTCAGGGAATTTACAGCTACCACCACTATATGCAGGATCGCATGGATGACAATGGCTGGGGCTGTGCCTATCGCTCTCTACAGACCATCTGCTCCTGGTTCCAGCAGCAGGGTTATGTGGAGCGCGGCGTGCCCAGCCACAAAGAGATCCAGCAGGTGAAGCCCATTTATAGATGTGATTCCAGTTAAAGCAAAACATCATCATATATGCAATATTCTATGAAGGGCTTTTTTTTTTTCCTTGTGCATCATGTCAGAAGGTGAGAAATATTTCAGAAAAAGTTTTAAAGACAAGAAAATGCACGTCCTAGGTGACTGAAAATATCGTAAGGTGGTGTTACAAGTGGAAAACCAAAGTTTCAGAAAAAACTGTTTTTAAATGTAGGCCTCGAGGGTCTGGGGGATCCTGAAACCTTTAGGACACCGGCCCTCAAGAGCTGGAGTTGAAGACCCCTGGTCCAAAGCTTAGATGTGACATATAGCAGCATGAAGCTCTATCAAACCAGCACCCTACCTTCAGATTTATTATGTTTATTGGAGATCCCACTTTATCTACATGTATGCACATTCATCCAAGAAGTTTGTTTGTAGATTCAAGTTGGGGCTCACCTACTGAGAAACTGACACTTCCAGTTGAAAGAAACATGTTGATAAAAGATTTAATTTAAAAGAGTACTTCAAATTAAAAATAAAATAAAGTTCGGGCAAGTTTTAGCATTGAGAAAAAAATTGAAGGAAAACATTTCAATGGAGCGACTGATTGGAAGCATGTAGCACTTTTTTTTACTTTTTATACTTTAAGAAGCACCTGTGGTTGCCTCAATGATCTAGCTGTCGGCTTTGCTAGAGATGTCCTTTGTTGTCTCTTCTGTTGGTGACAAGACCTACCTTTCTACATTGTACTTGTTTTGTTTTGTGGGGATTTTTAAGTATATTTGATTTAAATTTCATGTTTCTGACTTTTAGGTTTTCTGAATGAAATGTGATTTAAATTTGCCCCTCAAATTTTAGCAGTGGTGATGTTCAACATGTCAGTTTTTATCTGGGGTCCTTGTTTTACAGGCTTTGGTGGAAGTTGGAGACAAGCAGGCGTCCTTCGTGGGGTCCCGTCAGTGGATTGGATCCATCGAGGTTCAGGCTGTTCTAAACCATCTGCTTGGAGTCACATCCAAAATCATGTTTGTGAGGTGAGGTGGGATTCCTTGACAAACCCTCAAGGAATTTATTTTGTTGATGATGTAGATGAATTTGACATAACTTTGTCATCTTTAGTCAAGGTTCTGAGTTGGCATCCAAGGGGAGAGAATTGGCTAATCACTTTATGACTGAAGGAACTCCTGTCATGATTGGTGAGCTGATACTCCAGCCTAAGATTAGCATGATTGCTTCTTTTGAGACATCCTGATATATATTACAATTATTATTGTTTTTGTCCTGTTGAAAAAAGACATAATATAATGTTTAAATGTGCTGTTAAAAGTAGTTAGAAACCATGGCTAGTCAGAATTTACTAATGGTATCTTTTTGTTGTTGTTGTTGTTTTATAGGTGGGGGAGTTTTGGCTCACACTATCTTGGGCGTAGCTTGGAGTGAGACCACTGGTGAAATCCGCTATCTTATCCTAGATCCACATTACACAGGAGCAGAGGACCTTCAGGTTATCACAGAGAAGGTAGCAGCTACAGAAAGCCACCACTTCAGATATATCTGTGAACTGAAAAACATTTCATATACCAGTCGTGATCTTAACGTGAATGTTGACTTCCGCAGGGCTGGTGTGGCTGGAAAGGACCAGACTTTTGGGATCAAACTGCATATTACAACCTCTGTTTGCCCCAGAGGCCGAGAGTGATTTGAGCAAATGGACAATGATGGAAGGCTATAAATTTGAGATTTAATAAACAGTATGGACTGTTTATTTAAATAATTTTGGCTGAGCTGGTATTCGCATAGTCAGAAAGAAATGTTAATATTTTGTCTATTTCAAAGAATTTCCTCATTCTTTAAAAATACTGTTTTGCTCACTTTAATTAAAAACTTTAGAATAAAAAGGATTTTCACTTTGCCTTGTTTGTATGTCTCATTGTCTCCAGTAAGTCGGAAGTATTATCCTTGTTAAGGTCAGATTTCATTACTAAGGGCTTTCTGTTTGTCCACAAACATTATCTCAATCCATCCCTATCTCTACACTGGCATATAAAGGTTTTATGAGTAGTTAGGTTTATAGAGTGGCCCAGTACTATTGTCCTAGGACGTCAGTATCCCATGAGTGTATCACTTACGTGTAGTAGTATGTAGTAAATAGTAAAACCATGACGAATTGTAATTTCAGGGGACGTGCCTTCAGACAATCCCCTGTCTTGTTAAAGGAGATGCTCTAGCAGAATAGATTCCCAAGCAAAAATAAACAAAAAAAACTCACCCATGTTTTGCATGCTATATTGGTATCCATATTTGTCCAAAATATTTTACCGCAAAGGTGCTTCTCTCCTGGAGTTTTATTTTGAATGTATTTGCTTGAGCAGTTTAATGTCGAACATATAGTGTCTTTAATGGTATAAAGGTCTTTACAATGTAGATTCTCAAAAAATTTTTAAAGGAGGTTCTGAATAAATATTTGCTAGTTTGTGGTGTTTGAATTAATTCAACATACACATTAACAACTGGTAGTTAATAAATGTAATATCAACAGTAAAGATATTTCCACTGGCAGTACTTTGCTATAAAAATATTCCTATTTGCCCATTTATTTAAAACAATTATCCGCATTCGTTTAACATTATATCTTTTTACTTGGACAGGCCATTTAAATAATTTCGTGACAGGTTTTCAACAAAAAGCCCAAATAAAAACTGAGGTTTTTATATAGGCTTTTTTGTGTAAAATACTATAAAACAATCTCATGTCTACCTAAATCCCAGTCCCCGATTCACTGTGTAACCGTTACCAGGAAATGACGTTACCTAGCTACTAGCAGCGTCGTCTGTTTGTGCGCACTGGCGACCTGCCGTAGTTTCCGGGGGTTTTAGTATTTGTCAAGCGAAATGGGTAGAGTAGGACGTCTGACCCGTATACAACAGAAACGTTAAAACCTGTGCGCCGCAGTTCGACAGGTAAGACGCTACGTTGGGTTTTAGCTAAAGTAAACATTGTTGAGTTACCTACTACGGCCATATCTGCCAACTGCTATATGTTTTAAGATGTTTAGATGTAGATTTTAGCTTTATCCCATGTAAAACTTTAAAACGTAAGTTAACTCTTCCATCGTACCGTGGGTACTGTAACCAGTGTCTGACTTCTAGAAACGCTAGATAACTTTATGTTAACATTTTAGTTTTATTAAGTTGTGTCAACTATTTGGAAGCGTTTCTGCCGAACCTTGGTCTTCGGGTTACATTATCCTGCAATGATTTCCCCTGTGTTTTAGCTCTGTCACGATATGACTTGTAAAAAAAATCAGAGGAAAGTTTTGGAAAGGACTGGGCAGCTGCTATCACTGCTATTCACATTCAGCTAGAAGAGCAGAACGGTTTGCTTGTTAAAATGCCTGAGACTATTATTTTCTCGTGGTTACCTCCAAGGACAAATGCTCCCATCATCACTTTGCATAATGTGGCTTCAGAGGCAAGACAGAGTGTAATAGTATTGCACTCACAACAATTTATTGAATCATCCAGAACTTTAAGAAGAGAGAGACTCAGTTGTTTTGCTTCAAGGTTTTCAAGAAAGTACTGCAAGTGCCAGGATTCAGCGAAGGGATTGGCTCTCTAAAGATTACCATTGTGGCAAAGTTGTTTCAGTTGACCTGCCTCTATCCAAAGAGAATACTTCAAAAATGGTTTCCTCTTTTTTAAATATAGTTTTTTTATTTAATCTCTCATACATACTGCTTTTGTGGTAGTAGCTAGCAAACACATGAGGGGAAGGCAACACATTCTAAATGTGTTGAAGTGTCATGCAAAGTTACATAATCTGTTTCACATTTAAAAAAAAAAATACTCCAACTTCAAATTAACATTGTGCTCACAATAACCTGCAGGTTCTCTGTTGGGGAAGGCTGCCATGTTCACCTCTAGTGAACTGGAAGGGGAAGTGGACCACTCCTTTTTTGACAGTGATGGGGAAAGTGGAAGAAATGTTGGAGAGAAACGAGAGAAGGACTCGAAGATGAAAAAGCGAATTTCAAGCACACTTCAGAGAGAATCTGTAAAACACTCCGGACATCTCGCTGAGAAGACAAAGAGAGACTTGAAGGAAGTGGAAAACAACAAAACTGATGCATCATCGATTTCTTTCATACCGGATGAACCTATACATGAAGGCAAAGATGAGTTAAATCTGCACTCTAAAAGAGCCAGTGGAGCATTTCCGACTATGCTGGCCGACATTCCAAATGATGGGGACTACAAGGGGCGGAATGACACGAGAAAAAGTGCCTTAGCTTTCCCAGCTAACTCAAAAGAGGCAAATGAGCAATCGCCTGGAAAACTGGTCAAAAATCAGCATCCCAAAAATTCTCCTCCCACTTCAAATGAGGCTAGCACCGACGCAGATTCAGAGAGTTCTTTCAGCAGTCAGAGAGGTATTTTAAACTCCTCTAACCTTTCCAAACCCACCAAGTCTTTTGTACGCCGTAAAACAAGAGGGACCAGACGAGGCTCAGCTGAATCTCAGGATTTGCCTAACATGAGCACAGATGAGTCAGATGGCTCAGTGACAGACGTGAGTCCCCTCTCTTCTCCTGACTCTGGTTCACTCCAGTCATTAAGTTCAGAGGCTGCGAAAGAAGGTCATGAAGCGCAGCGGGAGCCGAAAACTCTGCCCTCCGGTGCCTTCAGCAACCTTCATGAAGCGGTGGACTCAAATCCCGATGTGGATGAGTGTGAGTAATGCTTGCTGTGTTCTACCTACCTGTGCATCGGCCTGCTAGGTAGATGCACATGTCTCAGTAGGTTTGTACTTGTGGGTCGGTGGGTTGAGCAGCATTCTGTGAGATGCTCAAAGCTGAGGATGTTGCGCAACCTCAGGATGCTTCGACTTGTCAACTTGTGTCTGCTGTGTTCCTTGGACTTCTTGATGCTGTTCGCAACATCCGAGGCCTTCATAGAACAGCAGGATTTATTCTGAAATTAATTCACTCACAGGTGGACACTATTTACAAATTAGGGAACTCCTGAAGGCAAGTTTTATCTGCATTTTAATTAGGGATATATGAGATGAGCAGGTTGAGTACAAAAGCATGCCAGCTTTTGGATTAAAAAAAAACTTTAATGAACAAGTAAAAAAAAAAAAAAACATAATGAGTTTGACAAATCATGACGAAATGTGAAAAAGGGACTCTTGACTGAAAGACGTGCCCCTTGATGTACATGTTTTGTACTTTTATGTTGTTTTTTGCATGTGTTATTGTCATTTTTCAGTTAACTCAGCAGAGCATTATTCACAAGCCTGTTAAACGCACAAACTAGACAAATGTGCTTTCTCCTCCTTCAGGTTCATCTGGATTAGAAAGCCATCTTGAACAAAAAATGGTGCTCCAGATTTCTAGAGGGGTTGTTCGGAAGAACTACTCATTTTCCAACGATGAGGTCCGTCGCATTGATTTTGAGAACAAGCGGCTCCTTCAGGCACTGTCAAATATTTCATCAGGGTCCAAAGCAGAAAAATGTTCAAAAAAGAGCACTTCTGTGGCCAAAGGCTCTTCAGTGGGTTTTTACGCACATAGTGCACAAAACAGGGACCGACAACAACGCCGCATTCAGCAGGAGAACCTGGTGAGTTGTTTTACATTTTGATTGACGTTTTTCTAGTAAGTCAGTTAGCAGTAACTGACTTACTAAGCAAACACACACACACATAACCTTGTGCTGTACAATGAATGCATGCATGTCTGTAGCTTGGCAACGCCTGAGCTGATGACTTCTAATTCAGCATCAACAGTTGCTATCAAAATAACACATGGTAAGAGCCTCGGTATCATAAACCTAATCATGTTTTAGTGCACACTGATGTTTTTTGATTTTACTGGGAGGATTCCAGTAATCTTCCCAGTATCATGCACTGGCTCTCTTACTTCATCATGTAAGCTGTTTGTCTGTAACGCTACAAAAACAGAGTGGAATGATGTTTTGACCTGTGTTATACTGCTGCCTGTTCAAAAATAATGCAGAGCAACCTTTTCATTAAATCAATCAATCAAGTTTATTTGGATAGCTCATTTCACCAGCTAGGCCGTTTAAAGTGCTTTACACAGCAAAAACACAAAATTACAAAGTTATAAAGAAAACAACATGAAATCAACAACTGAACAAGCATTACATTAAAGTATGTGACTGTTTCAAAACAGGGAGCTATGTAATTGTTGTAGGTTGTTCTCGAGTGATCTGTGTGCACCTAGCAACATTCTGTGAGTTTTCCTGGCCTCTACTATATCTGCTGTTTTACCTCTAAATTAAACTCATTGAAGACACTTGAAGCCGCATCTTCTCAGTGTTTATAATCATACAGTCATTGTTCAGGCAGATGGTGCTGCTGTTCAGGCTTCTGGGTGCTCATTAATATAATTTACTTTAATGATTTTGAAGGATTTCATGACGTTGGCCACTATTAGTCACTGCCTGACTCACCTTTCCACTGCAGCCAGCTCATTCTCATGACAATGGAGAAGGGATCCCCTCTTAAATGTATCTTGCTGACTGGATGTTTACAGTGTTTAATCGTGATTTCATGAAATATATCCATCATTAAGGTTTAGTTGGGGTCGGTCTGAGAACACACCCACGAAAGCAGATACTGATGAACTTTGATAGATGGCAGCAGGTGTCCGACTTGCAGCCATACTACTGAGGAACATTATGATTCTTTTCTGCCAGCAGATTTTTCCAGTCTTCATATTTCATCTATTTATTGTCTTATTTATCAATAACATTCACATTTAGATGATCAAGCACTGTTAAAAAAAAAATCTGTCTGGATTGAATTAATTGCTGGTAACTAACGGTGTGCTACAAAGTTATAATTCTTGATATCGTCACAGGTTTGTTACATTCTTCATATATTCATAGTTTATCGTAATTCTGGTAAATATTGTTAAAATAGGAGGTGCTTCAGTCGTTTTCAGGACAAACTGTTCACTCTGAAGTCCGTCTTGTGAGGAGTGCTTTTCGCCTCCTCTATTCTTAGAGTGGAGTAATTGAATCTGCCGTGTGGTCAGAGTATTCTCCGGCACATCACACTTGTAACACGCGTCATTTGGTTTATAAAAAACTGAAAATGCAACCAGTTGATTAAAAGGAGGTTTTTAACTGTTGTTTAAATGCAGTTGGATGAAAAAATCTTATTCAATGTAATGTCCATTTCATATGTATATTTATATGTTTTTATGCTGGAGCTTATTGTAGTTTATACACATTGCTTACCAAGAAACCTAATTTAGTAGTCTTGCTGTTTGTGGTATATATGGCCTAAAGCATACAATATTATGCCATGCTGTTGAGTTGACACTTTTTTGCCTGGTTTTTAATTCAAGTTAATACAAAATATAATATTTCTGAATAATAAAATATGTTTTTTTTGGCACAAAAGTTACTTTTGTATGTTTCTTTTAAAACATTAGATTATTTTAAACAATTTTGCACAACAAATGTTGATTTAAGTGGAATTGTTTTGCTAATTTCAATTTTTCAAAATGATCATTAAAACACACACACACACACAGCACACCTGTGAATATCAGATATATTACCTTGTTGGAAAAAAAATACATTTTATGTTTGTCAAACTTATTTGTTGTGTTTTTCATGTTTGCAACTAAGCTAAATGAATTATCTTGTCTTTTTAATGGTCAGTAAAATAGCTGAGTAAGCATTTTAAAACTGGCTGTACACTAAACGCTGATTAGGAGTTGATTTCTTGATTTAGGAACCTTATTTTAGTGATTTACTTAAATGAAACCTCAGTCATTCTTCAATGCACTAAAACTGTTGTATATACAAAAGCCACAAAAGTGGCTCATTATGTGTAATAATTTGTACAAATAACACAACTAGATTGCTGGTTTTTAACTGCCAGCAGTCAACTAGACAGTAAGCAGGATATTTAAATTTTAAGTATGACACACAGGTCTTGATGTGTTCCACAGGTTTTCCTAAAGAGACTGCAGTCCACCCCAGCCTCACCTGGAATGAGTCGCATCGAACAACTAACAGATCACCAGCGGCTGATCGCAATGCCCAGCTACAGGTCCTATAGTGGGGGGTCCAGCAGACTATCGTGTAGTAAGTGCTTTGAAATCTGCAGAAGCTAAACTGCAGAACTTTTTTAATGTTAATATTTTTGTATATTTCAGGTACAGCAGAGTCTGAATATTCATTGAAAGTTCTCAGTTAAATGCATTGTTTTAGGAAGAGTTTGCTTCTTGTATGATCTTACTTTGTGAAAGTATTCCTTCCATTTGACCTTTCATTAGCATTTCACACATTAATCGCATTTACAGCAGCAAGTCTTTTGAGGTCCTTTCCAGCTTTGCAGATCAAGAGGACACAACTTGTCAGTTATGTTTTTTTCTTTTTTTTTGTTTTTGGTAAAAGCAGAGTTAGATTGGATGACTTTGACTTAGATCTGAACTTTGACTGGGTTCTTTTAACACATGGATATGCTCTCTAGCAGAGGTCTTTAAAGGATAGCATCCTGGCACTGTTGGATCTCTGCTTCAGCACACCTTAAACAATGCGTTTATTAGTTGTCGTCTGCGGTACATCACTGTGTGCAGTCTAAAAGTTAAAGGAATGGAACCTGTGCTGCAAACCATTACAGTGCAGCTCTAACCGTTTCTGACCCTGACTTTTTCAGTTGGAAATATTCACAGAAACCTGTATTTGTAAAGAGTTTAAACAGAGATGGACTCTGTTTATTGGATAAGGGATTTAAGACAGTTGGTTGTATTGGATTGTAACTATCAGATTACCAGAGGTCTGAATCAAGACGGACATCATGCTTTTGAAAAAACAATTTGTAAAAAAAAAAAAAAAGCATTTTTCAGATTTGTTTTACTTCATATTTATCCAGTATTTTATGTTGGTCTATACATAAAATCCTAATAAAAACTGACACATTGAAATTTGGTCCTAACATGAAAATCAAAAATACCTTCAAGAAGAATTCATATTTCTGCAAAGTATTTTAAGCTTGTTTTATAAAGACCAAGTAAAGTTCTGCAGAAAATACGATGTGAAGGTTTAGCTCAGACAGCATCACTTTCGAGGTAAATTTGCACCATCAAACTGCTGCTTTGCATCTATATATATATATATATCCCTGCCTTCAGAACTCCGTATTTACTTTGAAGTACTCCAGTGTTGATTTTCAATCAGAGAAAAGGAGGATCAGCATGTGGTAGTGAGCAGCAGTTCTCTTAAACTGATGCTGCAGGTTTTGTTGCACGCCTGGGCTGCAGCTGCAGAGATTAAATTAGCTCAGAAAACAGGGCAGTTTGGAGCATCAGCAAGCTGGGAATCACTTGTTCATTTATAAGTAAATTGCTTAATCTTCCTGTTTCCATCATTCCATAGCTTTTTAATTTCAGCAATGCCTTTTTTTACTATGGTGCGAAAAATTAAAACTTAAGCTGTAATAATAAAATGAGTTTAGTAAAGCCTGTGTGCTAAATGACTTTCTTGTTGCAAAACAATTGCTGTTTGTGTCTGTATCACCTAAGGGAATTCCTCTTGTTTTCCCCTCAGCGATGATAAGATCCAGGCCAATCATCTCCAGTGCAACTCTCATCAACACCTACACCACAAGGACATCTGTTCCTGGGTCAAATACACGAAGTACTAGCAGTCCAGGCTGGCGTTAAGAACTCTGCTAATAAAGAGCAATTTATTTGCTTTACAGCAGATGACCGTCACTTTTTGATGTTGATTAATTTGTACAGTGCAAAGCTTAGAACATATTTATGCTTTTATTGTTATTCCATGTAATTTACTCGTGCTGCTCTCTTTGTTTTCTGCTCTTCAACTATTTAGCAGTTTATGTTTTGATATCAAAGCCATTTGTAAACTATACTTATTTTAACCCTTTAATTCAGTCAGAATTATTGGCTTTAAAATGTTAATTGATGCTGTGGTTTGATATTGTCTGCAGAGTAATTTTTAAACAAAAAAGTGCAAATATGTTTTGTATTTGTTACTGTTTACACATGTGTGTGATTTGTGATCTAATAAAATGTTGTTTTAAACCAGAAAAAAAAGGAATTGCGTATTAATTTTTGGTTTATCCTGTTGAAGAAAAGATGTCAGTAATTTTATTGCAGAAAAGGCCATAACACTGGAGAGTCGCAGAGCAGTTACGTTTTCTAATTTTCGTGATGCAGTCCATTTTAAAGATATTCACGCTCCTTGAACATTAAACTACAAACCTCATTGTGTTTTAATTGTATGTAGTAGACCAACACAAAGTAACATGATTCATGAGTTCACAAATGCTTTACAAATAAAAATCTGAAAAGAGCGGCATGCATAGTTATAGACCCCTCTACTCTGATACCTTCAATGTAAAATCAATTGCTTTCGGAAATCACCTGTCATGTAATCTTATGTCTTTATCGTCAGGAAGACTGAGAACCACATGACACGTCAGAGAAAAAGTTATGGAGAAATTTAAAGCATAAGCTATGAAATAATATCCCTACCTTTAGAGATCCCATGGAGTACTGCTCAGTCGATGATTTAGCATGATGATGAAATAGCCGATAAGCTTTGATATGTGAGGTGGTGACACGTTTTAGACTTCCCAACAATGTTGTCATGGTCTATCACACAAATTGTACATAAAGTGGGAATTGCAAAAAAAAAAATAAAAATAATAAGGTGTGTCCGTACTTTTGCAGGGCTCCTCTTTTTGGACCTCGTTTCAATGAAGACTCCAGGAAAAACACAGATGGCATTAAATGACTTTAACCTTTTCATTAATCAGGCAGCTGAGTCGGGGCACACTTGCTCCATAAATACTGATGCTAAATGAAACCGGGTCGTCACATCAGTAACAAAGGAGCCCAAACATACCAGGGAAAAGTGGTGCTTTTAAGGACAACAGAGAGACTGGAGTATAGACTGAGTCTTTATTCTTAATAAATTAATGTTTAAGGTGGTCACAGCATATCATAAGGACCTCGGCCCCTCCTTAACATTAACAGGAGGAACGGTTGGCCTGTATCATAATCTGTTATCACATCATGTCCACCAGCTGTTGAAACCTAGAGACTTCCTTTTAGCAGATGGTTGATAATGTTATATATACACATTTCTGATGAGGCATAAACCCAGGTAAAATACACCTATCTGTTCTCCCCCAGCTGCTGCACAGGAAAGATAGCCTACAAACCCAGATTCTTAATTCACCAGGCCAGTGTCACCATATCACAAAAAAAAAAGTATAAGACTTGAACAAAGTGAAGGGATTTCCTTGAGGTTTTGGGAGAGTGCGCTTATTTGGTGAACTTCTTGATCTCATCATACAGCACCAGCACAAAAGCACCACCCATGCCTCTGATCACGTTGGACCAGGCTCCCTTGAAGAAGGCCCGACCTCCCTCATCTTTGAGGATCTTCTTCCAGCAGTCGATTGTGCCCTTGTACATAATGTCAGCTGTGGGAATTCAGACATCGCCATTAATATCCACATGTTGGTGTGTGATTCTCCAGTTGTTGTTATGCGTACGGAACGTTTACAAGCAAAAGAGAAACTTGCCTCCTTTACGTCCCGACTGCATCATCATGCGACGTCTGACGGTGTCAAAAGGATACGAGACGAGACCCGCTACGGCCGTGACAGTCTGGGCGATCATCCAGCTGACAATGATGTGTGTGTTCTTGGGATCTGGCAGCATGCCTGCATGAGGGAAGTCAAAGCAAATAAATGTACACACACATCCGTTAAAACACGTCTTTCAGTTGCACCTTGAAAAAGTTTCCTATTGCTTTCTAGCATTTGCAGTCTAAAAGGAAAGTTTGTGCCCCTTGCTTGATGATGAATGAGACTAATGAACTAAATTTTGATGATTGCATGCGTTTTGATTGGTTGGGGCAACAGACAACAGAAAGAGGAGCTAATTATTCATGCAAGAATCTCCACTGCACCACAATTTAGGTCCACCAGGTTTGTTTGTGCACCTTTTGCTGTGTCAAAGCATCCGAAGTAAGCCGCTCTGTAGATGATGATGCCCTGCACCGACACGTTGAACCCGAGGTAAAGACCCTTGAGGCCATCGGTTTTGAAGATCTTGCCAATGCAGTTTCCGAGTCCGGTGAACTCCCTCTCTGCTGGGCCCTTGCCGATGTCGGCGGCCAGCCTCGTCCTAGCGAAATCGAGTGGGTAGACGAAGCAGAGCGAAGTGGCCCCAGCGGCGCCGCCCGACGCCAGGTTCCCGGCAAAGTAGCGCCAGAACTGTGTCTTCTGATCCACGCCACCGAGGAAGATCTTCTTGTACTTGTCTTTGAAGGCGAAGTTCAGGGCTTGGGTGGGGAAGTAACGGATCACGTTGGCCAGGTTGCCTCTCCAGAAGGACAGGAAGCCCTGCTCCTTCGGGATTCTAACAACACAGTCCATAATGCCTTTGTACTGCATATCAGCGGTGATCTGTTTGCTGGCATGCTGCACCTACAAGGGAGAAAACCAAGATGCCGCCTTTACACCTGACTTGTTTTCAGAAGAAGTGTGAAGAAAATAAATTTGTAATCTTGACCTTTTCATTGAACAACCTTGTTGAACACCCTGCAGCTTGCCATACATTATCTAGTGATCTGGTTTAGTTTGCCCAGCAGTCTTAAGGCACAACCTAGACACTCGAGACTTCACTGCGTATTGGATTACATATTTTAGGTTAAATTTAGCAATTCTCTTCCACTGAATATTACTGCGGCAATGTGCTTTAAACGAGTATAAATGAAATTGGAAAACATTGACAGGATATCATGAACACGTGCTTAGCAGTTTTATTCTGATCCCACATCATTTTACCTCCCCGCCATCCTTCAGACCTGTGCGTAAAACGATCTCCAAGTTAACCCTCAAGTGCCCGTTGCCAGTACGCACACGATTATACGACCCTCCCTTGTTCTTAGTTCAACGTCTGCTCTTTTAAAGCAATTTCCTTGTAAATTTTATTTCTTGCTTTTCAGCGATCCACAAATTACGCACACTTTACGCACAAAACACGGCATGATCAACAGCTGGCTCAGCCCGTTTACCTGCAGCAGCAGCTTGACTCTCTCAATGGGAGCGACAGCTGTTTTGGAGATGGCAGCGGCAATGCCACCGGCCAAAAAGTCCTTCATGAAACTAATCACCGCGTCCGACATGGTTGGTTGATTTCCAGAGCAGTCTCCCTTTCTACTCGGCTGTTCCAAACTCGGCCCAAGATCTTCAAGGAAACCTTACGCCCGTCCAAGTGGACGAAGCACCCCTTCAGCAGTTCTTTATATATGAAGGCCGTTTATCGCGAGACGTTTGAGTGACAGATGTGCAGTCTGTCGAACAGACGAACGAGGCTGAAAAAATATCCGAGGTTGAAGTTCAGGTCGTGCGCCATATTTCTGGATCCAGGGGGGTCGCCCAGAGCCGGGGACATTTAAAGGGCATATTATGTGTTGGCAGATAAACGCTAAAATAAAATTTGGTGTTAATAATGAAAATTCCTCCTTAGGCATTCTTCGCAATAACGGTGGGGGAAACCAGGTCATCTCCACTTTTCAGCTGCAGCAAAACAAGGAAGGTGTTAAAGTGCATCTTAAGGAGCAGACCTGATTTATTACTTGTTTAAATGTTTAATATGTTTCACATATTTACTGCATGTGCTCTTTTCAGTTCTAATTTGTTCACAGCATTGTGCAAATCAAATTACAAATCCAGTTACAACAAACATAAGAAACGTGCTTTGGGTGAAGCTGTGCATGAAGATGATCTGTGAAAACTGAGGCTCACCTTAGAGAAATTGTTCAACCTGGGAGACATTTTTTGAAACAGCATATATTTTGACAACTAGTTTAAAGCTAGTTGTCAAAATCTATACATTTTATGCTGTAAATAAAATGTGAATTCAGAATTCATAAGTATTATTCAAATGGTAATGCTATGAAACAGCAGAGAGTTGCTTGGAACCAATTGATTCATGTCAAAAAGTATTTGTAATCTGTTGGACTAATTATTGTGGAGGTTGGTTATGCTAATTTAAATTCCGATCAGAGAATGCACCAAAGAAATTGAGGAAAGTCTGTAATTACACACAGATGGATGTTTTTAGTCTTTATTTCTGTTAATTTTGATGACTTTCTGCTTATAAATGATTAGGATATTACACCAGAGGATATTACATCTGACCAATAAAAACTTTAGAAAAAATTTTAAATCACAAATCAACTACAGAAAGTCTTCACAATGCCATTTTAACTTATAATTTAAAATAAAATGAAGCGATCATTAGATCCAACCTTGAAAATATGTATTGAGCTATTAAACAAATAGAACAAAATGTTTCCTCTTGCACTATCCATGCAAGAACCACTAGATGGCGTCAATTGACTATGTGTGTTCCTTCCATCCATCCATCCATTTTCTTTACACCCTTGTCCCTCAGTGGGGTCGGGAGGGTTGCCGGTGCCTATCTCCATCTAACCTTCCGGGCGAGAGGCGGGGTCACCCTGGACAGGTCACCAGTCTGTCGCAAGGCAACACAGAGACAGGACAGGACACACAAACATGCACACACACACACACTATGTGTGTTCCTTCAAAATAAATCAAAAAAGGACTTAAGAAATTGAGGTTCAATAATAATCTTTCAGGTTATTACTGAAGATGGTACACCTTTTGCATTTGTTATGGTTTTGACCATAAAACTGAGCAATACTGGCAATAAATTCACTGCACTCCAGTTGCATCCATCATCCGCAGATCTCAATCAAACACCTTTAGTGGCATAGGAAAATTACATTGCAGATATAGAGTTGGCAAATCTGCAACTTTGTGATGTTGTCATGTCAAGATAGAGCAAAATCTCTGTTTCTCAGATTTTGTTGAATCCATGTTGAAAAGGATTAAACTCTGAACTGGTACAGACAGGGTGTGCCTAGTGGATATTGTATTGATTTCAGATTTATTTTATTTAAATGTAACTTATTAACTACACATTTTTTTCAGTTGAATTATAATGCTGTGAGACAATGCTCATGAGATTCTACAATTTTTCTATTTTTTAATTATTATTCACAATTCAGCATAGTAATACACACACAAAAAATGGATTTAGTGTTCTTTCATTCTGAAACATATAAAACCATCCATATTTTTTTTATATTAAATTTAACATAGAGGTCCGTTAGCTTTGTCAACAGTTGTTTGGTTTTTATCTCAAAGGGTTTTCAGCTGCTTGTGTACTTTCTCTGGATTCATCTGGTTCTATACTGAAATGTGTAATTAACTCGGTAGGGGGCGATATTGAGCTGAGTAATATTCAAAATCTTCATGGTCTCCCCAGAGAGTAAATGTGGTACCCAATAAAACAGGTGCTTTTCCTCATTACTTACCACACAACAATAACAATTAAATCAGTACTTTACTTGTTCCCCACAGGGTGACATTTTTAAGTAGCTCCCAGCAAAGAGGTCAGAGGTCAGGCTCAGCTTCAGGGTTGCGGCCCCAGAGCTGGTTAGGAGTTCAACACCTGCAGCTTATGGCCAAGCAAAAGTCATACGCTATGTAGCTTAATATATGGAGCTTTATTATTTTTGCTTTGTCAGGAGAGTTAAAAACGTTTTTGTTGGCCATTGTGAGTTATCTGAATCTTAAAAAGTTACAATGTTAAGAATGAATAATTTGTTTTTAAATTCAAGTTTGCGTAAAGTTTTGTCACAAACTTTGTCGCAAAAAAATCAGTTGAGTTGGTTTTGATAAATAAACATGGAATCAGAAAAGCTTGCATCAATAATTAATTAATTCAGTTTCTTAGTGGTACTTTGTTTTTTTCTTTAGCATTCTTGCGTCAAAGTAAAGTAAAGTTACCAACTGTAACAACCAAATCTGGAAATATCAGAGGCACATTTAATGATTTTATTTTTTTATTTTTATTTTTTTTTATCAAAATGTTGATGTTTTATGCCATCAGCCTCCAGATATAATCTAAATCTGATCTAGATTTCTTAAAGTCGTTGCCCGGTAACCCCAGATCTTTGGGATCGAAGGAGGGGTCATGGTGTGGGTGGGGTGAGCCTGGATTTGCATTTTGAGTATGAAGACCTGCAGGTGTCAGACAGTTAGCCCCCTCTACCACAAACACACAACCGTTACGCATCACTCACACACACGAATACAGTCACTGATTTTATCAGTTCAGAAAATCAACTGTGACGAGCTTTTTATTCTCCTCAGAGCTAAAAAAAAAATCCTACTTTATAAATGTCTGACTGGGTTAAAACCAATAGAAATTAAGGACAAAACGCACATACACAGGACTGTATTCTTTTGAATTTATTGCGCTACTCTTTTGGTACATGATAAAATTACATTTTTATGTTTATTAGCCAGAAACCCCTTATTTTAGAAGCGGCATAGAAACACTAAAACTAGTGAACATAAACTTTGTAAATCCAAATGTTTCATTCACCCAATGAGAGTTTAAATGTGCCGCTCACAACTTATATTTATAAAGTGATTGAAAACATAAATATTGTTTCATTGAACTGAATTTCACAGCTTGAATGTGAATTGTTTCCACTTCTGTCATGCTGTAACTACAAACGTCCAGTGCTAACCATACATTTTGTTGCTAACAAGTGAAAGCATGGAAGCGAAGCATTTTTACAGAAAACTGTTTTTTTTTTTTTTGTTTTTTTTTACAGAAAACTGTAAAAATGCTGGAACACTGAATTCCTTTCAATTTAAGCTAAAAGTGCATTTGTTCAAAGTTGCCTTAGATTTTTCTCTGGTTATATTGTAATCTTTCTATTCACAATTTAAATAAATGCTACTTTAATTGGATTTAAAGAACTGAAAATTTGGGATTCCCCCCCGAGGAGCTGGAAGAAGTGGCTGGGCAGATGGAAGTCTGGGCCTCTCTTCTGAAGCTGCTGCCCCCACGACCCGATCCTGGAT
>NW_006799983.1:57772-107556 GCF_000485575.1 Poecilia formosa | reverse complement strand
GGATGGATGGATGGATGGATGGATGGATGGATGGATGGATGGATGGATGGATGGATGGATGGATGGATGGATGGATGGAACTGAAAATTTCAGAACTATTTCTATGATTCAGATTAATGTTGTTAGCACTGGATAACAGATGCATTGGACTTAGAAATCCTGCCTGACCAGTAATAATTTTACATACACTGGTAAGTCCTATGTGGAAAGTTTACTTCTAAAATACTTGGATTACACCAGAAATTATATTAAACTTATAAAAGGACGTAAGATAAACTGATGTATTCATCAAGAAAGCAATCTCAACTAAATTTAATTTACAACTTCAGTTAAGTACACAGTACTGTTCATTACTTTGAACAGACTTCAAAGCAATGAATTAACTGAACATTAGTATGTAGAGATCCTCTCTTTTTCTTGTACTGAGAACTTTATTTATTCATGATGTGTTTTTTTTTTTTTGTTGTTGTTGTAGCAACATCAATCTCACTTTTAGTTTTTTCCATCCTGGTGTGAGTGTACTGGTGCCTACTATCAGTGAGTGTCACCCGGTGCCCTCTGGGTAAATCACAAGTCAATCTTATAGCAGCACAGATAAACAGCACATACAAGTATGTCCACACTGAACATCTAAGGGAAATCTACAGTCGATACAACATGAGGAGTTGATTTAATCTTTAGGAGACAAAGGTTTGCTGCACATCTCTTCTCGGAAAAGAGAAGGTTTTTTTTTTCACATTTTTTTTAAGTGCTAAAAGATAATAGGCTAAATATAATGGGTCTAAGTTAAACTGGAGTGTCTCCTTCTGGAACATTTTCCTGGAGTATTATACATGCTAATTAATAACAGTATGGATTTTAAATGTACACTGCTCAAAAAAATAAAGGGAACACTCAAATAACACATCCTAGATCTGAATGAATGAAATATTCTCATTGAATACTTTGGTCTGTACAAAGTTGAATGTGCTGACAACAAAATCACACAAAAATCATCAATGGAAATCAAATTTATTAACCAATGGAGGCCTGGATTTGAAGCCACACACAAAATTAAAGTGAAATGTTCCCTTTTATTTTTTTTGAGCAGTATATTTTTAAATGAGTTTGATTATAGATCTAAAATGATGAATGATTTATTTTGGTTTGTATTTTATTTAAACTGTTTGTTTTACCATTTCTCACAGACTGTCAAAAACAAGCCATCAACATCTCAAAGTGATGTCCTCCAAATAATTTTCCAGGCAGCTCATCACTTTGGACACTGGAATGATTTTAATTTGGATAGACAAACATTTTTTAAACAAGATCAGTTTAACAGCAAATAATATGTGCAACTTGCAGACAGTAGTTGTTCTTCAAATAGTTGCATAATCTGTCTCTTTTACAGACTGAAGTGAATGATACTCAGACACAATAAATGTCACACAAATTCAGAGAAAAGTAATGTCTTTGTTATAGTTTTGTCTCCTGAAATGTGGTTTGAGATTATCTTAAAACCTTGAGAGTAGATTAGATTTAAAAGGGCCTAGACGTTGTTGATAAATCAATTTGTTTTCATGTGTGTGTGTGCGCGCGTGTGTGTTAGTGTGTCTGAAAGTCCATCCCTGACCCTTTGATTGTAGGATAAGTCCCCGCTTGTTGGTCCATCTTGATTTTATGACTGGAGAGAGAGCCGTTTGACCTTTCAACCCTCTTGTGTGGGGGTGGAGCTTCTCGGTGTCCGGAGCTCCTGTCAGCGGGTTAATAAGTGACGGCTGTTCGTGGCCACGCTGAGTAGCCAGACCGGATGACCACCCTCTGCTGCCGCTCTGCCGGACACCCTTCATCCCTTTTGGGCCTTCTCAAAGTGAGGCTTAAAACTCAGAGCTTAAGCTCAGGTTTGCACAGCTGCTGCTCCAGCTTTTACTGCCATGTAGTGGGAAAGGTGAACCGAACTAATGCTTGTAAATTAAAGGACGCAACTACATACACTGGATTTATTAAGAATCACTTTATTCTGAGTCTCCTGCAGCATGGCTGTTAGGTTCATGACAATCAAGAATGATTTATGAGTCTGCATTGAAACAAGTGTACTTGTTTTCACAAATTAATCTTCAACAAAAGATTCACAGGCTCCTCCAGTGTTCCTAGCTTCTGTGTTGGAAATATATATATATATTTTTTTTCCAAACTGATGCATTTATGTGCAATAAAGTAGTTGAAACAATTTGGTTCTCTGTGCTTTATTCAAAAGCACAGAGAAGGTGTAAAGTGAAAGTTAGAAAATCTAATGGTTAACTTGGCTTTTGGACTAGAATATGTCTGAGTCAGCATTTGTAGCTAACAAAGGCCACGTCAGTTAACTCTTACAAATAAATGTTAACATTTATCCATCATTTTTCTTATTTTCTGATAGTGCTTAATCAAGGTCTGGGCTACAGGGGCCTTGTGTTCTTCTCCAGTGACTAAGGAACTGTTAATAAAACAGCTGGATTTACCATATAGCCTGTTATACATTTTCCATGTAAATAGATGATCATAGTAATTTACTTCTGTTGTAATGTTCTTTCATTTAGTATTTTTAATTATTTCAGTTTCTGTGTTCTCACATTTAAAACCTTTGTAATATAACCAAATAATCACTTGATTATGCAGAAATAGCTTCACATTTTACCTCTTCATTGTGGCATTTTGATATCAAGTAAAGACATAACCTGGCGTCAGCTATGAGCAAATCAGAAAATAATTTACAAACATAGCACCACTGTAACCTAAAACTTTGAATCTTTTTTTTCTGATCATACGAGAGCTGATCATTGAAAACTATTGGCTCAGACTTTAATATCGCTTTCCTTTCTAAACTTTACACCTTGTGTTGTTTTCTGATCTCCATTGACCCTGTGTGTGTGCGTGTGTGTGTGTGTGTGTGTGTGTGTGTGTGAGACCCACCATGCAAATGGACAGGATCCTGCCTGCCCCACATTAAGTCTGTGGCCACAAAAACACGGCTGATAGCGGCCAGTCCCAGTGTGCGCTCCGGTTAAAGTGAACAGGGTAATGAATTTTAAACTGCTATAGTAACAGCTCTCAGACATGCGGTTTTAGTGTGTGAGTGGGTGGGCGTGTGTGTGTGTGCTGTTAGGATTTGCAGTTGTGTCCGTGTATCAGTATGAATGTAGGGGATATGTGCATAAATAGGGACTGGGGGCTGGGAGTCCGTCCTAGATGTGTGAGTTTATGTGCTGAGGATAAAGACCTAGCAAAGCGGCCTAGCTTAGCTGACAGGTGACAAGGGTTGTTTTCAATGGGGATTTTGTAATACCAACAGTGAGGAAAAAGGCCAGGGAACCAAGGGACCTCTGAAAAGAGAGAAAGAAGACTTTTCTTCTTGCAGTGAAGGAAGAGAGAAAGAGCGTAGAAGGGCTCCAGAGGACTTAGGGATCCTACTCATCACACTGCTCCACCGTCTAGCGCACTCATTTTTATTCAAAATGCAGAAATGCTAAATCATTCCAATCGGATTGATCCTTGTGTCAGTGCCTGTGTGGCATTCTCACTCTCTTCCCTCTGTCTTGTCTTCAACTTTGACATATCAGTCAAGCAAGGACAGAGCCGTTGATCCACAGGCAGACTGATGGTGAAGGAGTGGTTGTTTAAATTTTGTAAAGTTTGTAAAGTTGTGTGAATTAACCCGTTCCTTTCATGTTAAAACCTTGAAATTAAGTGGTCTTAAAATTAATTTTAATCTTCTCCAAACGGCTTGTTTCAGCTAAATCTACAGACGTTCAGTTTGATTGGATCAGGACTCTCAGAAGGCCAGTTCAGAGTAATGCAATCGTTTGTTATTTGCAATTCTTTGTTGTTTTTAGATGTATGTTTCCGATAATTATCCTGTGGCAAAACCCATGACCTGTGACTGAGACAAAGCTTACTGACACTAGACTGCAGATTTCTCTCCAGAATCCTTAGATTTGAGATTTCATCGCTCCCTGTACAGATTTGTCACACCTTGTGCCAGATGCAGCAAAGCAGCCCCAAAGCATGACTAAACTACCTCTATGTTTCACAGCCATATATTATGCATGACAATGTGGTTTTTAGTTTAATTAGTTGTGTTTCTGTGGTGCCTTGTGTTGTACTGGCTACCTGCCCAGGGTTTATGCAAGGAAAAGCAGGTGAAGTGGATGAATGGGCAAATATTTTAACTTCTAGATGTGTAAACGTGTAGGGTGGAGACAAACCTTGACAGGTTTAGCCGTAATTGTAGAGAAGGTGCTAAAAAAAAAGAGGTGTTAAATATACATACACACCACACTTTTCAAACTTTTTGGTAAAAGCTTTACAGCTAAATGCGAGCTAGCTAAACAACGCCCTTCAATCTGACAAAATACATTTGCTTTAGCTGCCAAGGTGCAATACTCTGCTTACGCAAAGGTTTCCTTATGTGTTTCAAAGATGACTAATGTCAGAATTAGTAAGGTGACTCAACACAGAAATGTGTAATTGCGAGCAAAAAGAAATACATTCTAAGGGTTAAGCGCCCCTGCTGTGACCCAGCCTGTCCAACAGAGAACATTTACCCCTACAAACACCCCGTTCACCCCTCCTCCACCTCCACATCCAGCCAGCCCAACACACCCACCACAGAGGTATAAATAAAAAGAACACCAGCTCAGCTCTCGTCCTCTCCGCAAATTTCCGACCAAGGCTGCATCATAAAATCATTCTGCGTCTGTGTGGTCCTCTGCGGAGGAGAAAGGACGATTTGGGCTGTGAGAGAGAAGCGCTCTAGTCAGTGTGTGGGAACCGTGGAGGCAGAAATCCCTGGCTGATCCTGGCCAAGGCACTTTGTTTTTCTGCCCTCTGCTCCCAACCCTTCCCTCCCTCTCTCCTTGTCCATCCATTTTTGGGTTTTCATTTTTATTCATTGGGTGATCAGTGTGGAGGGATGGGTGTCAAGTATGTGTGTGTGTGTGTGTGTGCGTGCATGTGCGTGCGTCTGTGTGTTTGTCTGTGTAGGAGGAAACGATGTGGATGTTGGTGCAGACCTTAGACCAGGTCTGGCAACAATAGCCACAGTGTTGTTTAGGTTGTTGCGTCCAGGACTCTTGGACATTCTTCCCATGTCAGTATAATCACTACTGGGAGGTAGCTCCATTACGGATTAACATATCATTAATAGTATCCATGACTTTTGTTCAAAGGCTACTTGTGTAATGTTGCCTTGTGGATGACGGCTAATCCGCTGAGCTGCAGCTGTAGGAAAGAAGAAGGGTAGGTCCCACCATCAGTCCTCTCCGTCACACACACACACACACACACACACACACACACACACACACACACATGCATAGACACATATCGATGTATCTCCCAGTCCCAGCCCACAGGGATCAGGCCTCTGAAAGACAGATACAATCAACAGTCAAACACAAAGTTTTCCCCCATTGCGAAGAAGAAACATCCATTCTGCACTTCCCAAGTGATCCCCTGAGTAAAGCCCCTCCACCCCCAGTTCTCTCTCCTCCCATCCATCCGAGTTGGCTGTCGTCCTCCCATTAAAGCCCTTACGCTCTCCTCGCAGCCCTCCTCTCAGATGGTGGGCCAGATTAGGAAGGGAACAATAACAGTTTTCAATGTAAAATGTGCATCTTGTTAGTCCTTTTCTCTCGTCTCCCGTCTCAGGATGGGAGGAGAGAAAGAGAAGAATAAGCCGTCATTCAGGAAAGTTATCTGTGGGTGTCTTCTCGCCACAAAAGTTGGCCGGTTGTGTTGTGGTTTTAATCCTCCTATTTCTTTCTGTGCTATTTAATTTGGCTTTCTTTTCTAAAATTGATATGTTTGTTGGAACAAACACGACAGCTCAGTAAATAGAAACTTTCACATGTTATTTATTTATGCATTACCAAACTGCTTTAAATAAAATGGGAAGAAAAACAAAAAAAAACATTGGTATTAAGAATAGGTAAGAATATTATTACAGATATGTAAAAACAAAAACAAACATATTGATTGAAGATGACTGAAAAGGGTCTTCTTCATTTATCTTTTTTTTTTTTTTTGCAAAATATGTTGTTAGTCCCTTCAACAACAAGATGTAATTGGATCATCTGACATTAAAGCAAGTATACTTTTTTGATAGACTATAATTTATAATAAAAATCAGCAACACCTGCCCGATTGCTAATCCTTAGTAAACCTCTAAGAAAAGGTTCAACAACAAGGAACTGATGTTCATTTAATTTATATACATTTTCTCGCAGATGAAGGTTGTAGGAAGAGAGTTCCTTGGTCTTCTCATCAGTTATCTTTATTTCCCATAATAAAAAATAAAAAACAAATCAGAAACACTAATTGGAATGCAAGGGCTAAAAATTTGACAGAACAATCCAAATATTGCTGTCAAGAAGACGGACGGCAGTTACAACTTTCTTTTGTTTTATCCACATACTGACAGTGGTAAGCTACTGTGATGTAGCCACAGCTGCCCTGGGGCAGTCAGACAGAGGCGATGCTGCCAATCATCAGTGTCACGGCGCCCTCTGACCACCTCCAGCAAGCAAGGTGGGTGAAGCTCCTCGAGTAATGTCTCTACCCACTTCACATTTCATAAAACATTTATTTTTACCCATCCTTATGTCCAAAATAGGCCAAGCTTTCTGTAAATATTACGTTTTGCAGTCTCAAAGCGATTTAGGTCTGAACTTTGACTAGGCCATTCTGACACATGAATGTGCTTGAGTCTGAGCTATTCTATTATAAACCGATTTATAGAAAATGAACTTCCACCCCTTTCTCATTTCTTTTTCAGCCTCAAAAAGTTTTTCTTCCAGAACCACCCTGCACATAGCTCCATACGCATATAAACTGTCCACTTTTAGATTATTGACTGAACAGATCTAAGGGAGATATTCAAAGCTTGAGATACTGTTTTACAATCTAACTCTGCTTCAAATTTCATGATGCTCTTTGCTCACTAATGTTCTGTTAAAAAAAACAACAACCTCTAAGTCATTCACAGAACATCTGGATTCATGCTCACATTAAATTACCATATAAAACTCATCAAGGTTTGTTGTTTTGTAAAAAATGTCAAATAAAAACCCATCTCTATGATTAGAGTTGTCACACATAACATACTCAGAATCTGAGAAAATTCTCCAAAAATATTGAAAAGTGTGTTGTATGCAGAGTAACAACCATAAAGTGGTTGGTCATAGTGGTCATTCTGTTTACTGTGTTAGGTTTTCACTGTTATTGAGTTTTAGAATCAATACTGCTCTCTGGTGGCTACAGAGCTCTTATCATCTTTGCAGCTCCTTCTTCACAAAACACTTTAATAAACAGTAAACCTGGACTCGCACAGCTGCCGTCACTCTCAGAACGTGCCTCTGTAATCACGGCCTGATTCCTGTTCTGTAAAATATAATATTTTCATACAGAACAAAAGTTTCAGCTTAAAAAATAGCTTTTATTGTAGAAGTTGGATTTCTCAGAAAAAAAAAAAAATAAAATACTAACTTTAATGTGACTACGTTTTTCCAATGGGAAACAATCTTTACTGTGTGATAGAGATTTTCATGCTGTTGTTTGCTTGTGCTATGCTCATCCCTCTAGAGTCTATAAATGTGAAGCTCTTGTTTACTTTGTGCTTTACTTTCTAAAATTGTTCAGAATGTCAGAAACTCTTAATCAGTATTTAATTCATTTAAATGTCCACAAGGTATAAATATGGCATGACAAAAAGCTTGTTTTGTCCTGGCCACTCTTTGAAACAGGGAAGAGAAAAGAAACATGCCAAATGTGGCTTCTTATTTATCTTCATATATTAGAAAATAGCTAATCAGATATTCACCATAGCTGACTTATATCAATGGGTAGAAAGAAATATTAAAATGATTTAAAAACAAAACATAATAAAGCTCACACTTAGAGAACTGCGGCAAAGTGTGGCATTCGGGCTGTATAATAACGTGGTAAAGTTGTCTAAAGTTGTGTTTTCTGTCTAAACCCTGGAGAGTTTTCTGTCTTCAGTGCTGCTTGGACATGGCGTCCAACTGTGAGGGTCGCAGTAAGGTCAGATATGTGACTCCATAAGCCACCAAGAAGAAGAAGAAATCTAAACTGCTGCAGTTGGTCAACCACACAATCAGCCTTTCAGCAGACAGTGTCGACTTGCATGGTCAGGCTCACTCATGTCTCTATTCTTCAGCATGTTTCTTCTGCAGAATTTCATGGTTCCTCCCTCTGGATACTTTGTTTCTTTGGTCACATTATAAACTTCACTCCTGATAACTGGTCAGCTGGATCTCTTTAAGTCTGGCGGCAGTCATTCAGTTGAAGACCGTGAGTCCAACTGGGTGCCGGTCTAACCTCTGCTTGATTTCCTTCTCTCCACTGGTTCCTCACATAGCGACCTCAGACGCTGACCTTAGGAGCCCCGGGGTCCACCCTCTCTGGCCCCCAGGAGCAACTAAATGCAGAGGAGTGTCCGTCACGTTGCCGGACATAAAGGCAGACACACTGTGCCCGATCCTTGTGAGTCCAGCCAAGCGCACAGGGAGCACATTAGAACCTCTGGGTTTTATTTGCTCTCTTTTTTTGCCCTGAAATGTGTTGATAGGGGCGTCAAGATTGTCAGGTGCTTCATCTGTGACCACTTGACCATATCACACACACACAGCCCCTGCCTTTCAGATTTATAAAATACGTCTTGCATTCTCCTAATTCACAATGTCAGATTTCATATCCTCCACATGCCACTGAAGCGTCACTTTGTAGCCGTTGTGAAACAGCCTGCTAGTAACTTAAATGTTTTCTTAAAGAAACTTTTGCACACCTTTACACTCTCATAAGCAGGGATAGAAGCTGAAAAGAAAGCAGTCCTCTCTTCTTGCTCATAGTACACGGATGTGTTTAGGTGAATGTCCTTTTCAAAGTCCGAGCATTTATTTTGTTATCAGTACATCAAAGTTTTGAGACAAGTTCATTTTAAGAGTTTTATCTTCTGTTTTGTATTTTGAAAACGGCTCTGTATTGGTTAGAGGAACAACAGCTCTTCTTTGTGCTCCCCCTCGGTGGCAAAGTTTCTCACCTCATTATAATCTAAACATTTCAGTAGTAGTTTACGAATTTCGTTGCGCTTACGTCAATATAGACCAATTCAGCTTCCACATTCGGTGAAGAAATGAGCAGATTCATTTGTTAGTTTTTTTTGTTTTTTTTTTGCGCCGCCTTGTTCTGTACAGTGTTTAAAGATGCAGAAATGACAATTGCATGTAAAAGCGACAGGTAAAGTGTGGCAAAACTGAATGCTTGTTTGATCACCTTTATTATCTTTGACATATTCTTCCGAATTTGAATAATTCACTGGCAATGTTTAACAACAAAAGTCTAAGACTACAAAGTATGCCACTCCACTGAGGGCGTCCTGTGAAATCACCCACTCTGATTTTGTGTTTGCCTCCACACACACGGGAACTGGTGGTTTGTGTGTGCGTATGTGTGTGTGTGTGTGTGTGTGTGAGTGTGTGTGTGCTGTTCTTTGTCTATCTACCATGCAAAATTACCAGATTTATCTCAAGCACCTTCAGATGTCACACTGTCTGTGCTCGTGACAAAAGTGCCCCTTGTTGTGGCCGTCCAGATAAGCAAACAACAGCCGCCTAAAATGCACACTCCTCTCTGCTTTGTCCCTCAAAGCACAAAGACCTTCACTTTCTCTTGGCAAATGATGCCTTAATTGTGCAACTTAACAAGCCGGTTTTTTCCCAATGAATAAAGAGTTTCATGCAATTTTTTTCTTCTTCTTGTGCTGTTATTTTTGTTTCTTTCATGCTGAGATCATACAGTTGCACGCTTGTTGGGTGGTTCCCATGCTGCTCTGTTGTTTAAGCCATGATGACTGAAAAACTTCACTCCCCAACGAAAGACAAAGAGACAGAAAGTTCAGGGCGTGACAGAGATGATGATCCCCAGTGGGGTGTTTTGTACAGTATTCATTATGCCGCTGTTTATTTTGGAAGTGTCTTTAACCCGTCTCCGCTCTCCCGCTTTTCAAACACTGCCCCTTTCACTGCCCTATTCATTTTTTGGCTCACATATCTTTGCTCTAAAAGGTGGTAAGTGATGAATAGAACATCTCCATGGATTTGCATAATCTGATGGCATTGCTGGTAAGCACAAAGGGGGTCGTGCCAAGTGCAGAAAGGTGAAGCCATCATCCATTAGCAGGGGGTACAACCAACAGTAAAACAGCCTTCTTCAGGAAACTAACTTCAAATATTTGGGTTTGAATCCCTTTTGCGGTCTTCCGTGTTGAAAACCTCTAATTTCTGCTCTAACATGAAATAACATTAAATTAACCTTTTATTTGAGACATTGCTCAGTGATTTGCTCCCAGACAATCAAAGGGCATTGATAAGTTTAGGTTTTTTTTCCCCTCCTGAACAGACTCCATTCATGTCCTCTTACAGTGGCCGTCATTCTTCAGACATGGCTGGTGCCAAGGCAGTAGGATGGCTGCCTCGCTCCGATGGGAAACTGTTGCTCATGTGCTGGGTTGGCTGCCAAGTTTTGGCATTATTGGTGCGGGAAGAGGTGGGGGGACGTAAGGGGGGGAGGGGGCTGTACAGAAAGGGGACCCTTTAAACCCTGTGAGATAGTACTATCTGCTGTGGGAATGATCTTCATCCCTTCTCCCCCTGCTCTCAGACCCTCTCTCTCTCTCTCTCTTTTTTTTTACACTGACTGTTTCTGTTACTGTCTGCCTCCCCAGGGCCCCCAGCTTTACCCTCCGTCCCCCTGTCTTTTCATGCTGTAGATCAGACAACCATCCTGAGGTGAGCTGGCTCTGCATCTTGTGCCACTGGGGCACTCTGATTACCAGCCAGTGCTGACTGTTGGCTCTCTCACAGCTTGTGTTACGTCTTTGGCCTCGCTCCCAACGAGAGACTGTAACCCGCAGCAGTGGGGCGTTTGCTGTTGAGAAGCTTAGGAAAGTCTGAATTCAGGGCTTGCGCAGATGCAAAAAGATCAAACAGCAGATTTTAGACACTTGCAGTTCAAACCCCACCATCCAGGGTACAAAGAGATGGTTTTTTTTTAACTTCTTATGCTATGACATCTTAAAATGACCAGATTCAAGAGGAAAACACACATCTGCTTGTCTGTCTTGAAGATTTACATTACAAATTATTTTTCATTCAGTCTAGTTTTCTTGTAGGAATTTAGGCATTATTCAAAACACAAAAGTGAAAGTAGAACCAAATGACATATTTACTTCATGGAATCATTGGAAATATTCTTGTTGTCATTACAGGCATCAAACCCTTCTCATTTTTGTTAAATGGCTTCTTTTTGCATGTTTCCACTCATAGTTTTGATGATTTATCTTTGGTGATGAGCTCCAGGTCTTTGGAAGGGGTTCATGCTGTCACCTTTAGCTCTCTGCACAGATTCAGTATTGGGTTCACGTTGGGACTCATATTGGTTGAACAGCTCAGCCTGAGTCCAATTCAGTCCACAGAAACATGTTGGTTTAATCAACATAATTACTTTAGACCTAAACCTGCTAGGTTTTTGAAAAATGTTGTACTCCCCAACGAAGTTGTATCAAGCAATTTACTTTACTTGAACTCGAGAAATGAAAATCATTTAATTTTCTCATGAATATATACTGTTTTACAGTCCAATGTTTTGTTCTTAGGCATTCTTGGCCGTTTTTACTGTGTTTTGGGTAATTATCCAGTTGGAAGACTGATGAGACTGAGAAAGTAACAGGTAAGTTACAGTGCAATATCTGAAAAGTTCATGGTAAAAATCTAACAAGTTCCAAGGCTTTGGATCAATTATCTACTACGTTCTGAGACATGGATCCTCTTTATCACATTTTCTGAAGTTTAAGGGAGCTAAATTTAGCGAAATTCAAAATGATATGATTAAAACACAATGTGAATCAATTTTTAAATTATTTGTCACTAAAATTCAAGATTGTGCATAAGGTAAAACAAAGAAAAATAAATCCCTCAGATCTCTCAATGTCCCAACTGTTTTTCTCGTTTTTTGTTGGCTGTAACAATAAAATCTTGTCTTGCTTCATTCAGTAAGTTTTCTCTTAAACTTGTTTGACTTCATTACCATCAGAGTTCATGTAGGAGATGTAAGTTTTTTCTTGTCATTCGCTGAGCTGATAAATATATTCCAAAAGATATTGTTGTTGATGTTCACCATTTGAGTTTAATGTGGAAGATAAACAGCCAAAGCTTTACCACTGTGCTCGTTTTACATGACAATAATGGCCCTGACTCTGTTTTTACTCCTGCTTATGTCATTATTATTCATGTGATGTGCTTCTGCTAGATTTCTCTCATGTGGCTGAACATGAGCCCCTTTCCTTATGTTTGGAGTCCAGATTTAAACCAATATTGTGTCTGTCGGGATCCTAGTATTCCCTCAAAGACTCGTTTTTTTTCCTCTCTCTCTTATCTCATTGTCACTTTTCCATCTGCGTTCACACTATCTTCCATGTCTTTCATTTGCTCTCTTGTTGCTCGTCTTTGTAGGTCAGAGACTGGTTAATGTGGGTTTTTCCAGCCACCCAGCCGATTAATGCGGCCTTATGCATCCTCCCTTACTCCTTCCTTTTCTACATCTAACAATTCACATAAACCAACATTCATGTGAGGACACCTGCAAATCTTTTTCATTTTTAAGCCTGAAACAGGAACAGTGAGAGGTCTGTGTGCTGGTTTTAACTTTGTCTCTGAAGGAAGGAGCATGGAAACTGTTTTCTGAAAAACTTTGATTTCATGGTCTTGATTATTGTTCTTCATAATCATTCAAGGATGAAGCTCGGGGACTTTGAGATTGTCCTCCATTCAGGTGCACCACAATGGGGCTCCTTGGTTTAGAAAACAAGATGGTGTGTCCCCTACTTCTTCGTTTCTCCCTTTCCTTTCCTCTTAAATAAATTAAAACTTGACCTATGAGTAAAGAAAGGAAGAAAGAAAGAACCCTGAAAGCTATTTATTAAGAGACTCTATTACGTATTGAAGCTACCAGTGCGTCAAAGACAAATTTCTTCTAATCTGAGTCGGGGGTTTTTTAAATTCAGCTTATGGGGCATAGTGACTGGTTTTAGTAGGACCAAGTCAAGAGAAGAATAGTGCTGTGCTCTTTTCAACTCAGATCACGCCTCAAATAATTCATTCAGTGCTTTTTCTCTAGCTTTTGTCTTTGACTGAACAATCGACCAATCTTTATACCTAAAACAGTACCGTTGACCATGTGCATTACAAAAATATTCCCTCTGAAATATTTCATGTTAGGTCACTTTACCGCAAAAAAGAAACCGCAACATATTTCCGAAGGTTTAAATTGATAAACTGTCTCAAAGTTGTGTTTAATTGCAAAGATGAAGGAAAGAAAACTTGTTTTACAAATAAAAACTAAAAATTGTGGCTTGTGGATCTGTATTTAATCACAATACTCTCATGATCCTTAAGAGAAATACTCCGATACCCTTACATGAAATCTGTTGCTTCCATGTTACCTTTAGAAACCATCAAATACATTAACAGAGTTCACTTGTGAAAAACTTAATCTAGGTATGAACGAGGGTATTCTTTGAAGACTTCAAAGTTTTATTGTAAAATAATGTGAATGAACAAACAGTATCATGAAGATCAAGGTATTCCTCGGAAGGCAGATCAGGGATAAAGTTGTGGAAAGGATTATGATTATATCACAAGAAATCTGTTTTGCTATGTTCAGTGTTTTTGTGTGGCAGCAAACAGACACAGAATATGACAGTTGACCCAACATACCTTTGGTGAAATGTAATAGTGGGAGCATCATGCTGTGCTAAATATGGTACAACACACAAAACACTTCAGACTGTGACAGAAGTTCACCTTCTTTCAGGGCAACAACACAAATGTATGTGTAAAAATAGCCTGGACCTGAATCCAACTAAAAATTGGTGGCAAGAGTTGAACATTGTTGTGCAAGGATGCTCTCCATTCAGCATGAATGGAGAATGATAATTTAAAAAAAAAAAAAGCATGTCTATATGTGCAAGGAGCCACATGACACTTTTCACATTTGTATTAGTATTAATTAAAAAAAAAAGATGTATTGATTTCTTTCCACTTCTCAATCTCTACTTTATGATGATCATCTACAATCTCAGCAAATCACATTAAGAAGTTCAATGGCTTTCAGTGTTTTGTTGTAGAAAATGTTACTGGGGCACAGAAGACCCGTCCTGAGGTACCTGATCCTGCGAACAAAACATTAATCTCTATCCAACTCTCCCATGCAGGTGCAAGACATTTGGGGCAGGATTAGCTGAAAGTTGTTAATGAAATTCTGCCTCGGGGCTCATACAAGTTGAACCCTCTTTATACCGTACCTTCGGCTCAGACGCAGGCACTTTTTGCTGCCCTTTACTGTTATTACACTGTAAAAACCGCGCAGTCAGACTAAATAATTGCCTAACTTGGAAAGAGGGCAGATGCTCTAACTCAGCCTGAAAATCAAAAGAATCTACTTAACCTTTAGTTCTGGTAATAAGCGGGTCAAAGCGCTGGTTCAGTGATAACAATTTGTAGGTTTGCAGACTTGATCTCACCTCTTTGCAATATAGGCTAAATGAAATATTATGAGGATTTTTCGCACGTAGAATCCAACCTCTAACACATAAAATAACAGACACAGATTTTAGGGAGAAATAGTGTATTTATTCATATTGTATTTACATGATCTAAAAAAAAACATAAGTTAAAATAGAGCTAATTTGTTTTACATGGCGTGCTGAGCGCTATGCAAACTGAACGTGTTTGCGTGCGTGTGACCTATAAAGTTGAAGTAATGGTGATCGAGTCCCTGCACCGGCGACAAGTATCCTCCGTGCTGCTGCGTGTGCGCAGAGAGCGGCACCGCAGGATAGGAAATGCCCTGACTGCGTCCGGAGCCGTGCCATGAGAAGTGTCCTGTTGGGCTCTGCTGGTACACTGAGTCCGAGGGACTGTGGCTCTGGTGCTCCGGGGAGGAGTGCAGGTGGCCAAGATAGTCGGGTGGGTCGGACATCGAACCCACGGAGCCGAATACGGGCTCGGTGACCGCGCGAGACTTGGACTGTAAAAAGGCGAGGATCCGCGCGTACTTGATGTCCTTGGTCTCAGCTCTGTCCTCCGTGGTCAGGTAGTGCACCAGGTTCTTCATGCATTCGTGGTATCCATAGTGGAAGTAGTTTGCGAATTCAGCCAGCAGCTCTCCTGGAGTAAAACAAAAAGTGTGTGTGTGTGTGGGGGGGGATAACCTTTAACATCCTGACAGATCTGCGTAAAGCTGAGCATAAGATGCTCTGGTGCTGCTGGATAAGAGCGATGCAAGAGGTTCACCCACCTTTTTCTCTGCCACGGGGAAAATCCGCGGAGTGCAGAGCTCGCAGGTACTGAACAGTCATCTCCAAGATTTCAGCTTTTTCCAGTTTTCCAGAGTTCTACAAGAAATACATATTAAGATTTGTAAAATAAATCTAATTTTAAATTTTGTCTCCCTCCAACTTTTCTCTTTACAAATTTCAAGAAATAAAATATTAACTAATCCTACGTTCATAAAATACCTGCTTAGCCAGCGCCATTGGTACGGTTTTTCCCAGTTCATTTAGGCAACGGTTAATGCGGTCCCGCCTTCTTTTCTCAATAACTTTGTGGGAAATTGGAGTTCTCTGTAAAAAAAATGAAATAAATTTAAAAATACAGAAAAACAAAATTAGCATACACTCGAAACATTTCAAATAATCAGTAGAATAAACTCTACCATAAAAAAATAAGGTTGAAAACTTTTAAAGTATAATCCGGGCCGTGCGCTTTGGCGCGCAGAAGCGGGCACTTTACAGAAAAATCATTTTATTATATTGGGTATGTTAGGAATATATCACGTACACACATCCATTTGGAAGGCAGTTTTTAATATATATAGTTGAAACGTTTAAAATATTTTATCTACACAATTAGTGCGCCAAAGTTTACCCAGAACGCTCGCACCAAGTTGGTTCACCTCATAACTTTGATGGAGATAATACCGCCTCAAACAGCGACTCTACTTCATATACAGCGCATGTTTTCTTTTTTTCTTAGGATAAAACATCCAGAACACGAGTCATAAATAGTTCAAGTATCATGTTAGTCCCCAAAATGTGGAGCGCACAAGAAGCGCGTACCTTCCTGTCCTTCATCTTTGATGCCATGGACGAATATCAGAGGAAAAGTCCAAAAAATGAGTTCAGCGTTAAATTTGAGAGGTGTGAAAGTCTGCTGGCAGATGAAACAGACTGAATTTTCAGAGGAAGCCGTCCCCTTATAAAGGGACCATCCTGGGGGACTCCGGCATTCACGGCGTAAATTATTCCATGGGATTAAAGAGCTATGCGTTCGGGTAAATGTGTGCGTTTAGGATCAGTTAAAGAAATACAATAAAAAAAATCTGAAACAGGCAGGGGGGTTAACCTGTTTTGTTAACCCACGTGGCTCTTCAAAGGACACGTGATTATGTTTGGAATATTATTTGCATAGCAACAACCCAGGCGGGAAATAAGAACCGGGATCGGCCTGATCCGGTGGGGCGCACTGTGCGCACTCAAAACAAAGCGGCGAGCAAAAGAAAAAGAGGGGAGGGGAAAAAAAATAAAAAAACTTTCTGTTCCAACTCGCGTTTCTCACACGATCGCCTGTTTACAAATCCCAGCAAGCGATCTTAACTCCCATCCAAGCCCCGGTCAGAGTTTTAAGGCCTGTCCAGTACCATTAGAGTAATTAAGTAAGCCTTTAATAGGCTGTTCCGCCGAGTTCAGGGGAGATCTTTTGGAGACGGAGTCCCCCCCGTTTGTTCCCGCCGGTTCTCACACGACTTGCTGACACGTCCATCTTTTATGAGAGATGTCAAGCTTTTTGTTTACGCCTCTTTATTTTTCGCAGGACTCCTCGGCAGGTGTGTGATTAGCGCTGGCACACGAGCGTCGTCTGCGTCGAGGCCCGGCGTCTCCAGCAGCCTCTGGCACACGAGGGTTACCCACCACTGGAGACTCTTTGGAGAGGCTCAATTTGTATCCTATTATCCTATAAGAAAATGTCTATTCAGAGGAATGAATAGTTTCATTGGCCTAAATTTTAATAATGCAGTGAAAGAAAGGGAGAAATAAAGAAGAATGCAGCTGGTGCGAGCGCGCATTATTCCCCGTCACCTGCGAAATGCGTAGCCTGGAGACCCCTATTCATTTGCCTAATTTCGGTCAACTTAACAAACTTTGGGAGAAATTATACTGCCATTGTTGCGAAGGGTGAAGCTTTCTGATCGAATTAACAGCACGTTTTGATCCGGTAAATGTCATTAGAAAGAAAGAAACAATCGCGTTTAGAGGGGCCTGAGTAATGCGCCAAGTGGAGACGCCAGAGCGCAAAAACAGCACAAAGGCTGCTGGTAAATGCCACAGGGGGACTTTTGTACCCTCACATTGCTCAAGTTTTTTCCACCCCCAAACAAAGGGCATTATTTTATACTTGAATACATTTCATACAACAATTGGCTGTTTCTTCTTCTTCAAACATATTTTCACAGGAATTTCCACAACAGGTTTATTGTGTGCGCACAGATTCAACCGCTCTCATGCGCAACAACAGTTTTTCTACTTATTCTCTTTGTGTGTGTGTGTGTCTGAGAGCGTTTTAATCTGGAAACTTTCGACATGCTAGATGTATATTTGATCCTGTTGGCGAATTAGGGGGAAACCAAAAGCTCACAAGACATCTGAGGCTTTTGGAAAGTTTTGGGAGCACCATGGAGAGAGGCTGTCGCGAGAGAGAGGGACGGGGGCAGAAAATCCAATTACTCCAGTGTGGAGTTTTTAACACTTGTCTTATGTGTTTGTGCTTTAAGATGTAAAGATACTTGTGGGTTGTTGCTTTTGTTAAGGACTAAATTAAACACTGAATGTTTTAAGCGTCGGACTTGGTTACACTGCGTGTTGCGTCACGGAGGAGCTAAACCGGGCCTGGATTTTTTTTCTCCCGTGCTATTCCCACTGTAATGTGATATTTCCATGTTTTTGTTCTAGCTAAACATCTAATGAAAATCTGATTAGATGAATGCAGCATAATATTTTCCTTATTCATTATTTAATATTAGACTTTAGTTGCGTCTTTCTCTGTTTGTTTTGGGGGGTTTCAGCTGACTCATAAAGTGTAGTGGATGGCGACTGCGTTTTATCAATGTTTTAACTTCAGAAAACAAATATTCCTCTTTGACTAAGTTAGTCTCCACATATAGTTCTGCGCAGGCGACGGAGAAATAGTTTTGCGCATTCGGGATGAGCGTCTAAACTGGAAATTCATCCTTTTCAGTGAAAAACACTAAAACGATTTTTCTTACATACTAAGCAAACAAAAATACATCTACAGGGCCTGTTTTTTATCATTATCATTGTTATTATTGTTCTTAATATTGTTGTATTTTAAAGTATTTGCTCTCCGTTTTATGATAGTGACACTGAGTATATCGAATAATCAATCTGCTGTTTTAGACTGCAGCTTATCCCAGGAGCAAAGACCAATCTTAACGCTAAAGTTAAACCACAGGAACCTGGTTCCATTAGGTTTAAAGAGAACTTGAGAGCAAAAGTGTAAAGTTTTGCTCTCAAGTCTCAAACACAGACTTTTATTAAAGAAGGAATTTGATTTATGTGATGCACATTTGTACCCATTTATATAGAAAGTTAAGAGAAAAAATATCACCATTATATGCATTAAAATGTGATTAATGCTTTTACAACTAAAGAACTGGAATTTATTTGTTTGCTTGATCTTCGCATTAGAAGTAAATATTCCCATATGTCAAGCTAATGAACTTTTGGTGTTTCTGTAATTGCCAAAAAATTCCTGCTATTTATTTATTTTTTTTTACTTCATTCATTATCTCAGTTTATGATCTGCAAACATTCAAACGCGGAATCACAAACAAGCCTCCAGTCCTGCAGCCTTTCAGCGCAGCAGCGGCGCTCGCTGCTGTGGCCCCTTGTGTTGTCAGGCGCTGCGCTCTGACCCGTGGTGACCACCGCTGAGGGCCTCAACGCAATCCTTTGGTCTGGTGCGCCACCCTCCGCCTGAACCGCGACAGTTCACACGGTCCCCACTGAGTCTGTTCAAACCTCTGAAAAAGACTTGTCCCTGAAAACAACGTTCAGATCTGAGACTCCAGAGAAGCATGTGCTAGGTGTTTTATCAAAAAGCGCGGAACAAAGTTAATGTCATTCTTGTAACGGGGTGATTGCAACTTCAGCTGGATTAAAAAAAATAAATAAATAAATAAAAATAAATAAATAAATAAATACATATTTAGCTGTTCGAAAATAGGCAAGCAACTGCTCTGTTCAAGATTTTCCACAATTCATAATTTTCAACATTCCTCTTCTTAATATTAATTATTAATTTTTAAAGATCACCCGTAAACAGAGCTGCTCAGTTTATTTTTTTAGGAACAAGGGCTCCCTCTTGTGGTGTTTTGGGAACTGCAAAGGCTGTGGCGTTTGGTCAGAGAAAATGAATCGTTAGTTTATTATGTGAAAACTTAATAAGCTTTTTTAAAACTACTTTTATTATGGAGGAAACCAGCCCCAGCAGGGTTGAGTGAGAGGACAGCATTGTTTTGTTTTCTCTCTCTCTCACCCATCCCTGGTGTTTCTATCTCAAGTTTGGGTCTATCAGAGGCAGGAGTTTGAGGATTCACCTAAACTGAGTCAACTCTTTCTCCAGAGATCTGTTGGAGCCACTTCACTGCCTTGAGTGCATCTCAATGTACAGTGCATCTGGAAAAAAAAGTAATTTTATGTTTTTATTGAAAATAGAAAATCAAGAAGTCACATGAACATAATTATTGCCACTAACCACTAACTGAGCAGACTTCACCCACTCTTCTTTGCAGAACCTCTCAGCTCCTTTGGGTGGGAGATGTCTGTGCAGCAGTTTCCAGTTCTCTCCAGAGATGTTCCATCAAATCCAAGTCTGGACTCTGGCTTGCTCCCATCAGGACGTTCACAGAAGAAAGAAGAAAGAAGCATCACCCCATTCTGAAGTCAAGAGTATTCTGGATCAGGTTCTCACCCAGGATGTATAAAAACATCCAGATAGCATGAAGCTGCCACCACCATGCTTTGTATTGGCCTGGTGGTGAGCTTCATATCAAAGAGTTTGATCTTTGTCTCGTCAAATCAGGGAATCTTGTTGCTGATGATCTGAGAGTCCTTCAGGCACATTTTGGCAAACTACAGACTTCCTGCCATGTGACTTTGATTAAGGACAGACTTTCGTCTGGCCACTCCACCATGCAGGAATGTTTGGTGGATTGTTGCAGAGCTGGTTGTCCTTGTGGACGGTTCTCCTCTCTCCTCTCTGGGACAGTCAAGCGTCTGTCTGGTGCACAGACACAAACATACTAATGCTCACTACTTCATATTTTTGACATTTCCCATCATCAGTATGGAGCTTTGTCCTCAATTGGTTCAAAACATAGCTGACTGAAAGCCTGCAGTGGAACTAAAATCTGTTTTAGTGAGACAGTAGAGCCATTCTGACTTTAGCAGATATAATTATACGTGCCACTTATTTTGGAAATGTGTGCAGCCATCGCTATCACGACCCTTTGGCCAATGGGTGAACGCCTCTCAGTATTTTGGTAAAGCAACATGTGACTCCGCCTGTTATTGGCTGAGAGCAGCAGCAGTAGGGAAACTAAAACACAGGCTTCCCCCGCTGCCGTTCCCGCTGCTGTTGCTGCTTCTTCTTGAAGAATCGCATTAAAGTCTGCAGCTGCTCACAGGTTAGTTCATTGGGCTTTTTAAAAAAGAAAACACACACACACAGACATATTACAGCCTGTGGCTGAGATATGAGATCAAGATGGCGATTTTGCGCCTCATAAAGCAGGATGCGAGCATTTAAAACGTTGATGTTATTGTTGTCTTCATTAGAAGTGAGCCACGTTTTGTTTCCTTTTTTGACTCATCTTCATTTCGGTTTTCTTCACATTACCACCGTGTTCAGCTGATTAAAACACAAAACGCGTTAGTTTCTGTTACATGCGTGAAGAGGAACCTGAGTGCGCATAAAGGAGGGTTTTGAAATGAAAATAGATATGGATGGACACGTACCATCATGGGTGATTTGGTACACAGTGTGCAATGATCCACTCTGACTGCAAACTTTGCTGGGTTTTTCTTTTTTCTTTGTGGACCTGTTTCCCTGCAGCTTTGTTGCATAAATGCCGTCCATCTCTTTGCTGTTAGTTTATTACTTGATTAGTTGGGAGTGTGTCAGAGGAACAGTGAAACCTTTATCTTTCAATTCATGTTCTGGCATCCCGCCACTTCGATCATCACAGCGTGTATGCGTGTGTGTGTGTGTGTGTGTGAGCAGTTAAACATGACGTCCTCACATGAGGAAGTAAGTTTGGTGTTAACAGCAGGCCTGTGGCTGCACCACAGTTCTTTTTAACCTGTTTTATATCAGACATAGATGCCAAAAAAAAAAAGCTTTATATGCAAATCTCTCTTTAATGTTTGAATTAGGTATTTTATTTTGAAATTAAAACGGTCTTTCTGTAACGATGTTTTATTTGTAACTGTATGCTACAATGGCAAAATATATGCTTTTGTTCTTTTACTTTGTTTTGCCATTTCAAATAGTATTAGAGGTCGTCCTATTATTTTTTTTAAGCTGTGAGTAATAACATAAGGAACAATTATTTGCAACAATGTGATGGCAAATATCTGAAATGTGAGTTTCCCATTGATATTCTTATTCTTACTCAGATGTCTGTTATATTCACAGACACACCCCAAATGCGACTGCAAATAGGTTATTTTCCGGTCCTTTGTAAACAGTGGACAGGTGTGACTGTTGATTTAATACAACCTGTTTTGGTTATGGGTTTGATGCTGCATACAAGGTTACGTTTTCAAACCAAACGAAGGTTTAAAGTTACAACTCTCTAACCTCATAATGTCCAATAATACCTTAACTGAAAAACTGTTGCAGCTGAATATCAGAATACATACTCTGTGCAAGTATTTTCATAGAATTCTTGAATTTGTTAAAAAACAATATTGCCTGGCTATATTGACATGCACTAGCTAACAACTTAGCAAGTAAAGCACTAATTACTGATAGAATCAACGTCAATAACAACTCACTGACTTTAATAGTATTGTGGAGCATTGGTTTAGTGTATTTTCATTGCACTGATGTCTGATCTGGTTGTTGCTTTGTTCAAAATGGCAGTCTTATAGGAATGATGAAGCTGCTTTACGGTTCTTCTCTTACAGGTTTTGACCAAACATTTGGTTAACAACCACCCACTTTATGCCCCCTCTGAATAAACCCAACATTCAGGTTAAGTAAATAACACAACAATTTTTAGTGAGGGGAAGAAATGTGCTTGTTGATATCTAGAGATATTTTTCAGCAAAGGCTGTTTCACTGATATAAAGAGCTGAAGTCTAAATGTTTCTGGTATCAGCATCTTTACTGATGAGCTTGAAAAGTCTAAATGAATTTCATGTTTCACTTAACTAAAAGGAAGCTGGCACAAGCAATGTTCAGTTTTCAGGGTCATTGTTGCAATTCATGGTGAATACAGTTGCTAAGCAACCAGTGGAAATCCACAGACAGGGGTGTATTTAGCCATAAATTCAGGGGCCCATGCCCATCCCTTCTAACAAATCCCATGTTTCTTGACTCAAAGAGCTACAAAGAGACAAGAGTTAATTTATTATTTTACAGCAGAATAATCTGAATTTCAACAAATATGGTGCTTTTACTATTGCAGAAATGATAATTAGTGTTGAATTATTTTCATTTCGTCCTTTGTTTTTTGGAGTAAGTAAGCATCAAACAATTATCTTTTTAACTGTCACATGGCAGAGCAATGCAGTTTACCCATAAATATGTAATATGTAATAGAAAATGTTCATAATATTTCACACCTCAATATATTTCCTGACAAACTGTTTTGTTAGTGTTGCTTGAACTACGCTGGCCTGCATTATCTGGCCTGAGCTTGGTTTGAAACCTTCTTTGTGCTGCCAGAGGTCCAATTTGAAGCCGTCCTTGAAGCACACAAAGACACGGAGAAAGTCAATATTGTGAGATTTCTACCACAGAAAAACTCAAGAATTAATATTACAGCAAACCCTGCACAAGAAACAAAGTTAAGGCATAAATAATTGTATATTTTTGTGTTATGCTGGTTGGAAAACCTTTACTTTCGTTTGAAAGTGCCAAATACAAGTACATTTAATGTTGTTTTTTTATTTAGGTTCTGTGTCGATGGTTGTGTTCTATAAACATGCACAAACCATAGGCAGTAAAGCCCAAAATTATTCATACCCACTGCAGATTTAGATTTAAAACCTATTTAATTCAGTCAACACTTTTGTTGCTGACACCAATGAGACAGACTTCTTACAGAAGACAATGTAAACGGACCATTAAGTTTGAAAAGAAACACATGCATGTGTTTTTATTGACATTTTAAGTAAAACTAATTCATATACTTTTCAATAATCATTGGAAAAATCTTGATAGGCGTTACATTAGCCAGGGATTTATTATTGTTCACCAGCTTTTTGCATAAATTCACTGGTATTTTGGCAATTTATCTTTGCTGATGAGCTCCAAGTGTTTGAGGTTGGAAGGCCTCCTAACCATCATCCTAATCTTTAACTCCTTCCACAGATTCTCTAGCTGTTAGATTCAAGTTGAGACTCTTGCTGAGAAATTACAGAAAATTGGTATTACCTCCAGTCAGGAGAAACAATCTGCTATGTCTAATGCATTTTATTAGACAAAATGTGGAAAGATTCCCGCGGCACAAAAAAAAAACATTGTACAATAGACCGTAAAGCAATACACTTTTTGCAGAAATCCTTCTGTAAGTGTCCTCAGCTGGTTTTAGAAAGACCCAGGAAAACAAGGTGCAGACACTGCAGGCATTTTAAAGTAAACTTCCTTTTACAGGAGTCTGTGGAATGCAGACTGAGTGAGGTGTCCTTTTTTTTCCCCTTCTTTTTAATTGACCACACAGTGCAGTTTTTCCACATCCGTGGCAAACAGAGAGGCAGTAAAGTGACCGTGGAGAAGTCACATGTTTCCCCTTTGAGCACAGGAGCAGATTTCTTTATAGCAAACAGAGGGAGAGACTGTGGCTCTGCGACCCTGTCATTACGCTGTCCTCGGTCATTTGAGAATACCAGCATGACTCTGTCTGTTGTGGGACTTAGAGCAGCCTAAAAGAGCTGATGTTTACAACACAACCGGCCTGTCTGTGTGACCTTCACAGCGGGAAATTAAGATCACATTTTGAGACTGACTGTCATCATCCCGACAACTTTTAAGTCTTGTACCGTGACTACATTAAGTTGAAAAAAACTTATTGTGAGAGCAGAAATGACCCTTGCAGGATAAACAAATCTGATCTGCATGGCTGTTTGAGTGGAACGACCTACTTGGAAGTCCTAAAGAACTGTTATCTTGTTTGTTTTGGGTTTTTTTTTTTTCCCAAATAAAATGCTTATCTTAATGTCATCTCAGGAAAGTTTACTTGGGTGCACAGATTTCTGATGTAACACCCTCACTTATTTAACTTATTCTGATTTCACTGTAAAAATTATATCTAAGGACACGACATAGTTTGTACTTCTGGTGAAGTCTGCTGTTTTGCAATAGAATCAAAGCTTTCTTGAAGCTTCCTTCCTTTTTTTTTGAACTCTTAAGAGTTGATTTGAAACAGTGTGAAAATGTCTCACCTTAAGTCTCATTCAGTCAATTACACTTTTCCCACCAAAAAGTTTTCATTTCCACCTGGTAGATCTTGGGCATGCTTTGTTTACGAGATTACATTTTTAGCTTCCAACCAGTCGACCACCAGCCGGGGCGTAAAGGCAGCTGATTCCTCAGTGCATCTGGAAAAGCAAGCGCTCCCTCTGTTCATCCGTCATCAGTTCTGAAAAAAGAATATGTTTGAATGTGTGTGTGTGTGTTACGACGGGTCGATGAGCCATTGCAAAAGACATGGAGACACAGACTTTAAAAATAGTAATAATAGGTACGTCATAGCCAGATCTACAAATCTGACTGACATAATAACATTTAGTAGCTGGCTGCTTTGAAAAACCCCTGTGGCCCTCAGGCTGCCGGTGGTGGCATTGTTGAAAAAATGTGTTTTTATTACAGAACCAATTAATGTTGTAAAAGCAGCAGAAGTTGAGGAGTCAGCCTAAGTAGCTGCTTTCACTCTCTATGCTAAACTAACCGGTTGATTTGCTCCAGCTTCACACTAATGCTCAAGAATATTGGTTATCAAACGTGACCCTCGGACCGGACAGTGTGGTCAGAGTGATGGTACTCTCTCTGTGATCTGCGTTAAGAATGGTTGACTGGTTGGAAACTCTTGGCAGACGTGTGACCTTTGCTCTACTTCACTAACCCCTCCTCCACCCTTCCCGCTCTATACATTTCCATGCTGTCCCTCATGTGACCGGCAGTGTGAGGTTTCATCATCGGGGAGGGGCAGGACCTGCGCTACTCAGCGTGGTCGTCTTGTCCAAGGTCAGCCTTCGGTTCCTAAAACCGGGGCTGAGAGGGATTGGGTGTAGGGTGGACACGAGTCAGGAAGTGCAGAAAAGACGTCACACTGGGGCCACCAGCCATCTGACAGCCGCACAGTGACAAGCAGCATGCCTCTCTGTGTGACTTGTTGCAAGGTGTCAGCTGTCCTGCCGTTTTCAGACAGCCCCTGGTCACTCACCTTCGTAAAACTAGCTCAACTGGTCTGGCTTTGCCTTGAAACATTAGCCTGTAAATGTAGATGGAAAGAGATTTATATATGATTAAAGCCATTTGGTCTTTTTGTTGGAATGTTCCCTATGGGGCAGGGTGTGCCGGTCGTGAATTAATCACTGAGCCAACGGGTGCACCATTAGTTTCAGTGGTGTTCCTACTGAACCTTAAAGACCGTAAAGACCTTCGGTGCTTGTTGCAAAAAGAGGCGGAGAAGTCACCAGTTAACGTTGGTGCACGAGATGAGCTACAGTTTGCTTCCAATTTTCTCCATTTTTGTCATGTTTCACACTGGGATTTCAAGTGATAAACACAATGGTGTACATATTTGAGAAGTCAAAGAAGAAAATACTGTTTTGCAATCTCAATCTGCTTTAAATGTCTCCACAATTGAGATTAGATCACAGAACTTCAAAGTTGTGCGTAACTTTGTGTAAGTGTATGTCGTACAATCTCAATAAAATACATTGAAGTTTTTGGATGTAACTTGACAAAATGTACAAAATCTTAAGAGGCACAGTTACTGAAGCGCTGTATCTTAACTGTGTTATGTTTATTTCTTACCATGATGTGATTCTTTTTCAAAACAATATGTGATGTTATTGTATCAAATAAAGCTGCAGCTGATAGTTTTTAGGATTTTTTTTTTGTATTTCTACTGAAACTGTCACCTCTAAGTGAGGTTTCATAGTTTTCAAAAATAGCTACAGCAAATTTACAGCCCTGATTCAAACATGGCGACACTTCTGCTGTTTGGATTTTGATTTAAAGACAAATTACCTGAGATTAAGATCATTTTATTTTACCTCTAATGTGTCACTCATATTTTAGTGTGACTTCCTGTAAAGTACAGATATTTCACTTCTTTGCGAGAAGTGAAATATTGTAGAGGAAATTAAGTGTGTCTGACCAGCATTGTGTCATATTACTCTTAACTTTCTGGCTGCGTCTGGAGTGGCTCTTGTGTTAACAGCGAAGCTACGATGTGCCTTCCAGCTGCTGGAGGGAGCTGCCAGCCTGTCTTCATGTTCTGTTATGTGTCAAATGACCTTTCTGCCCTCCCCACTTTCTCCCCCCCACCCCTCACTCCCCTGATCCCAGTGTCTTCTGCTGGGATCAGGGGAAGACACTGGAGTGTGGTGTGACTCCACACTCCAGTGTGGTGTGACTTGTGAACTTGCTCTGCCATTGGCTTGTGAGTCTTCCAGGCCAAGTATGGAGAGAGGAGGTGGGTGGGGAGGTTTTTTAGGACTACCTTTCACCTCCAGCGACTGTTAGCACATATAATCTGCAGGAGGCAGTCTCTGAAGGGGGTCTGTTGCTCGTATTTTCATTTTACATCTTTGCCACAGATTTTTCTTCTCGTCTCACTTGAAAACGATGAAGAGATAAAATTAAATCATTTGGGTTTATGTTAAATTCTTAAAAAGCAGAATTTTTGTTATCGTGTCTTACAGCAATTACCACACTTTTTGGCAAAAAAGGTTTTATGTCACATATGAAAGTAGTTTATCATATAGATATTGTTTTTTTTATCAATATGACCCACCAAAGTATTCTACCTAACATGTAACACAATAAATGGACTCCTGCTCAGTTTTTCTACATTTCCTGATACTCATCTGCTTTCTGTCTTTATTTTTTTTTTTTATAAAACCCAAATCTTTACTTTTTAGCAAAGCTTCACATGGCTAATCTGAAGATGCAGTAAAAAAAAAAAAAAAAGTTTGTTATAACCCCTCTATAAAAAATGAGATGTCCAGACTAGAGTTAATGTTAACAAACAGAAACAGAATATGGAGCCAAAAAGTAGAAGCAATGTGGGGGATCAGTGAAAAAAAGGCTTAAGGAGTAAAAATATAAAAACATATATTGCTGTTAACTCCTTGCAGAGAAACATTGGGAGTGCAACAATCTGGTTACATGCTGCCTGTGACATGCCAGTGGTAGCTGCCATGAGCTGTTAGTTTAATTGGAGCGATGGCTTTTTGTTTCCACTGTGGGATGTAACTTCTTCCATGCCAGAGCTCGTTGGTTGTAAGCATAGTTTCTGTGAAGGTTTTTACTGCACTGCTCACTGGGGTTTACTTGTTCCACACTGTCATCCCCTGATGACGCATCAAAAAAGTTTTTTTCTGAGGTTTAGCCAAAACAATGTTTTCCGAAGTAATTAATTAGCAATTAGTCAGGCTGTCAGCTCTGGTAGCTGGTAGCCTGTGGAAATCACCTGACATGCTGGTCTGGGCTTGTTATCTGGCACTCCATTAGTTCCCACATTCTGACTTTATGTGTTTTATGACACTGAAAATATCTCTCCCAGATCCAAATTTGGTCTTTTTTTTAATAAGTGAGGAAAAAATGTTTTAACTGTCTTCCAGCCAGCTGGCCAGCAGTGTGCAGCAACAGGCAGGAAGAGAGACACCAGTCCCTTTAGCACCTTCTCTGACTTCTCATTAAAAAGGGATTTAAACTGCAGGAAAAGTTTGATGAATAATTTAAGGTATTTTGAAAGTTCAACTTTTTAAAGGCTCCAACCTTCAGGTTGGACATCCAGCCCATGCCTAGCTAGCACCGCCTTAAGGTAGACGCTTAGGCTAATTGTCTTTGTTGAACTACATCCAGGTGTTTCGGATGCCTGGATGTAGTTCAGGCATCCGAACTACATTTCCTCCAAAATGAAAACAGCACACAGTTTCCAAATAATGCCTCATGTTTGTTTCACACTCCGAAACACCTGTGGAAACAAGTCTTTAAATCACTGTGGACAGCTTCACCTTTCTTCTTGCTCTGTAAAATTACAACACTCAAAATGTTAGATGTTGTTCTAATTTTTGGTTTAAATTTGTGCTGAGCCGGACGAAAATCTTGACTGCACATCCGATGTGTCTGAGGTGAACAAAAGGGGGAATCCAATCTGTGGGTTTGCTTCAACCCGCCAGCTGCGTGACTCCGCGGCGAGCAGCTTGCTGCGTCTCACGCGTCTGTGTTTCTGTTTGAGGAGGGGCATGTTTCTGCTATTCATAGTTGTGAGAACTTCAGAGGTCTATTGGAGGACAGCGCGAGTCCTTCTAATAGCAACTGCAGCACTGCCAGGCCTTTCAGATAACACCACCTCTTCACTCTGAAACACAGCCTCAACCCGTCCTCGTTTACACTCTGTGAGTACAGACATGCATTAAATGTCATCATGTCGATAATCTGAGCAGCGGCGTCTGACAATCTGTTAAAGTTCATTTCAGTTCAAATGAGTTGACTTAGTAATATGATCGTACTTCTTTCACGTTGGGCTAAGAAGTAGCAGGTGTGGGATTAAGAAAAACATTCGTTAGTCCTTTTATTTCTTCTGTCTTTGACAAGCTAAACCATTTTCAGTGGCTTACTCTTCTGTTTTGTAGTCAGGAGATCAAGTTTGTTGATATTTATGTTTTATTTAATTCAGCATTAACTGTTTAATCTAACTTTTGTTTGGCATCTGCTTTAAAGTACTTTACTCCAGTTGGCACTAGTCTCACTTGTCATGAGCTTCAGGGTAATAATAGAAGTAGGTGAGAAGTCAATTGTTACCTCTATGACTCTATTTACCTTCCCTGCAGAGGTCAGGTCAGTTGACCTGAATGTCCTCAGAGGTTTATAGCAAAAGTAACTTATTACAAATATGCATGAGGTGATTGAAGAGTGCATTATTTACAAAATCCGAGGTTTATTAACCAACCATATTATTTCTGCTTTAAGCTACAGAGCTGTAGAGCTGTCTGACTACAAGTCCCAAAAGCTGCCATAGTTCTGCTACGTCTGATTTTAATATTTCTTTTTTAGCTCTCCTGCAGCGTATTAGCAGGACCTTCTTATTATTTAAAGGAAGTTTCAGCCCAGTGACTTCAGCTCAGAAATATTCCAAGCAGAAAGCTTTCATCCCCTCCTGAATTGAGTGTTTGAACGTCTGTGGTTGTTTCCTTATATCTCCGTGGAGGCTTGTGACCAGGAAACGTGTGTGGAGTCGGATTTCCTTCCTACGCACAGCTGTTAAACGAGACAGCACATCCTTCCCTTTAAACGCAACAATTGAGAAGGATCAGTGTGAACGAGAGGGCTTTAGATGGAGCTTAAGAAAGTGAAAGATGCTGATTATGTGTTTTAAGATCAAGATGTTAAAACACAAAACGTCACACATGAAGTATGAATTCACAATTGGAATAATGTATATATATCTGCATCAAAGCATAGACCTAACCTTTTATTCAAGCGTATTAATTTTTTTTTTTTTTAAATGCTATAACGCTCACCCAAATTGTCCAATTCTGATCTGAGGACACATCGTTGCATCATTCTAGCAGAAACGGCTCAATATTCAGACCTCAAATGCTTTAGTGCATGACTGCTGTAAAAAGGGAGACACAACAAAAGTTTGCATCATTGGATGTTCATGTGATGAGGTATTTCTGAAAGCCCAAGAGCACAATGATGAATGATCACCGAGTCATAAACACGGTTCTCTGTGGATTTATACCCGAAACTTAGTTTTATCCTCTTCTGTTCTTTTGTGTCTCCTGGTTCTTGTTTTTCCATCAACATGTCAGGATTAGATGTGCATGTCATACACAGAAGGGGAAACTGAAGAAATGACTCAAACAGCAGCAGTTTTAAGGGATTCAGATTGTAGCACCTTGACATACATCAAAGCACCAAAAGAACAAAATAGACGTCATATCAGCTAAAATGCGATACTTCACGTAGCCTAGATAAAAGGAAAGTACTCTCTAGCTTAGCTCAAGCTGTATTCAAGGTTTTTCTTCCAGAACGGTTTTTGTATATGGCAGTAATACAAGCCATTTAATAGGGAGCTGCAAGTCAACATATGTGCGCATGAAAACTCGGTAGTTTTGAAAGCACAATAAAATGACATTTTATTAGTATTACAAGGTTATTTAAACCTTATATTAAACATAGTATTAAGATTGTGTCCCACTTAATTGACTTGCCAAATACATTTCAGGAGGTTGTACCTGTTTTTTTTGTTTGTTTTTTTTTAAGGCAACTTGTATTTTGGTAAATAAGACTTTAAGCTGCAGTCTTTGGTCATTTCTTGTTCCTTCTGGTCATATTTATTCAGATTAGCTGGCTGAAGTGCTAAGTTAACATGTTCTCAGATCTGAAATAGCTCTGATAAACCGAGATCCAAATGTTTTTTGTCTTTTTTCGTTTATTTCCCTTTAAATGGTGCCACATTTGCAATGAAAAATAAGTTTGGGCTTAGCAGTAGATTTGATTATGTGAGTTGCATCTATCTAAGTGTGGTCAGACCAAGTGTTGGAGGCAGTATCACTGCAGGAGACTTTATCAGAGACTAACTACAAGATTTGGTCGGACTGACTTGCAGGTCTCACTTCAGCTCCATTGAGTTCTTGTAGATCTACTTGTGTGTTCATCAAATTCTGGTTGAAGTGGGGATGCCAGCTGTAAGTTGTTCCCAATGATGAGCCAGACTTGTGCAGCTCCACTTTTTCATGTATCTTAGCTGATTTCTTTTAACTTTGCCATTGTGTCAAACAAGAAAGCGATGTGGCCTTAAAAATCCCTCCCAACAGCTCTCAAGCGCGATGGTGAGGGGTTGATCATTTGTCCTTGCTTAGCAGCTAACAGCTTGCAGTCGCTGAAGTAACAATAACCTCCTCTGTATACAGAAATGTTCTGGTGTCAAATGGGACGCCATCTGCTTGACAGCTGAGTTTTGGCCCAGACTGGCACATCAACGGGACAATGACGCTGCTGTTTATTGAAAACTGAGTTTTTATTTAGACAAATTTAAATTCCAGTAAGGAACTGCTGCTCTTTGTTTGTGTTGTTATTCTGGTTTGGGGTGAAAGTAGGTTTTCCATTTCACTTCCAGAATTACTTAGCAACCTAAACTAAACCAAAGAAAGCTGGTAAATTACAATTTTTTTTATTTTTGGAAATATGAACATTTTACAGTAACACTTTAAAACAAGTTTTGCTTATTTTACAGGTTACTTCTGGTTTTTATTTGGAATCATTGAACAATATTTGTGGAAGCTAATCATCTTAATTACCAAAAAAATTATCTCTGACTTTATTTAAACTGTGGTCGTGTTGTCAGTTTAAAATACAGCATTTAAAAAGATAAAGATTTGCTCTATTTGGATGAAACCATAATTATTTCTGCTTACTGTTAGTAGATGTGTTTCTCAAAAAATCTGTCTGTCTGAATGAAATGAACACTCAAAGTTTTTAGATCCACTAATAGATCAGTGGTCAGTCTGAATGTCTTCCTCTGTTTCTGTGCAGGTTCAGTTTGTATCAGCCATGCAAGCTCAGGAAGTCCTCAGACAGCTGCGGATTCCCGAGCTGGACGACTTTCGGCAGTATGTCCGAGGCTTTCCGACGAACGCCCTCATGGGTATGGGCGCCTTCGCCGCCATCACCACCTACTGGTTTGCCTCCAGACCTAAAGCTCTCAAGCCGCCATGTGACCTTACACTGCAGTCACTGGAAATACCTGTGAGTTTTCACGTTTTTTTTTTTTCAGTCTGACGGTCTTTCTGCTCACCAGTGTAGCGTACTGGAACCATCAATCTTCAGTCCAGTAATAAGAGTGAACATTCCTAAGCAGCTGGTCTCATGCTGCAGGAATGAGGAGTAGTTTATCTCGCAGCTGGTGAAGTGATCTCTGCAGGAAATTGTTTTCAGGGATCTTTGGATTTCCATCATCCAGGTTTTTCTTGGCTGATATTGATTTCTGGTTTCCTCAAGTCAGTCCTGCTGATCTTATTTGTAAACCAGAGCAGAAAATTGACAAGAAATCTACTGCAGTTTCTTTTATTATTATCATAATTCTATATAACAATATATAAGTGAGAACAAGGGCAAGATTACTCCTATTTATGCAATCCAGTGGACGTTACTTACCGTTATCTGTGCATCAAAAACACTATTGTTGACTGGAACATCTGAAAGTGGAGTCGGCTGCTAGTTTTGATGCATTCAAAGAACAGAATTAAACAAATCTGATTCTTTATTTGACCAGCCAAAAACGACCAGATTCCGATTGGTGCCTCTTCTTTTGAAAAATGTTGTCAGTTATTACTGACAAAAAATGTTTATAGTCTTGATTGATCGCAGGGATGCAGGAGTCACCATGTCTCTGTGGATGTTATTTTGCACTTCTTAGGGGGGAGATCGTGCCAGAAGGTCAGTGCTGAATGACAGCGACGGCGAGTACATGACACATTATTACAGCGACGCACAGACAATATATGAGGTGTTCATGCGAGGACTCAGGGTGTCAAGTGAGTTTCTGTGCTATGATGTTGACTCTGCAAACGCCTGAAGAGACCAAACGGAGTCAGGATGCCACCTCTGTTTTCTGTGGTAGATAACGGACCTTGCCTTGGGTCGAGGAAGCCAAACCAACCGTACGAGTGGCTGTCTTATCAAGAGGTAAGCTGCGGAGTGCTGCTGAAAGGAAACGCCTGCTTGAACTCAAATGTGGTTATTTTATTTTTTATTTTTTTTAAATGCCCTGTTTCTGACAAGGTGGTGGACAGAGCACAGCACATCGGTTCTGCCCTTCTTCACAGAGGTCACTTTCACACAGGCGACAAGTACGTCGGCATCTTTTCACAAAACAGACCCGAGGTAACGCACATGTTTTTTGTTGTTGTTTTTTTATATATATATTAACAAGCCATTGCTTTTGTCTGATTTCCATTTGATATCAGTCTTCTTGTACATACAACAATATCTTAGATTTAACTTACTTTCTCTCCATCCGTCTTTACACAAATATTTGCATGTTGTGCTTCTGACACGGCAGGCTTTCTTCAGTGCAATAATAATATTGATTTAAACGCATCAAACCCATCTGCTCTGTTTTTGCCACAGTGGACGATTTCAGAGCTGGCCTGTTACACGTACAGCTTGGTTGCGGTCCCGCTGTACGACACGCTCGGCACAGAGGCCATCGGCTACATTATTGAGAGAGGTACAAACTAATTCCCCCATTGCATGCTGTGAGCCAGGAACTGAAAAGTTCAACCACTCCGCATGTGTCGTCTCCGTCTCCGTTTCAGCCACCATTTCAACAGTGATATGTGACGTAGCCGAAAAGGCTCGGATGATTCTGGACTGCATCAGCGGCCAGGGAAAGACCGTGAAGACCATCGTTCTCATGGAAGCTTTCGACAAGGAGCTGGTGAGCCGAGCAGCGCAGAGCGGGGTTGAGATTCTCAGTCTGAAGGAGTTTGAGGTAAGGGTCTGGCTTGTTTCTGCTCCATAAAATAAAAATTTTAACTTCTCCACTTATGTTGAGAGATTTTTGTTTTTTCAGGCCATCGGTGAAGCTAATCTTCAGAGACCAACGGTGAGTAGAAACAGCGCAGATCCTCTGGCCTGACAAACAAGACGTGGCTCCTGATTCTTAAGATGCTAACGCTGTTATTAAAACTCCATCTATAAGACATTACCATTACAATGCACACTTTGATCCAAAAAATGAGCAACATCTGTCGTCTTAACTACAGCCTCCCAAACCAAATGACCTGGCAGTCATCTGCTTTACATCTGGAACTACAGGTAAGCCCAGGAAATCAGGCTGCTTGGATGCTTTTCAAACAATAATTTTTTTTTTCCCATACTACAGGATGTGTTTTCTCTATTTTTCCTGAGCTTTTGTGTTTTTACTGCAGGAAACCCTAAGGGTGCAATGCTTACTCATGGAAATGTAATCTCCAACACTGCAGCGTTCATTAAAGTAACACAGGTAAAAAAAAAAAAAGTCACCTTCGAGATTTTCACCTTTATTCCTCTCGCAATCTGACTGATGACAAAACTGAGAATATGTCCCTGTAAAAACAGAATTTTTTAAGATTTTGTCATAATACCGAAAAAAATATTCATGCCTCTCAAATTTTGTCACATAACAGCCAAAAACTTCAATGCATTTCAATGGGAGTGAAACGATTTTAAGTGATATGCCTACAAAGTAGTGCATAACTGTGAAGTGGAAGAAAAGTTATACATGAATAAACACATTTTCTGAAGAGCAAGAAACACAGCAGACAGATTACGGACAAAGTTAGTTGATTTCACATTTTAATTCTCTGCAAAGCTACCAAGACATGTAGCTTCACCAAGCAAGGAGATCATTAATCACTGAAGACATTCATGGTAACTATGGGAAGCACTCCAGAGTTCCACCACTACTCAGGGTGGGGCGCACCGTGGAAACATGAAAAATCATTCTAAATATAGTAATCATAGCAGCAACGTGCTAAAAATAAAAATATGTAAGGCATCTCAATAGATTCAATACAAAAGTAGCGTTTCTACTCAAGGAGCATATTAATTTCCCGTCACCAGTCTTCCCATGGTAGATCCTCTCATCCCGACTCCCGGTGGATATTATCCCTCAGTCACAAGCTTGGCCAGAATCAAGAACGTTTAGAGTAGGAGTTTCTCATACAGCGCACAGAACAGGGACCGAATGGCCAACAAGCAAAGCGTTGTGACATCATGCGCAAAGCATCGTTTACTTGGTGAAGCACAGTGAAAGCAGCGTCGTGCTCTGGTAAGAGAACCTTCTGCAGACATCAGAAAAGCAGAGGCTGTGGAGGAGGTTTGTTCCCGTTGCAACACGACAAACAGCCCAAAAGGTGCTGTCAGAGCTACCATCAGATGTTTTAGATCAAAGCATATTTATGTTAGTCTCTGCAAACTTTTTCATAATTTTAATAGTAAAAAAAAACAAAAACGTCACTCCACTCTATGCCTATGCACTGCATTGTGTTTTATCGTCAAACATAACGGAACAAAACATCAAAACTTTCCAGGGGCATTAACACTTTTTGCGAGGCGTTATTAAGTGTAGATGGATTAGTTTGATGCTGTTTGTCTCTGTCTGACCTTCTCTGATTCCCTCTCTATCCTGCGCCCCTCCACCGCCCCCCCTTGGCCCCATGTGACCTGTTGCTCAGGACACACTGAAGCCCAGTTCCAAAGATGTGCTCATCTCCTTCCTCCCTCTGGCCCACATGTTTGAGAGGGTGGTGGAGGTACAGTACCTGAGTGACCTGCATGTGTTTTCTCTGTGTCCCCTGCAGATACACAGCATGCTGAACCTCCATGACATTCATATATCCTATCTCCCGCTAGCTCACATGTTTGAACGGGTTGTGCAGGTATGTTGTGGACCTAATATACTGTATTTGCAATAATTTATTATTAGTGGAGAACTACTTTTAGCTTTACAGTAAGGCTAACATAGCCTCGTTTTTTTTTTTTTTTTTTTATCCTTTTAACCACCAGCGCAGACATTTGAAGTCTGTTTAATTTACTCTTGGGGTCAAGAAAGTGTTTTTGAATTGAAATGAATTGAAAGCTTTTACATTCTGACAAACGAAGCATCAGCGTGAGAGCGAGCAAGCAAATAGTTTATATGCCACTTCGCATATTTAAAAGAGATGCAAATGAATCATGTTCTTATGGGAAAGATGTTGGTGAAGAGTTTCGCACTTCAGGTGTAGGAGATCAAACAACTCTGATCTCCTAGGGGAGGAGAGCAGAATCACAGGTCAGCCGCTGGAGGACATGTTCAAGAAATCAAACTTTCTGCCATTCAGAAACTAGAAATAGTTCTAATAATTCTGACAAAACAGGAAAAGATTTTGTCATTATTTAACTCAAGGCAGTGATGTGAAGAAAACGGTTATGCGTCTTTTCGTCTAGTGCACGTAAATAACTTTTTCCAAGCGTATATTTACTCGAAATTATGGAACCTTGAGAATCTCATACCAGGCTGTGCTCACTGAAGACCCACTGCTTTGTCTCCTGAATGGGAGGATGTCAGCTGTCAGCCAGTTGGCATACACAGCAGCATTTGAAAATGCTGATATGGAGCAAGTTAAAACAAAAGCAGCAGACCCTTACTGCACCACATCAGTGACCAGTTACTTTCCTTAACTTCCAGGCTTATCTTGAGCAACAAACCCGTCCTGTTTTCCAGCGGACAAACGTTAAGAGGAAAACGCAGCGATGTAACCATTTGATGCAGCTGCCTCTCAGCTCTAAGCCGTGCCGGGTTAATTGCTTCCTTCCCAAGCACACCACATTCGGTGCATCCTCACTCGCTCAGCTGGCTGCCTTCTCCGGAGCTTCATGTGCAGCTTTTGATCCCCAAGCTAAATTGGATGATTTTTTCCAATAATCAGCTTTATTGGACAAAACTGTGTGTGCAAATAAGGAATTTGACTTCTGTTTCAAGCACTCACAGCGCGTAGACATTAAGGAGAGATACATAAACTTTGCAGGAAGTAAAACAAAGGTTAAAAGGAACAGTGCATACATGTATGGTGTGTCTGCACAGCCATTAGGTTTCCCCATTGTGCTGCCTTTCCTGAACCATTAGTAGTATCTCTTTGCTAAATGAGGTTTTATTTTACCATGAGACCACCTGAACAAAACTCAAGCAAACTGTATTCTTCACAAGTTCTCAAGTGGCTGCTCTAAAACTTGTGTCAGTGCTAGCGTTTACTAACAGACAGAAGTTGGGTGTGATGGAGTAACGCCATTAAGTGTTTGTCCTCAAACATCAAGTGATAAGATCAAAATTAATTTGTAGAATGCTGCCTTCTAGTGGCCAAAAAAAATGTAGTTTTGATTCGCCGTAGAAATAAGTAGGATGTTTTCTTCGTCAGGGTGTCATCCTCATCCACGGTGCGCGGATCGGCTACTTCCAAGGCGACATTCGACTCCTAATGGACGATCTGAAAACTCTGCAGCCAACGGTTTTCCCCGTCGTGCCGCGTCTCCTCAACCGCATGTTTGACAAGGTCAGACGACGCTTGATGTTTCTTCTGTTACTGGCCTTTACTTATCCGCCGTGTGGCTTTATTTAGTTCATTTACCCCGATGATGTGGAGAACTTGAGATGTTCTCATTTCTCGACAGGTGTTCAGCCAGGCCAACACACCCCTGAAGAGATGGCTGCTGGATTTCGCCTTCAGAAGGAAGGAGTCTGAGCTGAAAAACGGGGTGATGAGAAAGGACAGCATGTGGGATAAACTCATCTTCAAAAAAGTGCAGGTTAGAAAGTAGACGCATTTTGTTCTCCTGAAACCGTATTCTTTAAAAGCATTTCATCAGGTCTAAGGTCACAGCATGCACAGCTCAACGTAAGCCTTCTTGATCAACAAACTAAGGTCACGTTCTTTCAAACATTTACACTTCAGCACAAATTTATTCTCCACAGATGAGCCTGGGCGGTCGAGTCAGACTCATGATCACTGGAGCAGCCCCCGTCTCTCCAACCATCCTGACTTTCCTACGAGCCGCTCTCGGCTGCCAGGTCAGTCAAACTCATCCTGGACAGATGCATCATTCTGATAAGTGGTCCATGTAAATATTATTAATAACTGATATCACTATGTATTGAACTACTGAAGTTCACTTGGCTTCACGTCACCACTGACATCTTTTCTTGCAGTTCTACGAAGGCTACGGCCAGACCGAATGCACGGCTGGGTGCACCATGTCCATGCCCGGAGACTGGTCAGCAGGTAAAAGTTTTGCTTTTCAGAAAGTGTTGCTTAAACTCTAAATAAGGAGGCCCTGTTATGAGTTAAAACGTAGCATCCGAGGTCAGGAACGTGCAAACAAAAACGAAAATAAACGTAAATGTCGTGTCCTCAGGTCACGTTGGGCCTCCTCTGCCATGCAATGCGGTAAAACTAGTGGATGTGGCAGAAATGAATTACCTGGCAGCAAACGGAGAAGGAGAGGTGAGGATCAACCTTTAACCAGACTTTTTACTGGCTGATACCAATTTCCAGGATTCTCTAAAATATGATCTACTGATTACCTTTTTTTTTTCCTTGAAGACTGTAAAACATACAAACTCATTTGTGTAAGCTTTGCTTTAATTCAGCTGTTGAGTTTAGTAGCTATTGACCATTAAATCTCAATGATGGAGATAAAAGTTCTAACAGATTATGAACGAACTGCAAGATTATTTCCATTTATGTAAGTCCAAAGCCAAAGTGCATCAAGGTGCACACTGTTGGTGGAGGTATTTGTAGACCAAAATGGTGGACGTTCTCAGTTTTGGTGGATTTAATGAATAGGAAAAATCTTAGGCCTGAAAAAATCAATTATGATAGGTGCATAGAAGCATTTTTTTAGCATACTCGTATAGAAAGAAATCAACATAATCTGTGAAAACAGAAGATACCATAAAGTAGGTGTAGTTGGATCTGGTGAATAGATTAAAGAAGTAGTTGTTTGTTACCTGATGCTTTGTAGATTTAGACAAAATTGTCTTAAATTGAGTGTGGAGAAGGTGACATTTTGCCTTTTGTCGTGATATTTCGATCTGTAACCTGTGTGTCATTGCAGGTGTGTGTCAAAGGATCAAACGTATTCAAGGGATACTTGAAAGATCCTGAGAGAACAGCAGAGGCAATCGACAAGGATGGATGGCTGCACACGGGCGACATTGGGAAATGGCTTCCGGTGAGCAAAAAAAACGCAGTAGCAACATAAAATTACGATTCAGACAATGCGGGAAGTTTTAAGCTATAAAAATGCGTTTTGGATTTGCTGCAGAATGGCATTCTGAAGATCATTGACAGAAAGAAACACATTTTCAAGCTGGCCCAAGGAGAGTACATCGCCCCGGAGAAAATAGAGACCATCTATAACCGCAGCGATCCAGTGGCTCAGATATTTGTTCATGGGGATAGCTTAAAGGTTAATTATTCATCCAGATCCATTACGTTTGAAAGAAATTGACCTCTTTTTGTAATGCTGCAACTATTTTTGCTCCATTTAATTTTTGTCTTTCTTGTATTTTAGGCATGCCTGGTTGGCATAGTGGTGCCGGATCCAGACTTTTTACCTATTTGGGCCAAGAAACAAGGATTTGAAGGATCCTACCTTGAGTTGTGCAGGAACAAGGTTTGATTTAATAAACACTGCTGTCTAATCGCACAACTCTAGATTTCAGGTCTGACATGTTTTGTTTGTTTTTTCCATTTAAGGATGTAAAGGCAGCCATTCTGGAGGACATTTTGATTTTGGGCAAAGAAGGCGGATTAAAGTCTTTTGAACAGGTATCTAATGTTAGCTAAAATATTTCATCAAATGTCAAAAAACTTTGTAGAAGTGATGCAGCAACATATTTCACCAGTTTGAATCGACATGAAAGCAGCCTTTCAAGAAGCTGTAGAACAAAAGGGAAACCATCTGCTCATTTATTTCGACCCGTCTGTTCCTCTGTAGGTGAGAGACATCGCATTACATCCCGAGATGTTTTCTGTTCAAAACGGTCTGCTGACCCCCACCCTGAAGGCCAAGAGGAACGAGCTCCGGAGTCACTTCAGAGAGCAGATTGACGAACTTTATGCCAAAATCAAGATGTGAGCTGGAGCCGAGTAACTACCACAGCATGGCCACGCAAACAACCGCTTCTTGAGAGGATTCTGTGCATTTTGTCTACCTGGTGATGATTCAAGTAATTTTGTAGTCGTGTCAAACAAATAGGGGCAACGGATGTCAACTTAATAGCTGAAAAAACGCACAGTACTCTTGAAAATAGAAACCTGAACTTCTCATGCCTTCACTGCCAGAAAATTTCAGCAACTAAAAAAAAAGTGTAGACTTTTTTTTTTTTTATTCTCGGAGAAAATACTCTGAAGTGCTTTTACATTGACTCAACCACAACTATTTATATGACAAGCTATTTAATGATTTGGTGAGCTATTTAAGTTGGTATTTAATGTGATCACCATGCCTGTAAATAGTTTTTTTTTCTTTGTGCTGAAAACCTATATTTGTATGCAGAATAGCATGTCTGAGACTCTGTAGTTATAATCTCCTGCATTCCCGTGTGTCTCAGCATTGAAGGCTGAAGGGTGGAGTTGGTTAGGATGTATAAAGAGAAGTTTGGTCAAGAACCTGTTAGGGTTCATGTGCCTTTGTTTTTGTATAATGCATGTAAAATAGTCAATGTAGCTGTGTTGTACAAGCAGAGACATCTCTTCTAAAAAAATACAACAACACATGACTGACTTAAGATGTTAGTCATGATTAGCACAGAGGTTTCCAAAGATCAGGTTTGAAGAGGTTGAAAACACAAAAGGATAAAACAGAACGTCTTTGCTGTAATATGATCAGCAAAACATTTCTCAACATGTCACTTAAAGAGCTTGTGCTGCTTCTGACCTTCCTCTGCTGCCAAAAAATCAACTATCCTGGCAGAAAAACAAACCACATAACTTGAAGCACAAAACAACAGTATCTACTTTTTTGAGGACTGATAGCAAAATGCAGTGGATCAAAATTTGCCGTCTTTGTAAACGTTCAGCTCCTCTCATTCACACACAAAAGTATGGAAACGCAGGATAGTAGCATTAAACCAGTTAACTCAAGACAACACGGTTCACCTCAACAGCTTTACTGATGAAATGTTTTTTAATAAGGAGCATAATTTCTCTTTTAGTAAGAGAAATTATAAACTGAAATATCTTTAAAGGAAGGGATTTATAGCATTTCTTTTCATTGTTTATTTTGAGTTGGTGAAATTGGTGAAAACTTGAAATTGTGGTAAATTTTAAAGATGTGCTGCTAATATTTGCTAAAATGGTACTTTCCTGTATCAAGTTTAAAGTTTTATAAGAAAAAAATATATATATATATGCCACAGGTTTCAAGATGAAAGTTTTTTAAGCTTGTATATATACATATATATATTACACGTTTAGGAGGATGTTTTTCTCTTGTGGTGATTTTCTGGAAGACATCATAGTTAACTCAGAAGTCTCTGCGTGATGGTCTGACATCTTCAAGCTGCCTAAAAAACAAAATGTCTAGTTTCAATTTAGAGCCGTTCTCTGCACAGCTCAATATATCGTATCTCTTTGACATTAAAAGCTCGTTTTATGTCTCTTGTATAAAAAATGGGGTGGGTGGGGGGATGAAATTTTCTTTGAAATCATTGGATTGTTGTCAAATAAAATATCTTCTTTCAACATTTTTGTGAAGTTCTCTGTTTTTATCATTTTATAGGACACTTTTTGTTTATAAATCTATAAAACATGCAAATCTGTTTGGACTTCAGAAACATTTAATAAACAGATTATTGCACATTAATTAAGTTATAAGAACATTAAGGTGACTGCAGTATTATTATCTTACAAAAATGTGCATCTTTTAATGGCATCCTACCACCATTTATTTATCTTGAGTGAAAAAGTTGTTTTAAACTATGATTTGTTTCGGAGCACGTTCTGCTGTGGCGACTGGAAACGCCGATCTTAGTCGCCCGCTAGGAGTCAAAGTCTGCCGCACATGTGAGAAGAAGCTCATCTGAGATCTCAGTACTTCTTTGTTCAAAATCATTCACGCTCTTCAAAAATTCCTGCTCGTCCTGCTCGTCTCCCCACACTTCAGGAGTCGCCTCTGTCGGACGCATGGAGCTGCTCGGGGCCTGGCTGGGTTCAATGTTGCCAGTGTCGTCCATTAGGTATGCCTGATCCTCCTCGTCCTGTCAGAGAGAAAGAAAGCAGACATGCTAAATGTGATACAAATACAAAAAGTCTTTCGCTTTTTTTAATTCATTTGCTGTAACACAGGTTGATGTAACACAGGTTGATGTAAACTCACCAGTGTCAGGATGTAGCTGACACAGATCTCTTGTGGAAGCGGGAAACCTGCAACAGAAAATGCTTCCATCACCTCTTTACAACTTCTTCCTTCATAGATAATTTTATTTTGAAATTTTCCATCCCAAAACAAGTAAGTCTGAAGCATACTTGAGGACCTGAAGTTCCTGCAGTCTGGATCATGACACTTCTGGTACCAGACCTCCTCTTTAAGGTCCACAACAATCCTGCAGAGAAGGAGGCGGCCAGATGAGAACAGCAGCAGCCCCCAGACAGCACTCGGAGCTGGAAGCAAGGTGTCACACTTACATGATGTTGTTGCTCTTATGGAACCTGCTCACGTTTTCACACCAGCGGTATTTGGCAATGTCATAGACAAGAAGTTGGTCTACGGCAAAGTAGTTCCATCGTCGAATGCCTGGTGAGTTTAGGAAGACAGATTCAGAGATCTGGGCCTCAAGTTCGTCCCTGACGACACGGTAACAACTTAATGCTGAAAAACCTACAAAATCCTTGAATTATAACATAGTGGTGCAAGGTATTATTCCTGAAATTATAAATCAATCTATAATAAAAAACTAGTTCAATTTAAGGGATTAAATTGAATTTCTGATCAAATGGAATTAGCAGAAATTCAATTTTCCAAAGATGTGTAGGAAGATTTATTTTTGCTGGGGGTTTTTTTTGTTATTATTTGAAAAGTAAGCAGGTTTTTCAGAAGTGCTTCTTGTGGTCAGACTTACTTCCCTGAACCCCATCCTTTCTGACCAAAGTAAACACAAAGTTGTCCACTTCTTTGTAAGGAGAGGACAGGCAGCCAGAAAATGTGCCTGTCAGGAATAAAAAAGCAGTTTTGAGCGAAAGCATTCAAAGTAATTATACATAAAAAAAAATAACACTTTGCAACGTCTGCATAATGTATTCATGTAAGCTAGAAAACTTCTATGAGATGTAAAACAAGGAACATTTACCATTTTGAAGAGGAAAGAAACTATCACAGACTTTTCAACTTCACTGTTTGGCAGACGTTCGACACACAGCAGTGCGTAATGATTTGTGTGATATGGAGAAGAGAAATATTGTTAAATTAAGTTTGGCATTACCTTGATTTGAATCAAGTCCCTGCTGACTTTGTGCTGTTGGACTTTTAACTTCTTTTGTTTCTGGGGCGTCCCATGTCAGAATCCTCTGGCCTGTGAAACTAATAAAAATAAATAAACAAAACCGACAACCGACTAAACGACAACCACTTAAAAACTGAGATGTTTAAGTTTGAAACATTTCAAAAGCTCAAATGTACCTGACATTACACACTAAAGATGCCAGGAAGACATTTTCCTCAGCAGACTTTTCTTTAGCAGGTTTGGCGGTGAACTGGTTGTCTTCAGCCACGGTGAATGCTGCGTTCCTCCCCACCTTTGAGGACTTGTACAGCCGAAAGTTCCTGTTCTTGGTGTACACACCTGTTTGTGTAAATTCAGACAAGTAAAATCCAGACATTTAAGATATAAAACTATTTACAAAGAGTCCACTGACATAAATTTTCCTTAGTCTTATCACTCTAACGTTTATGCATGAGAAGAAATGCAAAAAATGTAACGATGCTAGCAAGATTCTTTTAAAGTTCATTTGATTGACTTTAAAGCTTTTAATGATCATCATCTGTTTTCGCCTTGCAAACCCTCCAGAGCTCTTTGGTCTTCTGGGAAAGGTTTCTTATCACAATCTAATTAAAAACCTAAAACTTGAGGTGATTATTGATTTTTTTCCCCCTATTCCTACCCACAATGATCTGAGGGCCACAAAAAGCTTTGATGTTATTAAAACAAACAAAAAGTTCTAATTCTAATTTATTTTTTGCTGTTTCTTGGAAAACTATGTTTTATCTTCATCTGCTTTGTTCTTCTCCACTTAATCCTAAAACCTGATTTTTTTAAAATTAAAAATAATATAAATTGAAATACATTTAATAGTGAGTGATTTGTTTTATTTAATTTTGTTCTTTAAATAAAACACTGTGGTTCGTCTCACCCAGATCAACAAAAAGACCGTCACGACCCTCCTTGTTTTTCACCAGCAGGAAGCTGAGATCTCTCACTTCCTGTTTCTGCCTCTTCCTTTCTGGACTCTGAGCTGGTGCAGAATCAATATTGGTGCTGCAATGAGAAGAAGAAGAATTACACAAGGTTATGACAAGTGGACATTTATTTTTGACAAGTCTTGAAAAGAAAACCGACTGTCTGTCGTCTGTCAGTGAAATGTCCCCTTCATGAAGACGGCTGTCGCTTTTGAGCTTGCTTATTATGGGCTGAAGAATAGCATGGATGAATCTACCTAGAAGATAATAATAATAATAATAATAATAAGGAATATCAGAGCAATAATCAAAGAAAAACCCCCATTCTAAAGTCTCCATCTGAGGCTGGACATACCAACGTGGATGTTGTCTTTAAAAGCTGCGTTTTGTAGCATGAAGATAAGATGTCGACTGAACTTTTCCTCCGTGCTGGAGTCCAGGTTCAGCACATTTTTCACAGAGCATTCAACCCCATAAACTTCCACCAACTTGTCGCAGACATACTGCCAGCACACACCAACACAGGCAAATGTTAAGGCAACGTACCCCGGGGCCACTTTATTAGATACACCCGTTCATCGGCTTGTTCCCGCAAACAGCCAATCACGAGGCAGCAACTCAATGCCGGGGAAGACGACTTGCTGAAGTTCAAATTGAAGAGGAAAAAAAAAACGGTTTTGTAGTCCGTTTTTTTTTTGGTGTGAATATTTCTGAAACGTCTGATAACACATGACCATCACACTCAATTATTGGTTGGGTTTTATAAAAAAAATATTCAGAAATCTTAAGTTGCATGTACGAGAATGCCAGGAGAACAGGGAGACTGGTTCCACATGACAGAAAGGCAAGAGTAGTGCCACTCGCTACAAATAACAATATGTGGAATAACTGCTCTGAACATACAGCAGGTCAAACTTTCAACCAGATGGGCTGAAGCAGAAGATAATACCGAGAGCCACACTTGTCAGATTCCTGTATTTACAGAAAACTGTAATTACAGGAAAACCCTATTTTTTCCAGAAACTACCCTCAGTTTCCTGTGAGTACAGGAAACTGTGATTACAGATTTTTGCAGTAAACTGAGGGTAGATTCCATATTTGCTCATCAGAATTTAACTGAAAAACATTGAAAAACAATTCAACAATTAACTTTGATTAAAGGAAACATTGTTCAATATAGACAAAACACCATAGAAAGTAGGACCTTAAGCAAATTGCATGATATGAATGTTAACGAGTCTGAGATATCTGATTATTATCATGAGCATTCAAATGTCGCCAACCTGGATGAGCAGGGAAACCATAGACTTCCCATCAGACCCTTTGTTTGAGGGTTTGTGAAACTCCAAGTCAAAGTACAGCTTACACACCGCCCCCTCTGGTATCACCTCATAACAATGCATCAAGGACTGCGGGTACACCCTAGAAAACGTAGAGGTATAAACGGTCATTTAAGATTTTAGTTAGGTAAAAAAAAGTCAAAAACAACAGGAAGTCAGTAGCACCTGTAGTAATGCCACAGTTCGCTGTAACTTGTGACCAGGTAAATCCTTTGACCCAATGAAGCTTTTTCTTTTTCAAGTGCAAAAACATGAACAGCCTGTAAATCGAACAAATGACACGCGTTAGCCGCTTTCGCTCCACGCACAGAGTGAACTACATGTTGCTCGTTAAAGAGGCACCTCTTTAAAGCTGTGAGCGAAGCTGATGGCCAGGTTCTGTCGAGGGAAGAGTTTCCAGACAGAGGAGGGCTGGCACGGCCACAGCCGAGGCTTGTACGGCGTCGTCAGGGGGTTCTGCTGAAACGACTGAGCCAGCCGCTCCACCTTCTTCAGCCGCTCGCCCCACCTGCTCATCCTCAGGTCCTGGAAACCACTTATATGCAATTCAATGAGTCTGCAAAGAAAAAGGAGTTTCTTTTTGCACAATTTTCTGTTTTAACAGCATAATCCCAAAATAAGAAGAAAGCAGAGTTCAAATGGCCTCGGAAGGAAAAGCTAAAGTGTTGGTAAACAATGACAATGTATGGCTTTGGTGAGTTAACATGTAACATTTTGAATGTGTAAAACAGATTTTCGTTCAGTGAGAAAATTCACTGTTTTTACTTTTTAAAATGAGACACTTTTAAAAACTTTGATCCTGTCCTCTACTTTAATAACTAATAACAAGACATCAGCAAGACTTAAAGAAGTTTCTCAAATTAGATTTTTTTTTTTTAAATCATTTAGCCTTTTTTGCAGGATTTACCAAGAAAAGTATTCATACCTCTTATAGACCAACACTACGGAGAGCATATTTGTGAAAAAGAAGTAAATGGTAAATGTTTTTTGTTTCTTTTACAAATAAAAATCATTTATATTCACACCTTTTTACTTTCACTCCCTACAATAAAACCCAGTGCAACCTGTTACATTCAAAGGGACCCAATTAGTGTAGTCCATGTGTGAGTAATTTCATAAAGCCAATTGATCAGTGAAGGTCTCAAGAGGAACTCATATTGAAGCATCATGGTGCACTATGTGAAATTATTTTTAAATTAAGCATTCAGTCATGACAATGAAGTACATTCTGGCCATGAAAATACAATTTTTATGAAAATGAATTCTATCAGAAGGCCTGTTAGAAATGGCAACAAAAAAAAAAAAGCAAAAATTGGCTTTTAGGGCTGTAAAGGTTGCAGATCCCTCCCTGTTCACCTTCCAGCAGGACAATGACCATAAACATACAGACAGAGCAGCAATTATGGTATGTCAAAGGTATTCCTGCATGAGAAAAACCCACTTAACGTTAAGACCTACATCTATTTGGGAATCAAAGATTGAAGTTCCATCCAATCTCACTAAGCTTTAACTGCTTTGCCAAGAAGAATGAGCAAAGATATCAGTCTTTATGTGCAATAAAGATGGAAGCTCACCAAAACACTTGCAGCTGTGATTGCAGCAAAGTGGAGGTTTTATAATAAACACTGGATTAGCATGTAACGTTGTCCTTCTACTTCACTGGGCCGCATTACCTTGTAATAAAATACATCAATATTATTCAATATTACATTTAGCAGAATGCAGCATAAACAAAAAAATGGCTCAGACACTTTATTTTTTTCCTATTTAAGGTAAATTTCAAGCAGTACTAAACCTACATTTTGGTTGAATTACCTTTGGGGTTGGAAAAGTAAAAGAAAAAAAATAGTAAAACTGAAGTCTCAAGAAGAAAAACTTTCCTCTCAGGAACTACTAATAAATTAACCTGTTAGCTTCAACAGTTTACAGTTTACAGACTCTGCTCCTAGTAGCTCGGTTTGTTACATTAACGCTACATTTAGGAAAAAATGTCTACCTGTTTTTTCTGAGTCTCCTTCCAGCTTCTGTTTATAACTCGGTGAAAACAGATGTTTCTGTTTTGGCGCTTCACAAACCGGAAATGGGCTTTCTCTGGTCGCATGATTTAACTGCAAATATACAACTCAAGTTTCAATCATAAGCTCAACACTATCATCTCTTGTAATGCTAGTAACAGTTTTAGAATGATCAAACTGCATAAAGTTGTATGTTATTCGTCAGTTCAGAGAAACCATAGTGTACATCCCCCTCTCACATACTAGTTATGGAATCGTCCACTAGTACGTTTCCGGTAGAGCTTTTCAAAATAAAATCAACTCGTCTAAAATAACAGATTTCTAACGTTGATCTTGATATCAGCAATTTCGAATTTTTTTTTTGTTTTTTTTTTTTTTTTTTTTTTTTTTTTTTTGTGTTTCTTTTTGTTTTTTGTTGTGTGTTGTGTGTTTGTTTTTTGTTTATGGGACATCGCTACATACTTCGTATTTATTTTTTCTTTATAAGTCCTGACACCTCTGAAAATCATATGTAAAAAGCATTAAATTAAATCCATCTTGTATTGCAGAGATATAGTTTCATACTGAAGAATTGAAAAGCGAAAAACTAAGTTAAAATTTTAGTCATGACATTTATCCTCTGTGAGCCAAGACAAAGAAAAGATATGCCATTCAAATATTTTGGGCTAATGTGTGTTGATTTTCATTGTCAGGAAATCCTGGCAAAAAAATTACCCAGTTTTGTCCATATAGTATATCTGCTGAAAAATTATAAAAGTAATTGGGAAGATAGCAATGCACAGCATGATAAGGAAGTATGACTAATGCTTCAAAGCTCACTGAGAGTAGAGACAAAAAGTGGCATGGCTGTTATTGCTGTCAAAACATCTGGATATGTTTATGCTCATCTTGTTTAAAAAAAACTTGGCACAGATCTCATATTAGGGTGTTGCCAGCTAGTTCCTTCCTGCTTGCGTTAAACTGCTGTACGGTGCTGTAGTTGAACATGTTGTACAACTTTGTGCCGTAAAAGGAATTTAAAAAAAGAAAGAAAAGAAAGAAGTGTAGTTGACACTTTGGTATTTTTGCTCAAATTCTTCCCTGAGAGTTGACCAATAACTACAGAGGAATTTTCCCCATGGTAGTCGGGTTTCCTTCCACAGGAAAGGGGAGTTGCATCAGTAGATAAGCATTCTCAGAGCTCTGGAGAAATCAATCCCTCCACTGCAGTGTAACATTCGTGGACAGAGCCTTATGAGATAGCTTTGAATTTTTCTTGTACTTTCTTCAGGTTTGTCTCTTTGTACAGTTATCTGCAGCCTGCAAAGAGAAGATCAGATTTCGTAGGATTTGTAGCTCATCAAAAGATCGTAGTTGAGCAATAATCCTGATCGTGTGCGTATAGTCTGGACTGAGTAAAGAGACTTTTCCTTCTGTTACAGCAGTTTGAAGAATAGGACTCTAACATGTTTGGCAGGGGGATATTGCTTTTGGACACACTCATATTCTCATTTTTCTACAGCCAAGTAAGTATTTTTGTCTCTTTCAGGAAACATTAAAAGCAGTCATCACAGTAAAAGTCTTTCATCCTGTGATCATTGATTTTAAAGGTGGTGAGTGATGTCAAACTGGTGGATCCTACCTCACCTGTTATTGACGACCGGTATGATGGATGTCGTAAAGAAGCCTTGGAGAAGTTTACTCCTGATCTATTCAAAGAAGAGTTTGGCAAAAATGAGAAACTGAAGAAAATCTGGAGAACATGTGAAGATTGGAGAAAAAATAGTAACTGTACCTCACAGATCCCTGGTGTTACTGAAGACCACACT
>NW_006799983.1:52896-57447 GCF_000485575.1 Poecilia formosa | reverse complement strand
CGTCAACCTGGGGGACCAACTTTGTTTGAAAAATCTTGGTATAATACTCCTATCTCCAGCTGAAGTCTTCACTGTGGAGAGAATAGACAAAAAGACCACTGAAGATGATGACGAATACACAGAAGTTGTTTTGAGCCATCTTGATCTGCAAAGCAACCACAATTGTGTCATGTTTTCAAGGTAAGACACTTTGGGTTTTCATCAAAGTTCAACATTTAACTGAAGTCCGTTTGTCACAAATATTCACATTAAAACTATATGAAAACCTCTGATTCCTCGATGAACTCTTTTCATCGGAAAGCGTGGTAAATGTGTTTTATAGAAGAATATTTATTTCAGGCACCCATGTTTTTCAGTCATATTCATATAATGAATATTGAAAGCAATACATCATTGTAAGTGCACTGATCCACCAGTGCACTTGCGATCCAATCATGCCTAGTTTGTGGAATAGAATCAAATGTTGCTTATTCTTCAGAAATCTCTACTGGCCTAGCTTCAAAACAAGTGAGACAACAGAAAGTGCTGCTACATTGTAAAACCTAATTTCTTTAAGCTTAATAGAAAACAAGGATTCTTGTGAATTTAAAATGACTTGAAACGGCAAGAATCTCTAACCCCACCTTTTTTTTGTTATCTCTACAGGTCAGGAGCTGACATCTCCACCCATTTGTTCCTTCCTCTGCTTGTGGCATTGCCTTTATATTACATGTGTCTTTAAAAAAAGGCAACCCAGAAATCCCTGGAAGAGAAAAAATAAAGTCCTGCTAATTAAAGAAGGTCTGTTTAGTAACCATAGTCATTTAGTAGAAATTTATCTAGCACAACAATCCTTCTTGGACATGATTATAGTAATAGACAAAAAAATGTTCATTACAGACTAAAAACTTTTGAAGTTTTCATCATTTGATAATGGATGGAGGAATGTCACTATCCTTCTCTTCTTGTGATCATTAACCCAGGGGTGAAAGTAAGAGGGTACGGTCGGGTACTGCGTACCCTTAAAAGATTTAGCGGGGGTACGCAGTACCTGCAAGAGAGGGGAGCGGCTGTCAGCTGGAAAGAATCAATGGGTTCACTGTGCAGCTGTGAGTGCTCCCACTAATCAATCGTATCTGATTAGTTTTTCAAGAACAATCTAAAACACGACTTAATCAGTTATTTTTTTTTTTCTCATTTCATATCGTTTCTGAACTGTTCGTGCTTTAGTAGAGCAGGGCTGCAACACGTCGATAGCGGAAGGTTTTGAGTCGATCTCGGCATTAGGTGACAAACTGAACCAGCTGAGACCAGCACGTCCTTATCAAAACATTCGTAACTTTATTAAATAACAAAAAAAAAACATGTTCAAATTAATGACCCAACAAAAATAATAATCTCAGTAAGTATTGTTCCAACAAGGTGTTGCGCAATTCTGTGCGTTTCGCTTCCATAACCTATATAACTAGCAGAGCAGGAGTTTAAAATTAACTAATCAACCACCGCTGTGTTCAGGGAGCGCTTATTAATTATCGCAAAATAAATATCAAGCCTGAAGACCTATTATCATAACGGACTAAATGTTTTTAGCGTAATCTGTGCTCGGCTCGAGGAGTGCAGGCGGTTGCCACGGCAACGGGTGTCCTTAAATGGCATTGAAATAAAATCCAGTCCAACATCTGGTTTGAGTGAATCCTCTGGAACCTGTTGGAGGAAAATATCCCAACTTCAGAAGATGAGCTTTTAACCTAACAGAGCTCTGTGGTTCCTCCTATCAGTATGAGAGTCAGGGTGAGGAGGCGTCATGTTAGGAAGATGAAGTGGAAGCTGCAGGATCTTCAGAACAAACAGGTCATGATGCTGGGCTACTGATTATCCCTCTGTCTTGACACAGGATCAATATAACCAGTTTAAAAGCTAAAATGAATGGTTATATGCCAGACATTGAAAACTGGGATGCACTCCATGCCATGATGTCCAGAATTTAGGTATCATGACATCTCACAGTGTTAACATTGGAGCAGTGGGCTGAGGAAACACAGCTTTATTTTGTAGCAATTCAAGAGCTACCCAGCTTATATCGCTTCGCGAAAAAATTCATCAGCACAGAAACTCCAAAGCACACAAAGAAGCAATTATATATATATTTATAGTTCCCCCAAGAATTTAAAACTACTTTCACCCCTGCATTAACCAAAACCATGTCATAGCGTGGTCCACATTTGATGACAGCTAAAAACATTGGTCAATTGTTGCAAAATGGAAAATGTGACCACAATATATTTCAAATATGGGAAAAAAATTTCCAAGTGGGAAATGCCTGTAGGAAAATGTTGCATGTTGTTCCCCACCTGTGTCACATGAAAATGTTTCCCATACGCGAATGCTGCACATATGGCTTTATTCATTTTTAACGCATTTTTTTCTGTCACATGTGGAATTTTTGTCAACAAGCTTCCACATGTTTCTACGTAATATCATTTCAATATATAAAATACCTGGTTATGTTCCAGCAAGTGAAGTGTATGTTTTTCCAAGTTATACGTTTTGAGAAAAACTATTTCAACTGTGCTTTTTGTCACATGTGAAATGTGTGCCCACATTTGCATGTTGATAAGGTTGTGTGTTTGACTCCAGCTTTGCTCACAATTAGTTGAAGCATCTTTCAGCAAGACACATAAATCCAAGACGCACACCAATCTGAAGACGGTTGCTTGAATGTATGACTGTTTCGACTGTGTTCAGATTACACATTTTACCTGAATAGTTATAGATTTTAGATGCCTTGTGCGATTAAACATGAGCACCACATGTAATAGCAGCAGTTTCACATGTGTTTCACATATGTTTTATATATTATATCTTCAAAATTCACCGAAATTGCATTTGTCATGAGCATAACACGCATTTTTGCATGTATCACATAGAGTAGAGTGAGGTGAGTTTGTGCCAGTTTTTTACTTGAAGCGACTTTAAAGCAAAGCTGCATCATCCAATAGTTTTGAGCTAACTTCGTGCTAGCTACATAAACTCATAGAGTAGCCTACCAAAGCAAGAAAACATGTGAAAAATGTTTTCAAACTTGTCCTCAACTGTTCACACACAAAATTAAAAAACCTTAATCCTAACCCATAATTTTATTTTATTTTATTTTTTACTTAAATGTGTCTTCATCTGTTGAATGAAGATTATCTTCTTTTTAGAATGAATAAAACAACTCTTTGAAAATGAGAGGTCAAATGACCAATTGCTTATATGTTTCCCTAGAAACAAGGGAAGACACAACTTCCCCGCTGACGTAAATCATCCAACTCTCCCCTATTTCTCATAGTTAAATTTAATGTAAAATTCCCATGAGTAATCACATTCACATGGAAACTTTATATGTTTTTCTTTAGCAAAGATATATACATATATACAATATATATATTACTCTGCCTTTTTTATGCCGTGTATGCCTTTAGTGGGAAATCAGGAAATATTTAAATTCACCAAGGCTTCCTAGATGAAAGATAAAGAAAAAAAAAAAGACTGATGAGTGACCTTCCTCATATAGCAGGGGGCTATTCTTCTGACAAAACAAAATAGTTATTTTTAGCTGAGGTTACTAGAAGTACACACTGTGCTTACTCCAGTGGCATCTGACTGCAAATGAGATGTGGAAGTAAAAGAAGAAGCAGCTTGTTACAGAAAAGAGGAATTTACCATTTAAGGCATGAACTTAAGGTCACCGAACCCATTTTCTTGGGTTCACTGAAGGAATGTATTTTTTTTTTCTCTTGTGTCAAATTAAAATGAAGCTCTTCACATGGCTGTTATCTTGACTTCTGAAGGAAAATGAAGCTGTAAACATCAGACCCAGGAATATTTTTGGTCACTTTTTGCACTGACAGCTAACACGAAGCCTCTGATGTAATGGAAATCTTCTTGTATTCTTCTTATGCTTTCTCCTCTGTTCAAGTAAACCACGTTGAATGTGTGAAATTGCTCAAAAATGATTAAAAGATTCAGTGAAATAAAAACTGCTTTAATTATTACTTCAGACTCTGATATAAATGTCACATAGTCTAATGTGAATTGTGAAGGTGTGTGGCGTATTCACTGAATATCAACCCGATTACTTGAATGCTCTTGGTTTTGCTCATGAAGTTGCTGCTAGGTGCAGAGAGGATAATCATGGTGCCTTTTCAACTTTATGTTTCAATTTCACAAGTTTAGTCACTCCAAAGTGGGCGAACAACATGCATTTTTGAAAGTGCATATTTGCTTAGTAGGATAAATGGTATCAGTTCCTTAACTAGCGACTTGCAAATCATAAAAAAAAAGCTTTGAGAGTAAAAGCCACACCCTGGCAGCTTCCCTTCTTCTGGTTTACCCTTGCAGTGCTCCTTCTTTTTGATTAAAGAGAAAAGGGAGGACTGCATTCTAGAAGAAGGAGATCAGATGTGCTACAAACTGATTTGTTTTAGAAAATCTGGATCTGGCCTTGCGTATAGTCTGGACTGAGTAAAGAGACTTTTCCTTCTGTTACAGCAGTTTGAATAATAGGACTCTAACATGTTTGGCAGGGGG
>NW_006799983.1:0-52139 GCF_000485575.1 Poecilia formosa | reverse complement strand
TGGAGAGAATAGACAAAAAGACCGTTGAAGATGATGAAGAATACACAGAAGTCGTTTTGAGCCATCGTGATCTACAAAGCAACCACAACTGTGTCATGTTTTCAAGGTAAGACACTTTGGGTTTTCATCAAAGTTCGACATTTAACTGAAGTCCATTTGTCACAAATATTCACATTAAAACTATATGAAAACCTCTGATTCCTCGATGAACTCTTTTCATCGGAAAACATTTGGCATGAAGTTAACAGGTATAGATTCCTTTATTTAAAAAAAAAAAATCAAACTCCCATCTATACTTATGTAACAAGAAATCATAATTATCCCAAATGAAAGAAATTTTATTTGTTTTGTATTTTAAAAAAATCACAATCAACTGCATTTACTTTTTCATGAACTTTGTTTTATTTTGGGATTGCACTATTTATTAATCTGTTCTCAACTTCATTCAGAATCAATCCACTATTTACATGCAATAATCATGTTAGTACCTGCTATAGTGTGGTTGTAAAGTAAGCATAGCTAGACTCCTGCATAACAAACAGTACCTTAAAATGTGTTTCCTTTAACTTTTTCATATTTTGAAATTTCACACATCAGCTTCAGTGTGTTTTACTGAGATTTAATGTGATAGAGCAACACAAGGTATCCCATCGTTGTAGAGTGAACCCATTAATTTCAAAAGTCAAAAACTTAATGTGTCTTTTTAATCTTAGTAAAAAAAAAAAATCCAGTGTAGGTGCAAATCTATCTCAAATCCCTCAAAAAGTAAGGAAACAGTTGAGTCTGTCAACCCATGAGAACTAGTCACTATGAAAACAGAAAAAAAATCGAAATAATAAATCTTTCATCTCACTCTGCTGTTCTCCACAGGTCTGCAGCTGAGATCTCCACCCTGTCATTACTTTCTGTGCTTCTGTCTGTAACTTTGTTTTTGACGTATCTTTTGAACAAATAAGCACTCAGCCAGAAATACGCTGGCTGAGTGAAATATGCTCTTTCCTCCTAATGCATGTCATGAAGTGACTTTTGTAGGATTTCAGTCTGTCAAGTAATCATAAATCTATAAACTTCCCCAACATGAATGTTTTACAACAGTGATCACAATCTGAGGACCTGGCCCCTTCCTACGTTGTGAAATTTCACATCTTGTATGATTTAAATATGTCTTGTTTGCATCAGAGTGTATGATGTGTAAAATTGTTCAAATGTAATAAAATACTCAGTGAGCTACATCTGTTGTGATTTGGTTGGAAACTAAGGTAAATATTCCACAGACTAAAGTGTTGCTTTATTTGTTTCATTTTCCAAAGACCAGTAAATCTGAAACGTTTTCACCTCATATAATACTTTTCTGGAGGCTGTTAGAGAACAGTGAACTAAGAGTCATCTCTATGAAACCACCTCAAGAATATTTTAGCTGTGTGATATGGTGCAAAGAAACTGAGACCTAACAGACCACTGGAACAGTTTAAATTGTATTAACAAAGCTCTTTCTTAGGGTTTAACAACCACTGATGTCTAACACGTAAAGAAATATATCTCAAACAGAAATAAAATCATTCTACAAACCATTAACAGGCTTTACTACACATGTAGAAACTCTTGTCTTTAAGTGCATCGCAGGAAAGCACATATATACAAAATATTACGTCTTAATGAAACGCCAGTGCACTAACATTTCCCTTTCACTGACATGGAACTAGGAATTTTGAAGCGTTTTGCAGCAAATACAGTTTTTCTTTTATTCCACAACACATTTCACTGAGAAGAATAAAAACTATTAGACCGGACATCAAGCAGCAAAAAATGGACCGCAGGTGCAAAAAATATATATATTTATCCGAAAATAAATGAAAATCCGTGAAAATATGTTACGTATCATTCAAAAATGTTTGTTAATTTATGTAAAAGTAACACCTGGTATGTTGTCGCAGGTGAAAAATGTACTCCTGCGTGTTACTAAACATGATACAGTTGAGCCTAAAATTATTCATACTCCTGGCAGATTTCAAAATAATTCTCATTAAGCCAATGAGTTTTTTTCTCAGGGGAAATAAGACCAGTACCTCTCCAAAGATAAAGAAAAAAAAAACACGTAAAAGGAGTCTACCTGAACAGGATACCCTGTCTATAAAATTCATAATTTGTCTGTTTTGCTTACTTCCTCCATCAGCTTCATCCACCTTCCAGGTTTAGACTCATTAATACTTAGGTTTTTGTAAGTTTCCCTTCACTGAAGTTGAAGGGAAACTTACAAAAACCTTTTAAAGAAAACCTTTTAAGTGCTTATTTTGAAATCAAAAATAGATTTTTAAACAGATGCCAAAGACTCTTTGAGTTGTGGTTAAGATGAGCTGTCTATTATTTCTGTCTTTATCCTCAAAACCACCAGTCTTCTTGGGAGTTTTATTTTACACTGGTTCCACAAACCTATTATAATATAGTTCTGTTTGCTGTCAACACCAGCATTAGTGTCAATCTTTTAGCAAGTTGCTATCTCAGACGGTCTATTGCCAACCCCCATGTGTGTCATCAGTGCAAAACCAAAGCACTAACAGTGCAACTTTCCTGTTTTCAGAGGAAGTGTGTCTCACAGCAAAGGCGTCTGGACAATGGATGAGGTGGAGTAACTACTTCTCCATATTTAAGATTTGGGCGTCAAACCTATGGTTCTGCTGAAAACTTTGCTTTGAGATTTCCTCACTAAAAGTGCAACAAAATCCTACTGACTATTTTCCAGCCTTAATCTACTTGTAATCTAGTCTTAATTGTCTGGAAAGATATGCAAGAAGTAAAAAAAATAATAATAATAACACAAGTTGTCAAAATACCAAACACTTATATACATAAAACACTGTAAACATAATATTCTGAGCAGGAAATGAGAGAGAGAGTTCCATGAAGTCTAGCTATCTTTATTATTCTGCTCAGAGTTTCCCTTTGACCTGTTTCCTCGGGAACAAATACTCTTGCTTTTGCTCAGGATGCTGGTGTCGACTCGTGACAGGGTACACATGCTGCTCTGGTGACACGGCCGAAGTCTGGTGCTTTGGAGCTCCAGCTCGTCGTAGCTGGACATCCGGATGAAGGGACAGCAGCGGAAGACCTGCTTGAAGCCAGCCCTGAATCTGCAGTAAAAACAAGTATTGGCTCAATGTGCTTGTAAGATGGTTAGATGTACCTGTGAGTGTATATTTTTTTATACCAACCTGCTGTTGAGGCAGCAGTAGATGATGGGATTATACATGGTGGAGCTCATGGCCAGCCATAGCACTGACAGGTAAATCTGCTGAATGTACTTCCACTTGATCAGACGCTTATCGAGACCGGTTGCTATGAAGTAGAGATGATACGGCAACCAGCAGAGGGCAAACGTCACCACCACAATGATCATCATTTTCACCACCTCAATAAAGAAGCAGAAAAAGGCAGAAAATTATAGAAGGTGTTCTTTAACCCAGCAGATATATTTTTTATTTAAAAAAAAAAGAAAAACAAACAAAAAGAAAAAGGCTTGAAAGATGGAACAGGTCAGAGAGGTGTGAGGTGACCAGATTATGGAGGGCTTTGAAGGTGATGAAGATTAGAAATTCACAGATATGAGCATCAATATAAGCTCAGGTTCTTTTTCTGACTCTAGTTCTTGTGCTTGCTGTCACCCTCACTCTGTTATACATTACTGTGGTACATATTTTTGAGATATCTGCTCATAGAATAGAATAGAATAGAATAGAATAGAATAGAATAGAATAGAATAGAATAGAATAGGATAGAAGTACTTTATTCATCCCAACCAGGAAATTACTGTGCAGTTGCAGCATACACATACACACAGATCAAATTACAATATGAAAAATAAAATAAAAATAAGATAAATGCATAAAATATAAAATGTAAGATGTAAGATTCTGTACAGTATGAACAGTGAAAATTAATGATCTGTACAGTCTGTTCAATAGTGCTTTGTAAACAATCTGTACAATATCGATTAATGGGCAGATATGTACAAAGGTAACTTAACATTTGTTATATAAAGTGATAGCCTGTGGCAGGAAAGATTTCCTGTATCTGTCCCTGCGACAACGGAGCTGAAGCAGTCTGTGTGAGAAAGTGCTCCGCTGTCTGTCTACTGTGTGATGGAGAGGGTGCAGCTTGTTGGCCATAATAGACAACAGCTTCTTCAACGTTCTCCTCTCCACCACATTTTCCAGGGTCTCCAATTGCAGACCCATTACAGAGCCAGCTTTCCTGATGACCCCATTCAGTCTTTTAGAGTCGCTGCACTGATGCTGCTACCCCAACACACAACAGCAAAGAAAATGGCACCAGCAACAATGCTGTTGTATAACATCTCCAACATCTTGCTGCACACATTAAAGGATCTAAGCTTCCTTAGGAAATAGAGTTGCAGGCTGAAGTCATGACGGACTTAGAGACTTCAGCGAAACTTACTGAAGACTAAAGTAGCGAGAAATTATTGACCAACTAAACCAATTAGATTCAACTAACTAGATTTTACCCAGATAAATCCACAGCAATAACTTTTAAAACAATCAATGCCTTCAGATACATATCAATACGTCAGGTGGATGTTGGCATTTAAAATGTGGTTTTGAAAAAATCTAAAAAAAAAAAAAAATGAAAAAGAAAAATTTAGTAGCAGAAAAAAAATATTCTTGTTACTTAGCTGCCACTGAGAAAGTGAACAAATTGCCACAATTGTTCTAGAAATTGTAACGGGGGTATTCATAACAAAGTTTAAAAAGGTTTAAAGCCAGTTTTGATATTTTGAGGTTGCTGATGTTTCCATCAAGCCATCACCTACTGAACCATAAACTGGTATTTTTAGTTGAATTTACTGCTTTTGAATTTTATAAATGGCAGAATCTATCAACACCTGGCACTTCTAAAGTGGTTTTCTGTGTTAAATTGTAATTATTTAAATGGAAAAAGTCAATCTGTTTGACAGTGATTACCTGTCTTTTAACCCTATGTTAAAAACAAAATGCTCCACAAATCCCTTTGTTGACACTTAATAATAATAATAATAATAATAATAATAATAATCAAATCAATTTAAATCACTCTGGATTTGATTCAGTATTAATGTTCCAGTGAACGGCTCGACTGTAATGCACCATGGAGTTCATATCAGGTTTTCAAAAACTGTGCAGAAGTTGGTGGAGAATTACAAATACTAAACTATGCAAAGTTTTGAGAGTGTTGACCGATCGCTAAGTTTTCATTAAACATTTCCATTGTCAATTGGAGAAAGGTTGCCATCAGAGTACAGAGAAAGGTCGGCAATGACGCATCGGCCCCTGCAGGCCCCCAGCTGGAATGAGGAGAGGCCGGATTGATAGAGAACAATGCAGTGAGGCAGGAGATGCATCCTGGATTATGACTTTGAATGTTTGCATTTTACCTGATGCTGATGTTCTTGACATTAAATCTCTTATATTGTTCAGCTCAGACCAACTAAAAATTGGAGACTCTGATTGTGATTATGTAAGCAGAAATACTATTTAAGGAGTTGTTTTTGCGAAAGGATTTTGGCAGCTCTCTAGGTCAAACTGACCTGACTCCTTTCCTTCCATTTGCGTGCAAAGCGCAAATGGAACAAAAAAAAATGACTTCGAAAGCAAGGCTGTTGACAGATAAGAACAACAATTTGAGATAAATTGTCCTATTCAGCAATTCTGAAATGGAGCAGATGTTGAGTTCATGGGGTCTCAAATATTTTTAAAGGTCGTCCAACACACACTTAGTATAAGGCACAGCAGAATCTTTACGCAAATCAAGGGTAGCAACGCCATTGGTTGAAACTTTCCAAACTCACATCAGTGAAGATGAAAGTGTATAAAAAAGGGTGATGTTAAGAATACGGGGAGATTTTTTGTTGAGACTTTGGAAGATTTTTGAGGATTGAACTGATGAAACTGTAATGAGGAATCCGTGGTAGTGTAATAAATCTCCGGCTCGTCTATGGCCTAGCAGCAGGAATTACGTCTCCGTGCATTATTTATTTTACATTTAAGAGTATAGCCACCTTTTAATTCTCCAATATTTATTTCCAAAGGTACAATAACATCCACCTCCCTCTTTATCATGCTCAATCTGCATTTTATTTTTAAGTTTACTTAGGTTCTCAATAAACTACCAACAACTTTAAAAAAAAAATAGATGGAACATAAAAAAATAAACTGTTTTCATCCCTTCTATTTTTATGATGTGTCTTATAACATCTGTTGAATGAGAACCAGATTATATCCTTGCTGTATTTTTAAAGTTCATCAAAGAAATTCACTGGTGGGAATAATCCCTGAGCTGTCTTGATAGATTCCCATCATCCCAGCTGTGGCGTCCCTAATCCTTGTGCAGCCTATTGAGAAGCTTCAGCACTATTCAGTGACAGATGATGACAAACGACATTTAATCATTTGTCTTACAATGCAGCCTTCAGAATTACACAACAACATTTGGTACATTTGTTTATCAACGGGGGTTTTTGTTTCTTTGTTTTTTCACAGTGTGAGAAATCAATTTTACATTTCAAACTGCCAACAGTTAAATGTGTGTGCGTATCCCCAGGCGTAGAGATGTTTCACAGGAAGCCCTGTTTTTTTTACGATTTCCACTGTTGGGTAACTGACTATGAACACTACGAGTTGCCCCTTGTATTTGTCCTGAGCCCTGACTTAAGATTTAGTGTGCAGATGCCGTCCTGTGGACTTCAAGTTCCCACTCATAATCCCCCTGTGTATTTGTTAGTTAAGGTAACACATCAACAAAAACAATTCAAAACATGAATTTAAAGGTGCATAACTACAGGTGCAAGCCATAATTAGATGTTTTTCTATCCTCATTGATTTCTGATCAAATATTTGATTTCCACATGGTTTCAGTGTTTACAATACAAGACAAGCCAAAAAAGCAACAATCACATAGGATTATAAAAAGTTATGTTGATAGATATTCAAATTACCTTCCTTTTAGCCCGGAGTTGTGCATGATAGTTTTCAGATGAGTCTCCTGGGATCTCACTTCCCCACAGCGACACTCCAATTACGGTGTAAGTGATGCCCATCACAGCTAACGGCAGCACATAAACCAGGACAGTAACTATGATGTGATACCTGGACAAATGAAGACAAACATTACCAAGACGCCCCAGAGCACGTGACGGACAACATGTTAAAAGGGAGGAGGACAGATCTGCTAAAACTGACAGTCTCCTAGCAATTCTAATAATGATGATTGCCGTGAGTGTGACCTCACATGAAGGGGTCGTCCACCATGCGGGGCCAGGCCACATAGCAGAAGGTCCTCCCTGGTAGAGTTCTGGTGGTGGAGAAGTAGCAGAGAGGGAAGGCAAGAGCCACGGCGAGGGTCCAGATGCAGAAGATAACTCCTAGTGTGACTTTAGCAGACAGACGAGGCTTCAGAGGATGGATGATGGCCATGTATCTGTTTGTTGGACATCACAATACACAAGAGAACTGTGGTCAAAAGTGAGCACAACACTTCTAAAAGTGGACTTTCTGAAACCTGAACATAGGTTGTCCTCCACTGCCTGTCCAAAATAAAGTTGCCACCTGAATTTAGCAACGCAAACAGGTAAGAGTTTACCTTTGGACTACTTTCACATGGGCGTTGATGTTTCAGATATTTACCTTGAAATGGTGCAGTGATTAGTTTTTGATTTCTTGACGAACTAGAGACTTATCCTGTGTTTATAGAAAAGATGTTAGCTGATTTCAGAACTCTAAAATTATTGGCATTAATCATGCAAAGAAAATATCCAACAAGAATGCTGAGACTATTAAAACTAGGCAAGGGATTGCCTGTAACTTATGATAAGGCTAACGATTAAAACTGGAAGGATAGAGGGAAAATAATCATCTGCATTGATAACAAGGGCCTGGAAATACTGAAACAACCAATATTTACCAATGTTATTTATAGGAAGTGATAGGATCGTATGAAAACATCCTTTTCAGGTCAGAATGACTTGGAACATTACCATCACCAATTACTAAAATGCACAAACAACATAGTTATTCCCCAATAACTCATAAACTAAATCTCAAGAAAACTGATGTTAACTTGGTCCAAACTGACTGAGTTTGAGACACTTTCACAGAAATCGGAGTTAAAATTATTTTTTCTCGATGTACAAAATTTTTGGTTTCTTGGTTTAGTTCGTAAGAATAAATATACAAATCTAAACATAAAACACAGAAATGACAAGATATACTTCTTTTCTCTACTAAGTTGTGGAAAGAATAGGCAGATTGTGATTTATTGCTGTCAAGACGTTAATACTATTGATGTGACTTACGATGAAATAAACTGAAAGAAAACGTTTTTTATTTGATCAGAGTTATCACATGCACAGTCCAATCAACTACGGATAAAGCACACTGTGAATTGTCTTGTGTTGTCCCACCTGTCTAAGGCAATCGCGGCCATGGAGTAGATGCTGGCAAACACAGCCGTGACCGGGAAGAAGTTGTGAAACCTGCAGTAGACGTCTCCAAAGTACCAGTCACCGTGGGCCGCGTAGATGAAGTTGATGAGGGTGTTGAAGGCAGCCATGGAGAAGTCAGAGAAAGCCAGGTTCAGTACGAAATAGTTGGTGACAGTCCTCATCCGCTTGTGAGCAAGAATGATCCAAATTACGATCAAATTGCCGAAGACGGCCACTGCCAGCACCGTGACGTATGCCACGGACCAGAGCGCGATGCGCCACGCGGGCTGCGCGAACTGGTTGGCCAAGACTCTGCTGGTGGCCGTGGTGGTGGTGTTGGAGCCATCCCGTTCAGGGGCCATTCCCCCGAGGGTCCTCAGAGGGATCTCCTGCTCCGAAATGACTCTGATGGGAAGGAGAGAGTGGTCCTGATGCTTGGAGAGCAGCGCGGCAGAAATGGAGTGGGCGTACCCCACGCGTTGTGAGTTAAAAGGGGCTTAGGTGGGACCTGAGGGAAACGCATCATAAATTACTCCCCTCCCTTAGCCCCCTCACACAGTCCTAAGAATAAATCCTCCAGTCATTATGTTTTCATTGTCCAAACACAGATCGTTTATGTCTCAGAGGTGACTCACTGATAGTTTCTCTTTTCAAAAGAAAAGCTGGCAAGCTTTCATTCCAGGGTTATAAAACGATTATTCCCTGTCCTAAAGGCATCTGAGGTGTTAGGGGTTGCTCTGGATGTGATACTGTTAATCCTTTGGCAAAGCTCAGATATGTGGGGTTTTATGAATGCTGGTTATATAATCATAATCTCACTGTAGAGGGGGGCCTTTTGGTGCATGGAGCACATGATGAAAGTCCTTGGTTTATTCTGTCTTGGAATGTTTCTTTTAAAAGAGAAACTATTTTTTAAAAGAGGTTTTCGTGGCACTGGTGGCTTTTATTTAGTAGTTGCACAGGAGGGACGGCAAGGAGAACATTTTGAAGACGTGCAACAAATGATCAAACCAAGGGCTACTGTGTTGTGAACTGAAACCAATGCATGGTGCAGCTGCTCTACTGAGCCATGTAGCGCTCTAATCTAATTTATACATAAAAACATCCACAATGTGATTTCTGCGATTCACATTTTGCCATGACAACAGATAAGGTGTGTTACTGTGCTGATAATCTGTTTGCTTGGATTAAAACTGCTGATTCATTAAAACTTCAATTTAATTATTTGACACAAAACTTAAATTTACAAATTATTGAGTATTCTCATTAGAAAAATGTAGACTGAAAGGATATCATAAAGATCCATCTTTACACCAACAATGTAAACATGCGAACACTTTTAAGTAGTTGCTTATAATGAAAGTGCATAAAGAGAATCAGAAGGTCAGGCTGACAGAACAGAATATGAACAATTCATGCAATTCAGGTGGAGAGCTCTCCTCATCTTTGTGCGTCTAAAATCCTCGCTGGAGGTTTGTATAAACAGAAGATTAAGTTCAAGCGTCAGTCACATGAGTGAGGATTACCATGCACAATGTGAACTCTTGTGCCTTTTTCTCAACTTAGTGACATTTATTGTTGCTGTTGTATAATAAAAATAAGGAAAAATCCCAAATTAGTGCACAATTACTTCAAATGACATAAATTTACAACAGTAACACCCATGTATTCTGATAGGCAACTAGTTACTACAGGAGTCACTTAACTAGTCCATCTGTTATCATATAACAGATGGACTTACAATATGATATCAATAACTCCAACTGTTATGTGAAGGCCTCTGAGGTTTATTATTGAATATTAGTGAACATTGGAAGCAGAAACATCAGAAACAGATAGATTCATCTGAAAAGTGACGGTGCAAACAAACACAAAACCAAACTAGCACAGTGAAAGAATAAACTATGTCTGGAGATCACAAAGCACCACAAAAACACACACAGAACAAAGATACAAAAACTATAATAAAGAATATCATAATGCAGACAGAAAAAACTGAAAAGCATCAGAGAGATGACAGAATGAATGTGAACGCCTTTACTGTTGCGTCTTTGTCACGCAGCCTGCAGAGTCCCACGGCCCCGGGGACCACAAGGTGTTTTAATCACCTGCACAGTCTGCAGATGTTGGGGATTTTACATCAAACCTGCCGTTACCTCTCATGTTCTTTCGCTGGAAAGCATCTTAAAATTAACCAATTAATCAACACTCCACAAGAGGTGATATGTGAAGTATTTTTAATCAAATTTTAATTTAATCGTATTTTAAGTAATTTTATCTTTTGTTGAGCACTTTATGATCCTATTTAGTGTCTGTCACACAGATTATTCTGTTGGTTTTCTGATGTTTCAAACGGCCAATTAGTGAAGTTTTTACCCACTGAGCTTGTTTTAATGAACCTCCATTGTCAGTCCATCTCCTGTCAGATCCGGGTTTCACAGTCTTTCCTTTTTCTAAAAGCTGAAATCACCTTTTATCAGCCACTTATTTACTGCTAGGAACATAAATCACACAAGCTGTGCCCACTGTGAAAAGACCACAAGAAGGTCAGAGAGTGTTTTCCTCCCAGCATGGTCTCATTACGCAGAGGCCACTTTGCTTAGACCACTCCCTGTCTCAAATGTCACTGTTCGAGCCGCATCCAAACATGCCCTGTCCTCCATATTAAAAAGGTCACTGTCTGCCAAGTAACAGATGATCGGATCATTAGCCTCACCCAAAATGATTCTCCTTGGCTTATATGTGAATAATTCAGGTATAATTTAATCAAAGGCGGATAACAGCGAGGCACAGGGTGGGCTGTGGTGCTCTGGGTTTGATTTGTGTGTGAAATTAACTCTTAAAGAGCAAGTCACATTCAATAAGTTAGGATTTTAATGAAAAGTTCATGCATTTCTTTAACTCAGCTCACAAGTGAAACACATTATGTAGATAAATTACACACAGACTGAAGTTTTAAAGCTTTTATTTCTGAATGATATATTGCATCAGACCAGTAAAAAAAATAAAACCTTTTTAGGTGGGTCTAGTGAAAAATATGTTTCATATCTGCTTAAAGGTACTTTGAATCTGACAGACAAGCTTCACTGGAACCCTTACTCTAATTTACTGAATATGACTGTAACATAAGCAACAAAATGCTCACATTTGTTCACAAACGCTAGCAAAAAAGTAATATTTGATGAGGTTCTGAACATTTTTTATTATTTAGACGTGTCTGTCACAGGAAACCGCAGTAAAATACAAAGAGCTTTGTGTCTGAGATTTGAAACAATATAAAAAAAAGTTTAAGTGAGTATACTTGTAAGTCACTATTTATTATGCTTTAGTCATTAATGGTTGTGGCTGCAGCATTACAAAACGTGAAAATGTTCAAGAGGTATAAATAAATATTACAAGGAAGTATAAATTCTACCAAAAAAAATTAAGATCATAAAAAAAAAAAAAAACTTCTTCTGCTTTATCTCATTGTTTCACTTCATTTTTGTTGTTCACATTATTGGTTGGGAAAATGGCTTTTTGTTGTTTTTATTTGAATCAAAACAGATTCTGCTGAAGCAAATGAGCGAGGAAGAGAAACAAAGAGAGAGAAAGCAGCTTCCCATCAGGGGATGTCCCCAACAGGATTACACATCTATAAAAAGAGTTGGACTTGTTTCTCCTGGGAGAAGGCTTAGTACAGAAGACAGAAGAGGTTGTAATGAACAGAGACATCTGAGAGTTGTGAGGTAAAGCACCTTGTTAAGGAGTTTTAAGACATTTAAAAAAAATAATAATTTAATTAATCTGAAGTAGCAAGAAGATGTAAAAATATGGAAATTCTGATTGTGGTCTTGAAGCATGTTAATGCTTAAGTGCATTTTAAATTATATATATTAGTTGGACTCCTGACTGTAGGCTGTGTAAATGTCCAATAGAGTTTGCTACCACAGAGTACAGAAAAATAACATAGGAACACAATTAACTTCTTGTCAGGTAATGCAATAAGTGATGGTGGTTGATGTAAGAGCAGTTTAGAAAATAAATCCCAAACTACTACAACTCTGCTGCTTTGCTTTTGTCGTTGCGGTGTCTCAAAGTTACACTGAGAGCGACTCCTGCTGGTCTGGCAGGAAAAATAAAAAGAGGGCGAGTTTCTGTTACATCACAAAATGTTCTGCCGTATGAAACTTGAGCTGTTTGAAAATAAAGAGGAGGGCCAAGGGAATGAGGAAGACACAACACAAGAAGTGGTGTTGCTAGCTTACAATTGGAGCACCATGCGAGCGTTTAGAGGCAGTCATGCAGGCGGTGTGGTTTGTTTTCAGCTCTGCTTGTGCCGCCGATTCAAAGTTCAAAGGTTGCTGTAGTTTAGTGAATAGCTGACAGGGCTGAAAACTCTCAGGTAAGCCATGTAGTCTTAATATTTATGCTGTTTATGTTTACTGTTGGCCATTTTGAGACAGGAAAAACAACACTTTGCTTCAGTGAAAGCCTTCATTAGATGACAGAAGCATTCTGCTATGCATATACATTTGTGCTCATTCAGAGGAGACGGTCCAGATGCCAACAGACCGTTGGCATCTGGACCAACGGTCGTCAGGTCCTGACGCCCTGACGACCTGGGCGTCAGGACCTGGGCGTCCTGACGACTACACAATTATCCTTTAAATACTTTAGCAAAAGGTGGGAAAGTGGAAACATGTTCAACAGCTGTCTAGAAAGGCAAGATTAACAGCTGAGATTTTTTTTTAAGTATATAAGCACTTTTAAAGTTTAATAGTTGTATTAGTCACTTACACCCAACCCCCTTCTCCGAAGTCTTTCTGAACCCCTGCAGTTTTCATTGATGACTCTCAGACTGTGAGCAAAACTCTCAAACTTAAACCTAACAACTTAAAAATTCCCCTAAAAATGGGAGTTTACAAAACTTCAAAAAAAAAAGGAGAAGGCAAAAGTAAAATGATAACGAGTTTTTGCTCAGTCAGATTGCAGAAAAGCAAGGCTGAGATGGTTGCTTCACGATACTTTGAAGTAACTGCTGGGAATGCTGACAGATAAATGTCCTCAGCTATGCATTGGGACTGAACTGCACTACAGTGCCTTGCAAGTGGATTCGTACCACTTCCAATTCCTGAACTTCCACAGTGTTCAATGTATCTCATTATACCAACACCAACATGGAAGGAAAGGATAAAAGGCGGCGTCTATTAAAAGTTGCACTTGAAAATCAACTGTTGAACATACTGGGCCCCGTTTGTTAATGAATGACCTTTTCTGTTTGGAAACTTGCAGATCATGTTTGCTGAGTTTACTTAAAGGTTTTTGTGTCATTTATTTAGTCAAATCATTAACTCATCGTCATCCAGCTAAACTTTAGCTCTTTCCAGCCCCATTTCTGGAAGGACTCTATGCCTGCCAACACCTAACTAACATCACCATTATTGTATTGGGCCCAACAGATGGAGCGCACCTCTGTCCCACCAATACACAATGTCGCCATTTGCGGTGGAACCCACGGGAATGAGTTGACTGGGGTGTACATTGTGAGGGAAATGCAGAAACAGAAGATGGAGAAAGCGGGGTCTGTTTCTGTAACCACTGTCGAGACCAATCCAAGAGCCGTGGCTGCTGGCAGACGATACACAGAGATGGATCTGAACCGCTGCTTCACAGATGTCTTGCTGAGGTAAGCCAGCTGTCCACGTGAGTCCTGTGGGCTGCAAATTTGAGAAGTCTGTGTTGTGTCCACTGCTTAAATCGCTACGCTGCTCCAAGTTCCCCCATAACAGAGTCAACCCCGTATGAGGTGAGGCGAGCCCAGGAACTGAACGCTCAGCTGGGGCCCAAAGGAAGCGCAGAGGCTGTTGACCTGCTCATAGACCTGCACAACACCACTTCCAACATGGGCCTGTGCTTAATCTTCTACTCCATAGATTGGATCACTCTGCACATTTACAAGTACATAGAGGTATGAACTCAGACACACACACACACACACACACAGCGTCCTAATCGAAATGGTAAGAATACAACAGACCGCGTGTCTATTGTAACCCTAACCCTAAATGGTGGCCATAACTAATACATGAAGAAGAAAAAAAAATAGGTTATCCTGTCTGTAATCCACAAGATTTTATATTTTAAGGCTAGTTATTGACTCATTATATTATACTAAAATCATAGAAGATAGTTTTTAGAGCCACTGCAGGATGTATGTTAGGTTTTTAATCTATAAATATCAATTTTTCAGAATAACTTGAGCTCTGTGCCTGTGAGAGCGATACAGCTGGACATTCCCAGCTCCAAAGCTTATTCCCTGGAGTCAGTGGGCAAACATGGCTTTGGTAACTATGTCAATATTCATTATGTGAAAGATTATCTTCATTAAGCTGGATTTCTGAGACAAACATTGCTTTGTTGCAGCGATAGAAGTCGGCCCGCAACCCAACGGTGTGCTCAGAGCTGATATCTTCAACGTGGTGAAAGAAGCATTGGATCTCACATTACAGTGGCTTCAGAAATTCAGTTCTGGTAGGAAGCAATGCCGGTTGCTTTCTTTCTTTTTTTAGTTGAGCAAATAATCTCTGCATAACAAAAGTCCTAAATCCTGCTCTTATTTTTGATTGTGTTATATTAATTAGACACATTACTCAGTGATTTACTTTCCTCTGCCAACAGGGCACAGTTTTGAGGGCGGCACAGTGGAAGCATACACTTTTGTTAAAAGTGTTGACTACCCACGAGACTCGGCTGGTAAAGCCACTGCTGTCATCCACCAAAACCTACAGGTGAACTTTTGAGGCTTTTAAATCCAACAATTTACCTTTGAACTTAATGAAAAACTGAGGCTCTTTAGAAAACCAGTGAAGTGAAAACATGCATGTATAATTTTCTCTTTTTTTTTTCTTTTAGGATAACGACTTTAAGCTTCTGCGATCAGGGGATCCCATCTTCCAGACATTTTCTGGGGATATTTTGAAGTACGAGGGAGAAGACCTCTACCCTTTCTTTGTGAATGAATGCGCCTACTACGAGAAGAAGATTGCTTTCCATTTAGCTCAGAGAAAAACGTACAGCTTTCCACCCATAAGCGTGAAAAACGACTGAGGGAAGACAAAGATAACACGAGTGCTTCAATCACCTTAAGAAAAAAAAACACAATGGAGCAAAAGATGGAAGTCAGGAATTTGAGTTTATCTGTAACACCTGATACAGTGCCTTGCAAAACTAAAAATATTTATAGCCTTTAAATCTTTTCTCATTTTATCTTGTGATAAATTTCAGGTTTTTTTTATTCTGGTCTTACATGATAGACTTGTACAAAGAAGAGTATAATTATAAAATGGAAGGAAAATAATGCATAGATATTAAAATTTCTACTTTAATTAAAAATCTAGCTAGTGTGACTTATATTCAGCGCCCCTGAATCTGTATTTTGTCAAGCCACCATTTGTCATGACAAGAGCAGGTATCCTGAGCTGCCTTTAGGGGTGAGCAATGTAACGTACATTTCATTATTTTTCCTAGTATTTATTGCAATAACAAAAAATGATTATTGGCCAATATTAATTATGGAATGACAGAAAAATCCCTGCTTGTAAAACAGAATCTGAACCTTTTTTTTTTCCATCACTCTTTCAATATTACATTATCATCAGTTGTGCCCAAACAAAATAAATGGAAGCATTACTTGTGTATTTCTGATGATCTTCTTAGAAGCATGTGAAAATTGTCTTGACACATAAAAGAAAAAATATCTACATTAATGCACATTCCATGAATTAATTTACTTTAAGTTGTGGAAAGTGCATTAATGTATATATTAAGTCGTAAGTCCTACAATGTGCTTTATTGTAACGCATGGAGTTTTAGTAGTAGTATTCTGCTCTAAATGGTCAGAAAGGAAGCACATCTGCACAGAAATGTAAAGTTATCCAAATTTATTCAGATATTTTCCATTTGCAAAAAGTAAAGCACCATCTCTGCATTCAAATTTTAAGCTAATGAAAATCGAAAAAATTCCAATAAAAGTAACCAATTGTCAAATTTATTTCACATAGCAACAATACAGTATTACGTTTCAGAAGATGAAAAAGTTTTCAAGAAGTCTCAATACGTATAACTCGACATACTGACAGGAAACGCTTCAGTTAAAGATGTCAGTTCAAAACAAAGTCACAATTTATTTTCTGACACCAGAGTGAAATGACAAATTCTTGCTTATTTGAAAATGTAACATAGTTAAAACACCTCTGATCAATGTGAATTATCAACAAAATGTTTCATACAGATATTTTGCGCATTTTTGCTGGAAGTTTTTTGTTTTCTCAAATTATCTCATGAAAAAAAACCTAAAAACGTGAGGATTAGGTGCTAATGTGCTCAAAAGTGAATATAATCAGATTATCAGATAATTTCATGTCCTGGACTCTTTTTCAAATCTTACCTGACCAATTGAATAAAAGCCAGATCCTAACACTGCCCCCTCATGGTAGACACAGGGCATGACTGGGGCGACAACTTGGCAACAATTACCCTGATTTATGTCCTTCACTCTGTAACAGAACAAATAAATCATCAGATGGAAAACGAGAAAAGATTCAGCTGGGGAACTGAAGCCTATTTTCTTATTTTTCCTATAGTGATTCCCTTCCCTTTAAAGTTGTAAAGAACTTTAAAGGGAATAACATAAATTGTCCTCACATGGTATAAAAATATTAAGTATTGCTTTCAGTTTTGAAATTGTGCTGTTTTCTAAACACTTTCTTTCTCCAAAAATACAAATGGACATGTTTTGAGTCAATGCTAGTCTTTTTTTTTTCTTTCCCTGATGAAGGCAAATTTATTTCTGAAAAAACAAACAAAACAAAAAAAAAAACAAAAAAAAAAACATGTTGGTTGAAGAAATCAGAATCTGGTCACTGTGCAAATCAGTGAAATAATTAGCCAAATAAAACCATTACTGGAGTTGTTCACTCTGCTACTTTGTATTGCAAAAGTATTATTACCCTCAAAACTTTCACATTTTGTCAGGTTACAATCACAAACTCCCAGTCAAGAGCTAAGATGTATTGAATTAAATACAAGGCCTTTCTGGGTGAAATCCCATGAGAGGCTGCAAAAGATTTTAAATTGGAGCAGAGCTACAACTTCCAGAATGACAACCAGCCTAAACATATGGCCAGGAACAAAACTGAATGGAAATGGACTAGTCAAAGTTCAAAACTAAAGAAAAGACAAAAATGGCTCTTCCTAGATGTATCCAATCAGAGCTTGGCGTTTTCCAAAAAGAGAATTGGCAAAACTTTGTAGATTTTTAAGGCTGGAACAGAGATACCCCCAAAAGAATTGCAGCACCGACAAGAAAGCTGAGGTGCTTATGTAAAAATATTGTATCAATTTACTTTTAGCTTTCCATTTATGCACTGGTGTTTGTCCAAAAATAGTGAGTTCTGTGATTGTAAGGAGGCTGAATGTGCAAACTCAAGGGTGTAGATACTTTTGCAAGGGGTCTTACATCAAGGATGTGTCCTTTTCTGAGTTTATGGCCAGGCAAACTGCAAAGATAAACTGCAAAATTGGACAAACTCCAATAAAACCAACATTTAACAACTGAGAAAGCAACTGTTTAGACAGCTTTTAACATTTAAACGGCAGTAGTAGTAACTGAATTTCCTGAACGCATTTAATAGATTCAGCTTGTTACAAAAACAACACAATAAAATTGGTAATTACGCTGCATCAGTACACACAAGATTCATCAATATCAATGACAGCAGAAGGTGAGTGGTTCCACTTTTAGACTGTGGCATTTTATGACATTTAGTCATTTTACCACAGACCAAAATAAAAAAAAAAAATAAAAATACCACAGATGATGGAAAGGTCAACCCAAATGACATGCAAAGCCTTGATATTTAAAAATGATGCAAAAACAAGACAAAAAAGTTAAATAAAGGTGCACCAGACTCTTTTTAGTAACAGAAACAACTACCTTGATTTGGACCATAAAAGTCCACATCTAAAAGTCAGATAGTGCAAGTTTACACAGTTGTATCCGAGTTAAGGACAATATGGTGAGCAGCTGGAAAAGCATTGGCAACAAAAAGAAGGCAAATGGCAAAATAAAAAATAAAAAACCCAGCAGAAACAAATATAGCCACAAAAACCTAGAAGCTAAAAATATGCAACATCAAGATGATGTACAACTCAGTAATGGGGTTAAAAAAAAACAAAGGCAAAGGTGATATAAAGCCACACGAAATGTTTCAATGTGTTTATGAGTACGTATGGATGGGCTGCAGCTGACGCTTAAACCTGTGATACCCTGAACTATTTCTGCATTGCAAGACTGCTACAGTGGAAGTGAGAAGCTACGACCTGAACATTTTAATGAACTACAACCACAAATTGTTGGAAGAAAGGTTGTAGACCTACTTGGTTATCGTAAAATATACTATCCCTGTCTCTTTATGCAACCCTATATGCGGTTATGCGGGTGTAGTGTTTGCGGTGACTTCTGGCCGCCCACAGGAACAGAGCGGCGGCCATCATCTGCAGGGGGAAGGAGATGAGGGCCAGGTAGAGAGACCACCCCATTGACCCGACGACATCTCCCGGTTTTCTGTATTCGCCGTTGAGCTGATCCACGCTGATCCGAAAACAGCAGACAGTTCCCAAAGAGCAGAGGCCTGATAACAAGACGAGACAACAGCCGAGCAGAAGGATGAGAAATAAAGATGCTGTTGATTACCATCATTATCTTCAGCTTGTCACAGGGCTTAAAGTAAAAACAACATCCTGAAGCTGAAACTTTGCTTTGTGGTAGTGATAAGAATGAAACCATAACACACTGTTGTACGCCTACCAGAAATGGCCTTTGAAAAGTGTAAAGAACTGCTTAATAACAGCACAACAAAAAAAGAAAACTTCAAGTATCGATGCCCTCAATGAGGCTCCAAAGTGTTTGGACTCAAAGGCAAAAAAAGGAAGCATCTGTGCAGCATCATAGTAAAAAAAAAAATCAAAAAGACTCACCACCACATTCAACAGACAATTTACAAGAAATTTAAAAAAATCAACATTAAAATCTAAAGAAAGTAGTTACACAGAGCTGGTTTGAGAATTTTCTGGTTTTCCTGCTTCTTTAAATGTTCTGGTTTATAAACAAAGTCCTGTAAGCAATACAAATAATTTATTTTCACATTTTGGATGGATTTGAGAAAACCACAACGGCTGCTATACTCGAGCCTGCAGCAGGGAAAGTCAGTCTGGTTGATCCAGCAGCTTTGGTCAGTGCAGAGCAGGCGTCTGCAACCTTTACAACCAAAGAAGCAGTTTCTGCTCTCAGGTCAGCCAAATAAAACTCACTTAGAATCGCAACTGTGTTTTTTTTTTATAAATAAATAAATAAATAAATAAAAAACAATAAATAAATAAATAAAAAAAATAAAAAATAAAAAAATACAGTATATATAGATAAAAGCCTACTCAAATAAATTTGGTGTCATTTCAAAGAAACAATTTTCTTCAATTCTTATAATTTAAAATATAGAGAAATATAACATTTTGCAGAGAGGACAGATAATTTTTCTGTAGAATGAAAAATGTAAAAAACAAAAAAAAACAAACAGATTCAATTCTAATGAAAAAAAAAGTAGAACTGAAAACATAGTGGCACTTTCAGTGTAATTCTTTGTGGACATTCAACACCAATATTGCAAGAAAAAAAAAACGGACAAAACCTGCATTTATTATATCTTAGATTAAATGCTATAGAAGATTGGAAAGAGTTACAAAATTATCCATCTCAACTCAACATTAAGATACAAATACAGCATTTTAACAAAAGGGTACACCTGAGGATCAACAGGATAGGGACGCATTTCTCTCACCTGCGATAAAATGGAACAATCCCACAACCAGGGTTGGCGTGAAGCTGCGGCACAGGCAGGCACAGACCCCAACCAGACCACTGAGAAACACCAGAGACAAAGACACCAGGGGCAGCAGAAACTGGCACCTCCACAGGTCTGAACAAAAAGACAAAGATTCACCATTCAGAGGTTTGTCAAATTAAACCAACCACTGAAAACAGTTTGGAGGACAAATCAACTACTGCAACAAAAATCAAAAAAAAAAATTTGTTTTTTTTTATCTTTGAGGCAGGGTTGGGTATAAAATTAAAACTTCAACACACTGAGTCACTCGAGAGAGGAAGAAAGGTGAACAAAAATATTTAGATTAAAAGAATATGTGACGTTTTGAAATTTGCCTCCGTTTGGGATTTGCACTCACATGTTCTGAGCAGATCCTCCTCGCTCTCGTTCTGTTTGACCTTTGTACTGAACTGCTGAGGAAGGGTGAAGCTCATACAGATGGTCTCCGTCTTAGGATCTAAAGTGAAGGGAAGAGGGCAAAGATCTACCCGAGCATCCGAGATCAACACATAAAGCAGGTTGGAACACAGGGCTGGAGAGCAGGATGAGACAGAAAGCCTGACTTGCACAGGCATTTCTTACAGATCAATAATACACAAATTCTCCAAACTTTTAACAGATGAAAGCAAACCCGAGGTATCCATTTCCAAAAACTGAGATGCAGTTCTGTCCTTCAACCTAAGCTCTCACTGAGGAAGGAGTCCAGAGATTATTTATTGCTTACTTTTTACCTGTCCATGGAATGGGATCCAGAATTTTTCTCACTTATTCTTGTCGGTGCAGAGTCTCGTGGCAGCCCCTCCTTTTTTGCCTGTATGTCTACCCTACTGTGTAAAAGAAGCCCACCTACTTTTCATAACCCTCCATTGTTCGAAGTGGAGCCATGTGCTCCAACTTCAGCTGAAATTAGTACATTTTTAATCAAGCTCAAAGGATTATTTAAAGATAAAAAGCACACAAGATAACCTGCAAGTTGAGAATGAGCCATAGAATTAGGAAAATTGTTTTAAATTGCAAAGATGGAGAGTTTTGTGATTGCTCTGAGAGTCAGATTAAATATACAAACTGCAAAATGTGGCATATTGTAAACTACCTGTACATCCACTTTGATGAGTGCAATTTCTCTGCTGTGTTGTGTTGGCACTTTCATTGCCTGTCTGAAGATCACCTGTTGATTAAGACACTAATTAAAATCTTGATAATCTTCTCATGTTTGTTTAAAGATTCATTATTTTGGCTTCTTTATTTCATCCAATGTAAAAGGCACATCCCACTATTACCAATATAAGATCAAACTTTCAGACCACCACCGAACCTTAACATTCCTCATTGAAAGCAAAGCTAAATGCACGAGATAAACAGCCACCTCAAGTTCACATTCTGAACAATCACATTCATTTTCCATTCATTTATTAGAAAATATAAAGCGATTGACAGTATGGGTATTTGATCAAATTTGCAAGGTCTTCACAAACAGCTGCTCTAACTCACTACACCACAAAGGATTCAGATCACACTCCTGTGAAGCTTTGATGTGGATCTGCAATGACTGGTCTAACTATCTGAAACACACCTTCACTGTGAAATAAACCTATAAAATTGTATGCTCTTATCAAATAATTTAACAAATTCTTTTGGTCTAATAAATGGTAACAATAGAATGTCTAGATCTAATATCTAATATGGATGGAAAATGATATTTTTTTTTCACAACAGTCTAGATTACTGGAAACTGTATTTCCTTCAGGTTTTTATAAGGATAGTCCAGGGTTTTCTACACTAAAGGAAGCGAAAACTCCAGAGCAAGATGCTGCCACTACGATCTCCCATAGAGAGCATGGAGTGAATTGTATGTGTGGTTTCATCNCAGCGAAACTTACTGAAGACTAAAGTAGCAAGAAATTATTGACCAACTAAACCAAATAGATTCAACTAACTAGATTTTACCCAGATAAATCCACAGCAATAACTTTTAAAACAATCAATGCCTTCAGATACATATCAATACGTCAGGTGGATGTTGGCATTTAAAATGTGGTTTTGAAAAAATCTAAAAAAAAAAAAAAATGAAAAAGAAAAATTTAGTAGCAGAAAAAAAATATTCTTGTTACTTAGCTGCCACTGAGAAAGTGAACAAATTGCCACAATTGTTCTAGAAATTGTAACGGGGGTATTCATAACAAAGTTTAAAAAGGTTTAAAGCCAGTTTTGATATTTTGAGGTTGCTGATGTTTCCATCAAGCCATCACCTACTGAACCATAAACTGGTATTTTTAGTTGAATTTACTGCTTTTGAATTTTATAAATGGCAGAATTTATCAAGACCTGGCACTTCTAAAGTGGTTTTCTGTGTTAAATTGTAATTATTTAAATGGAAAAAGTCAATCTGTTTGACAGTGATTACCTGTCTTTTAACCCTATGTTAAAAACAAAATGCTCCACAAATCCCTTTGTTGACACTTAATAATAATAATAATAATAATAATAATAATAATCAAATCAATTTAAATCACTCTGGATTTGATTCAGTATTAATGTTCCAGTGAACGGCTCGACTGTAATGCACCATGGAGTTCATATCAGGTTTTCAAAAACTGTGCAGAAGTTGGTGGAGAATTACAAATACTAAACTATGCAAAGTTTTGAGAGTGTTGACCGATCGCTAAGTTTTCATTAAACATTTCCATTGTCAATTGGAGAAAGGTTGCCATCAGAGTACAGAGAAAGGTCGGCAATGACGCATCGGCCCCTGGTGGCCCCCAGCTGGAATGAGGAGAGGCCGGATTGATAGAGAACAATGCAGTGAGGCAGGAGATGCATCCTGGATTATGACTTTGAATGTTTGCATTTTACCTGATGTTGATGTTCTTGACATTAAATCTCTTATATTGTTCAGCTCAGACCAACTAAAAATTGGAGACTCTGATTGTGATTATGTAAGCAGAAATACTATTTAAGGAGTTGTTTTTGCGAAAGGATTTTGGCAGCTCTCTAGGTCAAACTGACCCGACTCCTTTCCTTCCATTTGCGTGCAAAGCGCAAATGGAACCAAAAAAATGACTTGGAAAGCAAGGTTGTTGACAGATAAGAACAACAATTTGAGATAAATTGTCCTATTCAGCAATTCTGAAATGGAGCAGATGTTGAGTTCATGGGGTCTCAAATATTTTTAAAGGTCGTCCAACACACACTTAGTATAAGGCACAGCAGAATCTTTACGCAAATCAAGGGTAGCAACGCCATTGGTTGAAACTTTCCAAACTCACATCAGTGAAGATGAAAGTGTATAAAAAAGGGTGATGTTAAGAATATGGGGAGATTTTTTGTTGAGACTTTGGAAGATTTTTGAGTATTGAACTGATGAAACTGTAATGAGGAATCCGTGGTAGTGTAATAAATCTCCGGCTCGTCTATGGCCTAGCAGCAGGAATTACGTCTCCGTGCATTATTTATTTTACATTTAAGAGTATAGCCACCTTTTAATTCTCCAATATTTATTTCCAAAGGTACAATAACATCCACCTCCCTCTTTATCATGCTCAATCTGCATTTTATTTTTAAGTTTACTTAGGTTCTCAATAAACTACCAACAACTTTAAAAAAAAAATAGATGGAACATAAAAAAATAAACTGTTTTCATCCCTTCTATTTTTATGATGTGTCTTATAACATCTGTTGAATGAGAACCAGATTATATCCTTGCTGTATTTTTAAAGTTCATCAAAGAAATTCACTGGTGGGAATAATCCCTGAGCTGTCTTGATAGATTCCCATCATCCCAGCTGTGGCGTCCCTAATCCTTGTGCAGCCTATTGAGAAGCTTCAGCACTATTCAGTGACAGATGATGACAAACGACATTTAATCATTTGTCTTACAATGCAGCCTTCAGAATTACACAACAACATTTGGTACATTTGTTTATCAACGGGGGTTTTTGTTTCTTTGTTTTTTCACAGTGTGAGAAATCAATTTTACATTTCAAACTGCCAACAGTTAAATGTGTGTGCGTATCCCCAGGCGTAGAGATGTTTCACAGGAAGCCCTGTTTTTTTTACGATTTCCACTGTTGGGTAACTGACTATGAACACTACGAGTTGCCCCTTGTATTTGTCCTGAGCCCTGACTTAAGATTTAGTGTGCAGATGCCGTCCTGTGGACTTCAAGTTCCCACTCATAATCCCCCTGTGTATTTGTTAGTTAAGGTAACACATCAACAAAAACAATTCAAAACATGAATTTAAAGGTGCATAACTACAGGTGCAAGCCATAATTAGATGTTTTTCTATCCTCATTGATTTCTGATCAAATATTTGATTTCCACATGGTTTCAGTGTTTACAATACAAGACAAGCCAAAAAAGCAACAATCACATAGGATTATAAAAAGTTATGTTGATAGATATTCAAATTACCTTCCTTTTAGCCCGGAGTTGTGCATGATAGTTTTCAGATGAGTCTCCTGGGATCTCACTTCCCCACAGCGACACTCCAATTACGGTGTAAGTGATGCCCATCACAGCTAACGGCAGCACATAAACCAGGACAGTAACTATGATGTGATACCTGGACAAATGAAGACAAACATTACCAAGACGCCCCAGAGCACGTGACGGACAACATGTTAAAAGGGAGGAGGACAGATCTGCTAAAACTGACAGTCTCCTAGCAATTCTAATAATGATGATTGCCGTGAGTGTGACCTCACATGAAGGGGTCGTCCACCATGCGGGGCCAGGCCACATAGCAGAAGGTCCTCCCTGGTAGAGTTCTGGTGGTGGAGAAGTAGCAGAGAGGGAAGGCAAGAGCCACGGCGAGGGTCCAGATGCAGAAGATAACTCCTAGTGTGACTTTAGCAGACAGACGAGGCTTCAGAGGATGGATGATGGCCATGTATCTGTTTGTTGGACATCACAATACACAAGAGAACTGTGGTCAAAAGTGAGCACAACACTTCTAAAAGTGGACTTTCTGAAACCTGAACATAGGTTGTCCTCCACTGCCTGTCCAAAATAAAGTTGCCACCTGAATTTAGCAACGCAAACAGGTAAGAGTTTACCTTTGGACTACTTTCACATGGGCGTTGATGTTTCAGATATTTACCTTGAAATGGTGCAGTGATTAGTTTTTGATTTCTTGACGAACTAGAGACTTATCCTGTGTTTATAGAAAAGATGTTAGCTGATTTCAGAACTCTAAAATTATTGGCATTAATCATGCAAAGAAAATATCCAACAAGAATGCTGAGACTATTAAAACTAGGCAAGGGATTGCCTGTAACTTATGATAAGGCTAACGATTAAAACTGGAAGGATAGAGGGAAAATAATCATCTGCATTGATAACAAGGGCCTGGAAATACTGAAACAACCAATATTTACCAATGTTATTTATAGGAAGTGATAGGATCGTATGAAAACATCCTTTTCAGGTCAGAATGACTTGGAACATTACCATCACCAATTACTAAAATGCACAAACAACATAGTTATTCCCCAATAACTCATAAACTAAATCTCAAGAAAACTGATGTTAACTTGGTCCAAACTGACTGAGTTTGAGACACTTTCACAGAAATCGGAGTTAAAATTATTTTTTCTTGATGTACAAAATTTTTGGTTTCTTGGTTTAGTTCGTAAGAATAAATGTACAAATCTAAACATAAAACACAGAAATGACAAGATGTACTTCTTTCTCTACTAAGTTGTGGAAAGAATAGGCAGATTGTGATTTATTGCTGTCAAGACGTTAATACTATTGATGTGACTTACGATGAAATAAACTGAAAGAAAACGTTTTTTATTTGATCAGAGTTATCACATGCACAGTCCAATCAACTACGGATAAAGCACACTGTGAATTGTCTTGTGTTGTCCCACCTGTCTAAGGCAATCGCGGCCATGGAGTAGATGCTGGCAAACACAGCCGTGACCGGGAAGAAGTTGTGAAACCTGCAGTAGACGTCTCCAAAGTACCAGTCACCGTGGGCCGCGTAGATGAAGTTGATGAGGGTGTTGAAGGCAGCCATGGAGAAGTCAGAGAAAGCCAGGTTCAGTACGAAATAGTTGGTGACAGTCCTCATCCGCTTGTGAGCAAGAATGATCCAAATTACGATCAAATTGCCGAAGACGGCCACTGCCAGCACCGTGACGTATGCCACGGACCAGAGCGCGATGCGCCACGCGGGCTGCGCGAACTGGTTGGCCAAGACTCTGCTGGTGGCCGTGGTGGTGGTGTTGGAGCCATCCCGTTCAGGGGCCATTCCCCCGAGGGTCCTCAGAGGGATCTCCTGCTCCGAAATGACTCTGATGGGAAGGAGAGAGTGGTCCTGATGCTTGGAGAGCAGCGCGGCAGAAATGGAGTGGGCGTACCCCACGCGTTGTGAGTTAAAAGGGGCTTAGGTGGGACCTGAGGGAAACGCATCATAAATTACTCCCCTCCCTTAGCCCCCTCACACAGTCCTAAGAATAAATCCTCCAGTCATTATGTTTTCATTGTCCAAACACAGATCGTTTATGTCTCAGAGGTGACTCACTGATAGTTTCTCTTTTCAAAAGAAAAGCTGGCAAGCTTTCATTCCAGGGTTATAAAACGATTATTCCCTGTCCTAAAGGCATCTGAGGTGTTAGGGGTTGCTCTGGATGTGATACTGTTAATCCTTTGGCAAAGCTCAGATATGTGGGGTTTTATGAATGCTGGTTATATAATCATAATCTCACTGTAGAGGGGGGCCTTTTGGTGCATGGAGCACATGATGAAAGTCCTTGGTTTATTCTGTCTTGGAATGTTTCTTTTAAAAGAGAAACTATTTTTTAAAAGAGGTTTTCGTGGCACTGGTGGCTTTTATTTAGTAGTTGCACAGGAGGGACGGCAAGGAGAACATTTTGAAGACGTGCAACAAATGATCAAACCAAGGGCTACTGTGTTGTGAACTGAAACCAATGCATGGTGCAGCTGCTCTACTGAGCCATGTAGCGCTCTAATCTAATTTATACATAAAAACATCCACAATGTGATTTCTGCGATTCACATTTTGCCATGACAACAGATAAGGTGTGTTACTGTGCTGATAATCTGTTTGCTTGGATTAAAACTGCTGATTCATTAAAACTTCAATTTAATTATTTGACACAAAACTTAAATTTACAAATTATTGAGTATTCTCATTAGAAAAATGTAGACTGAAAGGATATCATAAAGATCCATCTTTACACCAACAATGTAAACATGCGAACACTTTTAAGTAGTTGCTTATAATGAAAGTGCATAAAGAGAATCAGAAGGTCAGGCTGACAGAACAGAATATGAACAATTCATGCAATTCAGGTGGAGAGCTCTCCTCATCTTTGTGCGTCTAAAATCCTCGCTGGAGGTTTGTATAAACAGAAGATTAAGTTCAAGCGTCAGTCACATGAGTGAGGATTACCATGCACAATGTGAACTCTTGTGCCTTTTTCTCAACTTAGTGACATTTATTGTTGCTGTTGTATAATAAAAATAAGGAAAAATCCCAAATTAGTGCACAATTACTTCAAATGACATAAATTTACAACAGTAACACCCATGTATTCTGATAGGCAACTAGTTACTACAGGAGTCACTTAACTAGTCCATCTGTTATCATATAACAGATGGACTTACAATATGATATCAATAACTCCAACTGTTATGTGAAGGCCTCTGAGGTTTATTATTGAATATTAGTGAACATTGGAAGCAGAAACATCAGAAACAGATAGATTCATCTGAAAAGTGACGGTGCAAACAAACACAAAACCAAACTAGCACAGTGAAAGAATAAACTATGTCTGGAGATCACAAAGCACCACAAAAACACACACAGAACAAAGATACAAAAACTATAATAAAGAATATCATAATGCAGACAGAAAAAACTGAAAAGCATCAGAGAGATGACAGAATGAATGTGAACGCCTTTACTGTTGCGTCTTTGTCACGCAGCCTGCAGAGTCCCACGGCCCCGGGGACCACAAGGTGTTTTAATCACCTGCACAGTCTGCAGATGTTGGGGATTTTACATCAAACCTGCCGTTACCTCTCATGTTCTTTCGCTGGAAAGCATCTTAAAATTAACCAATTAATCAACACTCCACAAGAGGTGATATGTGAAGTATTTTTAATCAAATTTTAATTTAATCGTATTTTAAGTAATTTTATCTTTTGTTGAGCACTTTATGATCCTATTTAGTGTCTGTCACACAGATTATTCTGTTGGTTTTCTGATGTTTCAAACGGCCAATTAGTGAAGTTTTTACCCACTGAGCTTGTTTTAATGAACCTCCATTGTCAGTCCATCTCCTGTCAGATCCGGGTTTCACAGTCTTTCCTTTTTCTAAAAGCTGAAATCACCTTTTATCAGCCACTTATTTACTGCTAGGAACATAAATCACACAAGCTGTGCCCACTGTGAAAAGACCACAAGAAGGTCAGAGAGTGTTTTCCTCCCAGCATGGTCTCATTACGCAGAGGCCACTTTGCTTAGACCACTCCCTGTCTCAAATGTCACTGTTCGAGCCGCATCCAAACATGCCCTGTCCTCCATATTAAAAAGGTCACTGTCTGCCAAGTAACAGATGATCGGATCATTAGCCTCACCCAAAATGATTCTCCTTGGCTTATATGTGAATAATTCAGGTATAATTTAATCAAAGGCGGATAACAGCGAGGCACAGGGTGGGCTGTGGTGCTCTGGGTTTGATTTGTGTGTGAAATTAACTCTTAAAGAGCAAGTCACATTCAATAAGTTAGGATTTTAATGAAAAGTTCATGCATTTCTTTAACTCAGCTCACAAGTGAAACACATTATGTAGATAAATTACACACAGACTGAAGTTTTAAAGCTTTTATTTCTGAATGATATATTGCATCAGACCAGTAAAAAAAATAAAACCTTTTTAGGTGGGTCTAGTGAAAAATATGTTTCATATCTGCTTAAAGGTACTTTGAATCTGACAGACAAGCTTCACTGGAACCCTTACTCTAATTTACTGAATATGACTGTAACATAAGCAACAAAATGCTCACATTTGTTCACAAACGCTAGCAAAAAAGTAATATTTGATGAGGTTCTGAACATTTTTTATTATTTAGACGTGTCTGTCACAGGAAACCGCAGTAAAATACAAAGAGCTTTGTGTCTGAGATTTGAAACAATATAAAAAAAAGTTTAAGTGAGTATACTTGTAAGTCACTATTTATTATGCTTTAGTCATTAATGGTTGTGGCTGCAGCATTACAAAACGTGAAAATGTTCAAGAGGTATAAATAAATATTACAAGGAAGTATAAATTCTACCAAAAAAAATTAAGATCATAAAAAAAAAAAAAAACTTCTTCTGCTTTATCTCATTGTTTCACTTCATTTTTGTTGTTCACATTATTGGTTGGGAAAATGGCTTTTTGTTGTTTTTATTTGAATCAAAACAGATTCTGCTGAAGCAAATGAGCGAGGAAGAGAAACAAAGAGAGAGAAAGCAGCTTCCCATCAGGGGATGTCCCCAACAGGATTACACATCTATAAAAAGAGTTGGACTTGTTTCTCCTGGGAGAAGGCTTAGTACAGAAGACAGAAGAGGTTGTAATGAACAGAGACATCTGAGAGTTGTGAGGTAAAGCACCTTGTTAAGGAGTTTTAAGACATTTAAAAAAAATAATAATTTAATTAATCTGAAGTAGCAAGAAGATGTAAAAATATGGAAATTCTGATTGTGGTCTTGAAGCATGTTAATGCTTAAGTGCATTTTAAATTATATATATTAGTTGGACTCCTGACTGTAGGCTGTGTAAATGTCCAATAGAGTTTGCTACCACAGAGTACAGAAAAATAACATAGGAACACAATTAACTTCTTGTCAGGTAATGCAATAAGTGATGGTGGTTGATGTAAGAGCAGTTTAGAAAATAAATCCCAAACTACTACAACTCTGCTGCTTTGCTTTTGTCGTTGCGGTGTCTCAAAGTTACACTGAGAGCGACTCCTGCTGGTCTGGCAGGAAAAATAAAAAGAGGGCGAGTTTCTGTTACATCACAAAATGTTCTGCCGTATGAAACTTGAGCTGTTTGAAAATAAAGAGGAGGGCCAAGGGAATGAGGAAGACACAACACAAGAAGTGGTGTTGCTAGCTTACAATTGGAGCACCATGCGAGCGTTTAGAGGCAGTCATGCAGGCGGTGTGGTTTGTTTTCAGCTCTGCTTGTGCCGCCGATTCAAAGTTCAAAGGTTGCTGTAGTTTAGTGAATAGCTGACAGGGCTGAAAACTCTCAGGTAAGCCATGTAGTCTTAATATTTATGCTGTTTATGTTTACTGTTGGCCATTTTGAGACAGGAAAAACAACACTTTGCTTCAGTGAAAGCCTTCATTAGATGACAGAAGCATTCTGCTATGCATATACATTTGTGCTCATTCAGAGGAGACGGTCCAGATGCCAACAGACCGTTGGCATCTGGACCAACGGTCGTCAGGTCCTGACGCCCTGACGACCTGGGCGTCAGGACCTGGGCGTCCTGACGACTACACAATTATCCTTTAAATACTTTAGCAAAAGGTGGGAAAGTGGAAACATGTTCAACAGCTGTCTAGAAAGGCAAGATTAACAGCTGAGATTTTTTTTTAAGTATATAAGCACTTTTAAAGTTTAATAGTTGTATTAGTCACTTACACCCAACCCCCTTCTCCGAAGTCTTTCTGAACCCCTGCAGTTTTCATTGATGACTCTCAGACTGTGAGCAAAACTCTCAAACTTAAACCTAACAACTTAAAAATTCCCCTAAAAATGGGAGTTTACAAAACTTCAAAAAAAAAAGGAGAAGGCAAAAGTAAAATGATAACGAGTTTTTGCTCAGTCAGATTGCAGAAAAGCAAGGCTGAGATGGTTGCTTCACGATACTTTGAAGTAACTGCTGGGAATGCTGACAGATAAATGTCCTCAGCTATGCATTGGGACTGAACTGCACTACAGTGCCTTGCAAGTGGATTCGTACCACTTCCAATTCCTGAACTTCCACAGTGTTCAATGTATCTCATTATACCAACACCAACATGGAAGGAAAGGATAAAAGGCGGCGTCTATTAAAAGTTGCACTTGAAAATCAACTGTTGAACATACTGGGCCCCGTTTGTTAATGAATGACCTTTTCTGTTTGGAAACTTGCAGATCATGTTTGCTGAGTTTACTTAAAGGTTTTTGTGTCATTTATTTAGTCAAATCATTAACTCATCGTCATCCAGCTAAACTTTAGCTCTTTCCAGCCCCATTTCTGGAAGGACTCTATGCCTGCCAACACCTAACTAACATCACCATTATTGTATTGGGCCCAACAGATGGAGCGCACCTCTGTCCCACCAATACACAATGTCGCCATTTGCGGTGGAACCCACGGGAATGAGTTGACTGGGGTGTACATTGTGAGGGAAATGCAGAAACAGAAGATGGAGAAAGCGGGGTCTGTTTCTGTAACCACTGTCGAGACCAATCCAAGAGCCGTGGCTGCTGGCAGACGATACACAGAGATGGATCTGAACCGCTGCTTCACAGATGTCTTGCTGAGGTAAGCCAGCTGTCCACGTGAGTCCTGTGGGCTGCAAATTTGAGAAGTCTGTGTTGTGTCCACTGCTTAAATCGCTACGCTGCTCCAAGTTCCCCCATAACAGAGTCAACCCCGTATGAGGTGAGGCGAGCCCAGGAACTGAACGCTCAGCTGGGGCCCAAAGGAAGCGCAGAGGCTGTTGACCTGCTCATAGACCTGCACAACACCACTTCCAACATGGGCCTGTGCTTAATCTTCTACTCCATAGATTGGATCACTCTGCACATTTACAAGTACATAGAGGTATGAACTCAGACACACACACACACACACACACAGCGTCCTAATCGAAATGGTAAGAATACAACAGACCGCGTGTCTATTGTAACCCTAACCCTAAATGGTGGCCATAACTAATACATGAAGAAGAAAAAAAAATAGGTTATCCTGTCTGTAATCCACAAGATTTTATATTTTAAGGCTAGTTATTGACTCATTATATTATACTAAAATCATAGAAGATAGTTTTTAGAGCCACTGCAGGATGTATGTTAGGTTTTTAATCTATAAATATCAATTTTTCAGAATAACTTGAGCTCTGTGCCTGTGAGAGCGATACAGCTGGACATTCCCAGCTCCAAAGCTTATTCCCTGGAGTCAGTGGGCAAACATGGCTTTGGTAACTATGTCAATATTCATTATGTGAAAGATTATCTTCATTAAGCTGGATTTCTGAGACAAACATTGCTTTGTTGCAGCGATAGAAGTCGGCCCGCAACCCAACGGTGTGCTCAGAGCTGATATCTTCAACGTGGTGAAAGAAGCATTGGATCTCACATTACAGTGGCTTCAGAAATTCAGTTCTGGTAGGAAGCAATGCCGGTTGCTTTCTTTCTTTTTTTAGTTGAGCAAATAATCTCTGCATAACAAAAGTCCTAAATCCTGCTCTTATTTTTGATTGTGTTATATTAATTAGACACATTACTCAGTGATTTACTTTCCTCTGCCAACAGGGCACAGTTTTGAGGGCGGCACAGTGGAAGCATACACTTTTGTTAAAAGTGTTGACTACCCACGAGACTCGGCTGGTAAAGCCACTGCTGTCATCCACCAAAACCTACAGGTGAACTTTTGAGGCTTTTAAATCCAACAATTTACCTTTGAACTTAATGAAAAACTGAGGCTCTTTAGAAAACCAGTGAAGTGAAAACATGCATGTATAATTTTCTCTTTTTTTTTTCTTTTAGGATAACGACTTTAAGCTTCTGCGATCAGGGGATCCCATCTTCCAGACATTTTCTGGGGATATTTTGAAGTACGAGGGAGAAGACCTCTACCCTTTCTTTGTGAATGAATGCGCCTACTACGAGAAGAAGATTGCTTTCCATTTAGCTCAGAGAAAAACGTACAGCTTTCCACCCATAAGCGTGAAAAACGACTGAGGGAAGACAAAGATAACACGAGTGCTTCAATCACCTTAAGAAAAAAAAACACAATGGAGCAAAAGATGGAAGTCAGGAATTTGAGTTTATCTGTAACACCTGATACAGTGCCTTGCAAAACTAAAAATATTTATAGCCTTTAAATCTTTTCTCATTTTATCTTGTGATAAATTTCAGGTTTTTTTTATTCTGGTCTTACATGATAGACTTGTACAAAGAAGAGTATAATTATAAAATGGAAGGAAAATAATGCATAGATATTAAAATTTCTACTTTAATTAAAAATCTAGCTAGTGTGACTTATATTCAGCGCCCCTGAATCTGTATTTTGTCAAGCCACCATTTGTCATGACAAGAGCAGGTATCCTGAGCTGCCTTTAGGGGTGAGCAATGTAACGTACATTTCATTATTTTTCCTAGTATTTATTGCAATAACAAAAAATGATTATTGGCCAATATTAATTATGGAATGACAGAAAAATCCCTGCTTGTAAAACAGAATCTGAACCTTTTTTTTTTCCATCACTCTTTCAATATTACATTATCATCAGTTGTGCCCAAACAAAATAAATGGAAGCATTACTTGTGTATTTCTGATGATCTTCTTAGAAGCATGTGAAAATTGTCTTGACACATAAAAGAAAAAATATCTACATTAATGCACATTCCATGAATTAATTTACTTTAAGTTGTGGAAAGTGCATTAATGTATATATTAAGTCGTAAGTCCTACAATGTGCTTTATTGTAACGCATGGAGTTTTAGTAGTAGTATTCTGCTCTAAATGGTCAGAAAGGAAGCACATCTGCACAGAAATGTAAAGTTATCCAAATTTATTCAGATATTTTCCATTTGCAAAAAGTAAAGCACCATCTCTGCATTCAAATTTTAAGCTAATGAAAATCGAAAAAATTCCAATAAAAGTAACCAATTGTCAAATTTATTTCACATAGCAACAATACAGTATTACGTTTCAGAAGATGAAAAAGTTTTCAAGAAGTCTCAATACGTATAACTCGACATACTGACAGGAAACGCTTCAGTTAAAGATGTCAGTTCAAAACAAAGTCACAATTTATTTTCTGACACCAGAGTGAAATGACAAATTCTTGCTTATTTGAAAATGTAACATAGTTAAAACACCTCTGATCAATGTGAATTATCAACAAAATGTTTCATACAGATATTTTGCGCATTTTTGCTGGAAGTTTTTTGTTTTCTCAAATTATCTCATGAAAAAAAACCTAAAAACGTGAGGATTAGGTGCTAATGTGCTCAAAAGTGAATATAATCAGATTATCAGATAATTTCATGTCCTGGACTCTTTTTCAAATCTTACCTGACCAATTGAATAAAAGCCAGATCCTAACACTGCCCCCTCATGGTAGACACAGGGCATGACTGGGGCGACAACTTGGCAACAATTACCCTGATTTATGTCCTTCACTCTGTAACAGAACAAATAAATCATCAGATGGAAAACGAGAAAAGATTCAGCTGGGGAACTGAAGCCTATTTTCTTATTTTTCCTATAGTGATTCCCTTCCCTTTAAAGTTGTAAAGAACTTTAAAGGGAATAACATAAATTGTCCTCACATGGTATAAAAATATTAAGTATTGCTTTCAGTTTTGAAATTGTGCTGTTTTCTAAACACTTTCTTTCTCCAAAAATACAAATGGACATGTTTTGAGTCAATGCTAGTCTTTTTTTTTTCTTTCCCTGATGAAGGCAAATTTATTTCTGAAAAAACAAACAAAACAAAAAAAAAAACAAAAAAAAAAACATGTTGGTTGAAGAAATCAGAATCTGGTCACTGTGCAAATCAGTGAAATAATTAGCCAAATAAAACCATTACTGGAGTTGTTCACTCTGCTACTTTGTATTGCAAAAGTATTATTACCCTCAAAACTTTCACATTTTGTCAGGTTACAATCACAAACTCCCAGTCAAGAGCTAAGATGTATTGAATTAAATACAAGGCCTTTCTGGGTGAAATCCCATGAGAGGCTGCAAAAGATTTTAAATTGGAGCAGAGCTACAACTTCCAGAATGACAACCAGCCTAAACATATGGCCAGGAACAAAACTGAATGGAAATGGACTAGTCAAAGTTCAAAACTAAAGAAAAGACAAAAATGGCTCTTCCTAGATGTATCCAATCAGAGCTTGGCGTTTTCCAAAAAGAGAATTGGCAAAACTTTGTAGATTTTTAAGGCTGGAACAGAGATACCCCCAAAAGAATTGCAGCACCGACAAGAAAGCTGAGGTGCTTATGTAAAAATATTGTATCAATTTACTTTTAGCTTTCCATTTATGCACTGGTGTTTGTCCAAAAATAGTGAGTTCTGTGATTGTAAGGAGGCTGAATGTGCAAACTCAAGGGTGTAGATACTTTTGCAAGGGGTCTTACATCAAGGATGTGTCCTTTTCTGAGTTTATGGCCAGGCAAACTGCAAAGATAAACTGCAAAATTGGACAAACTCCAATAAAACCAACATTTAACAACTGAGAAAGCAACTGTTTAGACAGCTTTTAACATTTAAACGGCAGTAGTAGTAACTGAATTTCCTGAACGCATTTAATAGATTCAGCTTGTTACAAAAACAACACAATAAAATTGGTAATTACGCTGCATCAGTACACACAAGATTCATCAATATCAATGACAGCAGAAGGTGAGTGGTTCCACTTTTAGACTGTGGCATTTTATGACATTTAGTCATTTTACCACAGACCAAAATAAAAAAAAAAAATAAAAATACCACAGATGATGGAAAGGTCAACCCAAATGACATGCAAAGCCTTGATATTTAAAAATGATGCAAAAACAAGACAAAAAAGTTAAATAAAGGTGCACCAGACTCTTTTTAGTAACAGAAACAACTACCTTGATTTGGACCATAAAAGTCCACATCTAAAAGTCAGATAGTGCAAGTTTACACAGTTGTATCCGAGTTAAGGACAATATGGTGAGCAGCTGGAAAAGCATTGGCAACAAAAAGAAGGCAAATGGCAAAATAAAAAATAAAAAACCCAGCAGAAACAAATATAGCCACAAAAACCTAGAAGCTAAAAATATGCAACATCAAGATGATGTACAACTCAGTAATGGGGTTAAAAAAAAACAAAGGCAAAGGTGATATAAAGCCACACGAAATGTTTCAATGTGTTTATGAGTACGTATGGATGGGCTGCAGCTGACGCTTAAACCTGTGATACCCTGAACTATTTCTGCATTGCAAGACTGCTACAGTGGAAGTGAGAAGCTACGACCTGAACATTTTAATGAACTACAACCACAAATTGTTGGAAGAAAGGTTGTAGACCTACTTGGTTATCGTAAAATATACTATCCCTGTCTCTTTATGCAACCCTATATGCGGTTATGCGGGTGTAGTGTTTGCGGTGACTTCTGGCCGCCCACAGGAACAGAGCGGCGGCCATCATCTGCAGGGGGAAGGAGATGAGGGCCAGGTAGAGAGACCACCCCATTGACCCGACGACATCTCCCGGTTTTCTGTATTCGCCGTTGAGCTGATCCACGCTGATCCGAAAACAGCAGACAGTTCCCAAAGAGCAGAGGCCTGATAACAAGACGAGACAACAGCCGAGCAGAAGGATGAGAAATAAAGATGCTGTTGATTACCATCATTATCTTCAGCTTGTCACAGGGCTTAAAGTAAAAACAACATCCTGAAGCTGAAACTTTGCTTTGTGGTAGTGATAAGAATGAAACCATAACACACTGTTGTACGCCTACCAGAAATGGCCTTTGAAAAGTGTAAAGAACTGCTTAATAACAGCACAACAAAAAAAGAAAACTTCAAGTATCGATGCCCTCAATGAGGCTCCAAAGTGTTTGGACTCAAAGGCAAAAAAAGGAAGCATCTGTGCAGCATCATAGTAAAAAAAAAAATCAAAAAGACTCACCACCACATTCAACAGACAATTTACAAGAAATTTAAAAAAATCAACATTAAAATCTAAAGAAAGTAGTTACACAGAGCTGGTTTGAGAATTTTCTGGTTTTCCTGCTTCTTTAAATGTTCTGGTTTATAAACAAAGTCCTGTAAGCAATACAAATAATTTATTTTCACATTTTGGATGGATTTGAGAAAACCACAACGGCTGCTATACTCGAGCCTGCAGCAGGGAAAGTCAGTCTGGTTGATCCAGCAGCTTTGGTCAGTGCAGAGCAGGCGTCTGCAACCTTTACAACCAAAGAAGCAGTTTCTGCTCTCAGGTCAGCCAAATAAAACTCACTTAGAATCGCAACTGTGTTTTTTTTTTATAAATAAATAAATAAATAAATAAAAAACAATAAATAAATAAATAAAAAAAATAAAAAATAAAAAAATACAGTATATATAGATAAAAGCCTACTCAAATAAATTTGGTGTCATTTCAAAGAAACAATTTTCTTCAATTCTTATAATTTAAAATATAGAGAAATATAACATTTTGCAGAGAGGACAGATAATTTTTCTGTAGAATGAAAAATGTAAAAAACAAAAAAAAACAAACAGATTCAATTCTAATGAAAAAAAAAGTAGAACTGAAAACATAGTGGCACTTTCAGTGTAATTCTTTGTGGACATTCAACACCAATATTGCAAGAAAAAAAAAACGGACAAAACCTGCATTTATTATATCTTAGATTAAATGCTATAGAAGATTGGAAAGAGTTACAAAATTATCCATCTCAACTCAACATTAAGATACAAATACAGCATTTTAACAAAAGGGTACACCTGAGGATCAACAGGATAGGGACGCATTTCTCTCACCTGCGATAAAATGGAACAATCCCACAACCAGGGTTGGCGTGAAGCTGCGGCACAGGCAGGCACAGACCCCAACCAGACCACTGAGAAACACCAGAGACAAAGACACCAGGGGCAGCAGAAACTGGCACCTCCACAGGTCTGAACAAAAAGACAAAGATTCACCATTCAGAGGTTTGTCAAATTAAACCAACCACTGAAAACAGTTTGGAGGACAAATCAACTACTGCAACAAAAATCAAAAAAAAAAATTTGTTTTTTTTTATCTTTGAGGCAGGGTTGGGTATAAAATTAAAACTTCAACACACTGAGTCACTCGAGAGAGGAAGAAAGGTGAACAAAAATATTTAGATTAAAAGAATATGTGACGTTTTGAAATTTGCCTCCGTTTGGGATTTGCACTCACATGTTCTGAGCAGATCCTCCTCGCTCTCGTTCTGTTTGACCTTTGTACTGAACTGCTGAGGAAGGGTGAAGCTCATACAGATGGTCTCCGTCTTAGGATCTAAAGTGAAGGGAAGAGGGCAAAGATCTACCCGAGCATCCGAGATCAACACATAAAGCAGGTTGGAACACAGGGCTGGAGAGCAGGATGAGACAGAAAGCCTGACTTGCACAGGCATTTCTTACAGATCAATAATACACAAATTCTCCAAACTTTTAACAGATGAAAGCAAACCCGAGGTATCCATTTCCAAAAACTGAGATGCAGTTCTGTCCTTCAACCTAAGCTCTCACTGAGGAAGGAGTCCAGAGATTATTTATTGCTTACTTTTTACCTGTCCATGGAATGGGATCCAGAATTTTTCTCACTTATTCTTGTCGGTGCAGAGTCTCGTGGCAGCCCCTCCTTTTTTGCCTGTATGTCTACCCTACTGTGTAAAAGAAGCCCACCTACTTTTCATAACCCTCCATTGTTCGAAGTGGAGCCATGTGCTCCAACTTCAGCTGAAATTAGTACATTTTTAATCAAGCTCAAAGGATTATTTAAAGATAAAAAGCACACAAGATAACCTGCAAGTTGAGAATGAGCCATAGAATTAGGAAAATTGTTTTAAATTGCAAAGATGGAGAGTTTTGTGATTGCTCTGAGAGTCAGATTAAATATACAAACTGCAAAATGTGGCATATTGTAAACTACCTGTACATCCACTTTGATGAGTGCAATTTCTCTGCTGTGTTGTGTTGGCACTTTCATTGCCTGTCTGAAGATCACCTGTTGATTAAGACACTAATTAAAATCTTGATAATCTTCTCATGTTTGTTTAAAGATTCATTATTTTGGCTTCTTTATTTCATCCAATGTAAAAGGCACATCCCACTATTACCAATATAAGATCAAACTTTCAGACCACCACCGAACCTTAACATTCCTCATTGAAAGCAAAGCTAAATGCACGAGATAAACAGCCACCTCAAGTTCACATTCTGAACAATCACATTCATTTTCCATTCATTTATTAGAAAATATAAAGCGATTGACAGTATGGGTATTTGATCAAATTTGCAAGGTCTTCACAAACAGCTGCTCTAACTCACTACACCACAAAGGATTCAGATCACACTCCTGTGAAGCTTTGATGTGGATCTGCAATGACTGGTCTAACTATCTGAAACACACCTTCACTGTGAAATAAACCTATAAAATTGTATGCTCTTATCAAATAATTTAACAAATTCTTTTGGTCTAATAAATAGTAACAATAGAATGTCTAGATCTAATATCTAATATGGATGGAAAANAAAAAGCTGCATTTCTTTTAATTTTCTAATTATTTGTGTAAAAGGTTAAAGTGAAAAGCAGTTCAGAGGTGTTAGTAGCCATATTATTCCTGGTCGTTCACACGCATAGCGACTGGAGAACGACTGGATTCCAATGGAGGAATAAATGGTCAGGAGGAGGAAGTAAACATTAGAAACTAAATTAAAAAATATATCACTTTCTAACTAACCAAAAACAGACTTTGCAGTTTAGCATTTCTGTGACTTGTTTTAGTGCAGGTTAGATACAATACCTTGCTGACAGCAATACCAGTGGCTGCAGAGAGGAACCTGGATGCACCTCCACCACAGACCCAAGGTGCCGTTCCACTTGAACAGGTGGCTGCTGTACGTCTTCTCCTCAAAGTCTCCAGTGAGGAACTCATTTTTGATCGCAGTGGTGTTGACACACCGTTTGATAGGTGGGGTGTTGTACTGGAACCAGTCCTGAGTCCCCACCGCCACAGACAGGTAGACAGTGGCCAGCAGACTGAGGACTGAGCCGATGACCAAAGCCGTGGCGTAGCGATTGTCCACCATGGTCTCACAGACAGCTCGGACTGCCTGCAAGCAGGGGGGGAGAGAGATGCCGTTTCTGACAAAGAATGGACTGTTTAGATAAATATTTTGTTGTTCAGCAACTTCAGCCACAGCAGCATGACTCTGAAGTTACGGATCAGTTTTACTCTTTAAATTAGACACCTGACTGCATTTTGAATGTGGAATACCACCTCCGATCCGCGCGACTTCCAAATCCAAAACACTGTGTTGTTAAACTTCAGCTAGATTATTTCCTTAGCATTACGCAATGTCCCTATAACACTGCATCAGGTTATTATCTAAGCCACTGACAATATACAAGCGAATTAGCGTCAATCAAACTGGCCAAAAGATTACCCAATATCTTTTGGCCAGATATCCAACAATGCCATAGTGCTGTTGGATTACAGTACTGTGTCAAATATAAGCTGTCCTTTGCGGTATTGAACACAGATACTTCAATTTGATATATGGCTGCCAAATAAATAAAACAAAAGAGGGGTAGGGGTGAGGGGCTTCAGTCTCTTTACATAGATACATATAATATATTTCGTTGAATCTGTTCAAGATTCAATAGTCTAGCTGTAATTTTAAAGCTGGACTTCATGAAATGAGATGGAGAGAAACGTCATTTATTACAAGTTGTACTTTAATGAATCTGTCATTAGTGCAGTTTAAATTAGTCTGGGTGGTTTAGCGTTCCAGTAAAACTTCTGTTTGTAGATAGGGAAAAAAATATATTTTATTTTCTCTATTAGAATAAGTTAATCAATTATAGTGTCATCAAGTGCTAAAGCAATTCACTACTAGTATGACCAGTCAACGAACTGATATTTTCGCATTAAAATATTGAATCTTTAAAGTCAGTTTATTCAAGAACTAAAAGCTAACTTCAGCGTCCTGACAGCTGTATGTTGTTAGCACCTTCAGCTGGGTGTGTTTCAGTCGGTGTCCGAACCTCGGAGACTTTATTCGGTCATGTTTAAGTATCACCCGAACGCTGGGATGGGGGATACTGAAAAACAAAGACAAAAAAACAGCTAACAGTTCTATACCAGCAACTGCGGAGACAAGAACTTTGACATTCAATAGCTAATTTAATGGACTTGTTTCAGATAGCAGCTACACAGACATAGAGAATAGAAACATGGCGACCTAGCTAGGTTTCTAGGTCGCCACTGTCACACAAAGAAGCCACCGTCATTATAATTCAACAAAAAAAAAAATTAGCATTATTATCAAATTCATAGGTAACAAAAACATGATACCAACAACCGCTTCTTCTCAGTTTCCTGATGCTGCTCCGGTGTTACGTTGGTCTTTTTTTTTTTTTTTTTTTTTTTTTGTTGCATTTGTTACGAACAGTGAAAAAGTATTGGATATCTAGGAAACGTACTGTAAAAGAGGACATTAAACAAAGAGTGTATTCAGTAAAAATCATTTAATAATTTTATAGCCCTTTTGTTTGAATTTAAGATTGTATCTAGATACAATTTCAAATCTATTACAAGGTGTTCAAAAACTTTTATGAATACAAAACTTTTGAAAGAAACAAAATCTTATTTGTAAGAAATATGGCAGAATCTTTGACTTTAAAATCTACTTTCCCAAAATACAGTGTGAAATCAGGTGCATTGTTAATGAAGATCAGCAAAATGCTTTTTGAAAAGTTTTGTGAACGTCCCAAAAAAAAAAAAAAATCAACAGTCCCTGTATAAAGTTTACAGGAAGAACAAGAGATAACTATAGCTTTATATTTATGAAGGAAGTGTCTGTTTGGTTAAAATTAATGACTTAATTTTGAAGAAACCTCTTTGACTTTGAGTGAAAGAGCACTTTTTTCAGTTAAGATTCTGCACAAAGATATTCCAATTTGTCTGCAGGATAAAGTGGGTGAAACCAGATTTTCATGAAAATATTGATTGAATTTTAGAATTGATGGCTTTTTAGTTGAGTTGGATTGTCTAGGTTCGGGTCAGGAGGATTTTAGGTCAATATCTTTAAACAACACGAGCAACCCCAGGGCAGAATGAATTGCAATGCTTCTCTTAAAGTAATAAAAACCCTGTACTAAGAAAATCTGCATAGCTGTAGAAGTTATTTGTTGTAGCTGATGAAATTGAATAATGCCAACTATGTCTGAAGAAATAATAGCTTGTTTTTGTGCTGAATTTTAGAGTTATTCCAAATACAACACATGTGGAAAACAGGTTATGATTAGAGACCATACTAAAATTAACCTATTGGTGGAAGATGGAAAGTTCTGGGTATTTTTAGAATACAAATCCCCCACGATGGACTACAGGCACCGTGAAAACTCTAAATCTAAGAGGTGGAGAAAAAGAAAATGTGGCATGTGGAACACATTGAAGTGAGAATCCCAAATAAAGAATGAGTGTAATGCAGGAACCAAAACTAACCTAGCCTGTCTTTAAATTTGATGCCATACATTTGCCTGCCCTAAAATGTGAATATGCATAAAAGCTAAGTTGCATTAAAATAAAGATGGATTTCAAGTTTTTATTTTGTTTTTATGATATAGGCACATCTTGTACAAATATTACAACTACAAGATGACTAGATGACTAATTTAAAGCTATGGAGCAACTTGTTTTACTCAAAGGACTACGCATCTAAACAGACACATCCCTGATGTGGTTTTCATCTGAAAAATTAAATGTTCCCTGAATGATGAAATGCCACAGCTAACATTGCTTATAATCCCTTTGAGAGTAGACAAGAAGAGATTTTGGATACCTGCTACAATCAAGTGGTGCAAACATAGTTAGAAAAATAGTATCAGAAAACAAAATGGCATTTACACAACATAGATTGTTCAAAAAAAAAAATTCAAATGCTCTTCCATTTCACAAATCAAACATTGATTCCAGGCTCATATGTCGAGTCCTGCAGTGCAAACTGATTCCTTTAGTGCAATAGAGAGTTCCCTTATTGTCACAGGAAATCCTCTTTAGTAAACAGTCTCCTGTGCAGTTTGGGCTGAGAGAGGACTGTTGCATTGAGGATCGGGGTGTTTGTAAACTCAATTGTGCATGGCTGGTAGCTGCATGGATCTGTTTCCAGCTCCAGGACGGTCACATTGTTGGGTGCTGCTGTGCTCAGGATGCTGGCAGGCACAAAAAGTGTCACCTGAGGGCCACGAGCGGGCCAGTAACGCCCCAAATTAAAACCGTTAATCCAGATCTGCCCCTAAGGAAACAAATAAATATTTAATTTGCACTGCATTTTAGTCAAAGGTGCCTAACAGATATTACATTGGGAATGTAAAAGTTTTACTGGCGATATAAACAACGCAATAATAAAACATTTAATATCTGAAACTATTTGTAGAAGGGTAGTGACAGCTCATGGTCTTATTGCTTAAATAATAATAATAAAAAAAAGATCTACTTTCACAATTTAATTAAACTCACATGTTGAATATCTATACATGAGTAGTTGACAAAGCTTAAAAGCTAAAAGCTTATTTTAGGGTCTCTCACCTTCTTCCAGCCTGGCAGCTTGACATAAGTGTCTTGAGGGAGGTCAGGAATACCGTCAGGAATGATGAAGCTTCCATTGTAGAAAGCGGGAAGCGAAAGAGTCGCAGGCTGACCTGGGTCTCTTTGTGTGGGAGATTGTTCTCCGAGGAGGCCCTGTCTGACCGCCTCGTCGATGCTGAGACTGTACATGGTCCAGCCGGTAAGGGTGGTTTGTCCCAGATTAAGATTGGAGACCAGGCCCTTTATTGAGAAAACAACAAATGATAAAAAAAAAATGTAACATTTCTAAATCATTCCAAATGTTTCAGTGTGGATGCCCCATTATGATCCCAGGTTGGTGCAGTGTCTGTGACTTTATGTCAGCAACAACTTAATGTCTGACAGCACATTAGACCTTGAGGCCTCAGTAACATATTTCTAAAGCCAAAAACAAACAACAAACAATAAAAAAAAACAAAAAAAAACAAAAACAAAACAAAACAAAAAACCTTGAAGTCATTGATGTCTTTTCCATAGTTGATTCGGCCCATGTTTTCCACCAGGATGTCCACCTGACTTCCAGCATTTCCCGTCACATTCACACTCAAGACCTTGTTCCTTTCCAGAACCCCTACTGCCACCTTAAAAAAAAAAAAAAGTATGTTTATATTAGTACAATTATCACAAATCCTGAGGGAAAAAAATTACATTTTGAAATTGAAAATTGTATTCACTGTTTCTGTACTGAAGTGTTGTTGACTGGAGGTAGACTGAATGATTCAGTCTACTGTTTGTTAGTTTTGATTCCTCATACTTTGTCGTTTCATGTACTCAGAGGCAAAATGCACTGGAAAAGCTGGTCTCTAATGTAAAAGGCCAACTAATGTACTGCTGTCTCCTTCTGTATTTTTGTTAATTAAAAAAAATTGTGCTCTTCATTGAAGTCATTCTGAAGTTCTTTCATAATCATTAGCTACAATTCACAGCTTTTGCATAGAGGATCTGATGATGAATAATGCGACTCACCCCATCCACTGACACATACGCTCTGTCATGGACCCCATTCAGAGGCGATGACAGAGGGGTGGGTTGGCTACAATTAAAAGGCAGAGTTGTTCTGTACAGAACAAAGCCAAAGCTCTGGAGAGGTAAAAAAAAAAAAAGACACAGAAAGTGAAAAAAACAAAAATGGAACTACTGTGGTGAGAAAAGACTGGAGGATACCTGATTTAAGTCAGTGAATGTCTGAGGATAGGTGCTTTTAACTGGACCTGAGAACGACAGCGTTTCTACGGCACTCAACACCGTCTGGAGCTGCAGGAGACAAAACAAGCAAGTCGATGCTAGTTTGGTGCAAAGCCAGAAAAGATGGTCACAAACTAGAAGCCTGTAAGTGATAACATCAAACACAGCCATCTGAATGCTTACCTTCTGCATCGTAACCGAACCGTACGCATACTTTGGCGTTGTTGGTGGAATCGGTCCCTCCGGTACCTTACTGTACTATTTTAGGAAGACAAAGATGTTCTCAATGACACAAAAGGAAAAAAAAAAATATCTAAAACAATGCTTATTTATTCAGGTTCATACCATTCTGATAACGTCTCTGATGGCAAAGTATTTCTCTGTGAGATCTCCTGCCTCTGACAGAGGGGCGTCATAGTCGTAGCTCGTGGGCTGTGCAGCATACGGGGAGTTTGCGCCTGAGAGCATTAAAACACACCATTAGTGTCTCAGGAAAGATGCAGGAAAGCTGTATTATGCTAACATCACACTCACCATTCCAGTAGCCAAAGTTTGACCCGCCTATGAACATGTACCTTCAGGGAAGGAATAAAAAAAATATATGTTTGTACTTAAAATATTGACTTTAGATTATTATTATTATTTTTTTTTAGAATGATTTACAAAGCTGTAACATTATGATCACATTTTAATGATGTAATGATAAACTTTCTTCACAGAAGGTCTGTCTAACCACGACTGACTCCAATGACTTCAATAAATCACGTGACATACGTACATGCATGCATACGTACATGTGTGGAAGTTTATGTTCAAATTGGACCAATTTTTGGTCATTATGTGTTCTGTTTCGATTGTAATTTGGTACATCTGAAAGTGTTGTTGACCAAATCTGTTTGTTGCTTGCTACAGTTGTGCTAGCCAGAAAACTGCTGATTTTGATCCATTTAGTTCAGGTTTAAGTCTTCTATCAAAGTGTGAAACTTTTCCACTTTTTCCATGTATGGCTACATCTTTGGCAACCGACGAGCTTTATCAGGAAAATACGTGAAATTGCCATACTATTGCTGGTCAGTTAGAGTTCATTCAAATAATCAAAATTTTTTACTAATGTACAGAAAGGGAATGCATGAAACCTGACATATAACAGTCAATCAAATGTGTACTAAAAGTCCTTTGTGAAAGAAATACTGCACACGCTGACATTGCGATATGTGCATCATAATATATGGCGCTGCTTTGAGAAGAATTATCCCTCCTTTCAACAATTCTTTTGATTGTTTTTAAATGTTAAATATTTGAACAATCATTGATTGCTTCTTCTATACAATCTCATATCTTAAGGCTTCAATGCCTATCAGTAGCCAAATTTGACAAGTGGAAAAGTTACACGACTTCTGCCAGCAGGTGGCACAAGCAACATCAGAGTCACAGACTGCTTCTCTAAACTAATCACTGGTAACTTTTGCTCACTTACAGGTTAACATTTGCTTCTACAGCCAGCATGTGGCTGAGGGACTTGGCCACAACAGCGGACGACACAACAGAGTGACGGGATCCCCAGTGGTCCAGCCATCCAGTGTAAAACTCAGAGTTCACCTGTGAAACAAAGGAACAGGAGTATTTTCACTTTGCCATGCGGGTAACCATAGCAACATGCGCAGGGTAAGGCGAGTTCTTACCAAAGGCCCATAAGGTTCAGCATGTCGCTGTGCCGCAAAGGCAGCAGTTATATTTGCACCTAGCAGAGAGACGAGGCATAGAATTGCAAAGTGTCTTTGTGCAACTTCCTCATTACTTCTTACTAAGCTAAAACGTGACAATGAGTCGGCATAGACACACAAATAAGAAAACAAACCTAAATGAAGGGATCTCAGAGGGTACACAATAACACAAACAAAGTGAGTCATTTCACAGAAAAGGAAAATTCACTGTAACATGGAGAGTCGCTGAGCTTACCGGGACCAAAGTCTACGGTGGCATAGAGGCCTTGTATTGAGCCACACTTCAGGTAATTCACCCCGGCACCATCTGTGGTGAACAGCACCACCTCGTCTCCCAGTTGGGCTCTGAACAGTTTGGTTAGGTGACGCATGTAGTTGTAGTCACAGGTAAAGTAGCTGCCATATTCATTCTCCACCTGTTGATAAAGGTTGTGTGTCAATATTTTTCTTATCTTATGAGACTAAATCTTGTTTTTTTTTTTAACTCCTCACATGGATTGGCAACCTGGTCAATTCAAACAAAAAGTAAAAACATCCATCATCCCCTCCTGCACGCTCGTCAGCTCATCCATACAATCTATACGATGGCCTTTGATGAAGGTTAATTATGTGTCTGTTGAACCATTTCTGTTTTTTCTTGATTTTTAATCATGTAATTATTGTTTAAGACCCAATGATTATCCATTTTAAATTCATAAGTTCAAAATCACATGAAGTCAGTAAGGTTCTCATGTTCTTTAATTCATTAATAAGCCCACAGCCACACAGATCCTCCACCGTACTTGACAGTGAGACTCATGCTTTCCCACACATTGAGCCTCTGTTTCCTGCCTAACCCACCTGGACTGCTTTGTTTTGTTGTTTTTTGTTGTTGTTGTTGTTCATAAAAGCTCAAACTAAAGATCAATACATACTTTATAAGGACAAGGAAGTCTGTTTTCTCCCAGAGCTACAGTTACAAAAGCATGTCATTCTGGTATTGCAGCTGTGGTTTGGCAGCTCTTGCATCAACTTATCACTTTCAATAAGCAGTGGCCAAACGATCCATGAGAAACTTCAAGAGGTATGCATGTTAAAAATTCTCCATTTATATTTATTTACCATTTAATACTTTACCAGGGCGGACTAGTAACTTTGCAGTGGGCTGTAAAATGAAAACCAGTCAGGTACTAATATGAAAAACAAACAGAGACATCCACACTCACCTGTACAGTGATGATGGGACCACCGTTCTGGTAGAGGTAAGGCTTCATCGTGGGTAACAGCTTCCCCATCCATTTGTCCACGGCTGCAATGTAATCTGGAATGGACACAAATTACAGCATTGTGCTTTTATGCAGTGGGACACCGCATACATTTCTGACTAGATGAGTGTTTGCTGCTCACCAGGGTCAGACGATCGCAGCACAATGTTTTTCTTATTGAGAAGCCATGCGGGCAGACCTCCCTAATCAGCAGAATAACATTTAATAATTAGAAACACAACAGGCGCTGAGACTGCCAAGCTTTAGATTTCACACATTGTACACAGTTCTTTATAGGTACACTGCCTTGCAAAAACATCCATTTTGCTAAGACTTTTTTTTTTTTTTTTTCCCTGTATTTGATTACAATACAACATAGAAGCCAGACAATGACTGTAGTGGGAAGTAAACCAATAGAAAATAATTAAATTTAAAGAATCTTAACCATAAAATCCCAGCAAACACATTGATCCAGTTTTCCAGAGTTTTTGTTCAAATGGTGACATTCAGATAAAACATGAGGCTGCAGTCTGCTCTGAGGTCTGCTCCTCAAACAAGTCCTTCATATGTACATTGTCACAGCAGACACACTGTCTGTGGAGTAAATGCTGTTTTCTCTCAGTGTTGGAGAAGGCTTTGTGTCAGAGGACATCCTGCAAAAAGGGCAATGCAAGAGAGACTACATACTTTAGTGTTTATGTTATCTGGCTAATATAGAGTGCAACATTGACAATGTCATTTTAGTACATGACTCACTAGATCACAGCACTTACTTGAACTCAAAGGAAGCCTTTGAAAAAATGAGACTAAATGTCCCTTTTCAACTCAGTTTTTGAAAGCAAACGCATTTAAAGTCACGTTTCCCTCACCATGTCCCACTCTCCACATATGTACGGCCCTGGACGAAGGATCACCAACAGACCGATGTCCTGAGCCAACTTAAGAAAATATTCCACATCTCTGTCTCCGCTGAAATTGTACTGGCCAGGAGTCTCTTCATGGTAGTTCCAGGGAATGTAGCTGCGAGCGTAAGAAAGTATTTATGTTCAACAATTAACTCATAAAGTGTGTTTTATCCTAAATAAATGTAAAATTACCCAAAATCAGAATGAGATTCAATGAAAAAAAGAAACCGGCACATTGTTTTCATAAAACAAAAATATGAATCTAAAATATGCTGTTGAAGTGAAGATTGTTTCTTAAATACACACAGAGAATAAATTACTCCAAATGATTACTAGTAAATATTAACTAAAAATTGTCTTAGATCTTATATGTCGAGGGGTTACTCAGTTCACCAGATTTATATATTAAATTATGTCTCACAACCAATAAATCAATAAATAACACATTAAATAAAAAGACCCATCTTTTTTAAATAATTCTGTCACTTTTGGTCTGAGGAACTTTTATTTTTACTTTTTTATAAGTGCGATACAGTCATCATGCTTCCAGGTCCGGTGAATAATGTGTTCAAACAGAAATCTCCAACCCTGGCCTTCAAGGTCCAATACCCAGCATGCTTTGGATGTGTCTGTGCTCCAGGACTCCTAACTGTAATGACTGCTTCTTTATCTCCTCAGGATGCCATTAAAAGTAGAAAAACTGGTTAACCCCCATTCATTTGATTCATGTGTGTGGCAGCAGAGAAAAATCTAAAACGCTATTATATATGATCCTGCTTTTATTGACGAAAGTATTTGTTATTCATGATCAAACGTCATTATTTTAATTTAGAAGACAAACTAAAAGCAACTTTTCATCTGTTAAAAGCAAGTAGTAGTTATGAATAAGACAGTACTTCATAAAACAATGCAACAATAATAACTCATCTGTGCAGTGTCTGCAACTTTCTTAGGAGACCACTGATGCATCACATAATTCCTGATTTTAAACGTGATTCGACAGAGCACCGTATTTGTGTGTGTGGAGGAATCATACGTCTGGATGGCGTTCAGTCCTGCCATGTACATCTTCAGCAGCCGGTCTTTCCAGTAGGCCCTGGGTATCCTGCTGTAGTGGATGCTCCCTGATATGTAACGAAATTGTTCTCCATCCTTACGGAAACAGTTGTTTTCGTAGTCCACGCTGAATGATGGAGACGTCCCGATCTGCAGGTCAAAACACCATTGTCTGTCACTGTACACTTACACATGCGCAGTACTTCCCATAGAGTTTCAAGTGTATAGCCCAGAGATGACACCTCAGGTCACTGTAGGGATGTAGAAGCCAAACACCTGAAGACACTTAAAATGTTTTAGTAAAGAATGCTGCAGATTCATCAACATGTTCAAAAATATAATCATAAAAAAATCTTAATTAAAGCTTTAGTCAGTCTAGACCCCTATAAATTGCAACACATTATTTACATCCATCATTTTTAGCTTAAAATATCTGTAAAATATATGTAATTATTATATGTTAAGATGTCAATAAACCATGAAATCTGCTCATTTCAGTTTAAACTGTTATACAAACTCAAAAGAAAGTTTAAAGACTTTAGCTAGGTGCTCAGAAATACTCACAGAGTGTCCAAACATCATCACCAGCAGCAGCAGAAAGACGCTGTTAAATCGGAGCACCGACATGATGAGTCTCTCTCACAGCTAGTGCTGGGATGTTGCTATATTAAAACTTCTTAACAGGAGCCGCAAACACCAACAAAATCAGATATCTAGCCAAGGATTTCCCACTGAATGTACTGAGGTGTTTTTCAATGAACAGCATCACAAGTTGCGGAAGTAAAAATCATGTGACCGCCTGGTCCCATGAAAGATCTGGGATGCAGTCTGCCCAGTAGATGGCACTGCAGAGTGTTTTAGTACGGTGTTCATTTTAGGACATCCTCAGGACTCAAGAAAAAAAAAACCGCACACATTAGAACAGTGTATAAAGTTTCAGATGTGAGGCCATAGACAAAAAGTTACCAGCCCTCTCACTAAAAGGCATTAAAATGAAAAGTCTTTTCAAAAACGGCCTTAGACGAAAAGGTCTTATTTTTGTAAATATAAAGTTCTATAGGCTACGAATGTAATTTGCCGTTCCTCCCTCACACCAACAGATGGCGACAACGCACAGCTGGATCTACGTCAGAACCGGAAATAACGCATCATACACAAGGCTGGGAGCAGGCACACGTGGGTTTTGGAGTTAGTTAAAGTTATGTACTTTTGCCTGTTTTATTAAGAAGTATGCCGAAGAGAACGAGGGCCCGGTCGGAGGAAAATAGCTCAGTGGAGGAGCTGGTTGAGGATCCGCCAGCGGAGGGCAGGCGGACCCGCAGCGGCCGCACGGTGCGCCCTCCTGCCGCATTGCAAGACAGCACAACCCCGGTGAGGACTCCCAGCAGAAGGACCAGGAGGTCCGTCCTAAAGGAGCTGCCACCGCCGGCGGAAGAAGAAAACCCCGAAGATACGGAGCAGAAACCAGACAGTCCGACCGTGGAAGAATCCAGTGCGTCTACGGAACCAGAACCCACAAAAATTACAGAACCCGCCGGACCAGCAGAACCCACAGTGCCCTCAGACCCACCGGCCCAGGCAGCAGTCATGGAAACGGATAAAGCCGATAATGGAGGAGAACATCAGCTGTCCAAGTCTGCACCAGCAGAAACGGCTCCTGTAGGTTCAGGTAGCATCCCGAAGAAGAAAGCTCACCTGGCTCCCAGTGCCAAACCGATCCCGGCGGTTCCGCTGGGAAAACCAAAGTCAGGAAGAGTGTGGAAGGACCGGAACAAGCAGAGGTGGGATATGTCTTCAGCTTGCTGAGTTGAAGCTGAAATTGTATTATTTCTGTTCGGAAAAGTTCTTTCTTAACCTGTCTGCATGAATATACTGATAAAATAAGAAATCCAGTGGATTTTATGATGGAAACTGTTAATTTATTCTCAAATAAACAATGCAGCCTGCTTTGTCATAACACCTACAAAAAATCTTGTTTGTTTTTTTTTTTTTCAATGTATGCAGCAATTATTCTTTAAAAAA
>NW_006799982.1:2905822-2941644 GCF_000485575.1 Poecilia formosa | reverse complement strand
GTAGGTCAGGAGACGCCCTCAGATGGAACAAGGCCTCCAGCGCCCTCTGGTGGATGAACAGCTCCAGATCCCAACAGGAAAAAGACATGGTTTAGAAGTAAACATACATTTACACCAATACCAGATTCAAATCCATCTGAAACAAGTAAACTCAATGCACGATTCTCTGCGGATTTGTTCTTATTGTGTTGTCCTGTGTTATTTTCACTTAAAACACACCTTTTGGAGCTCTTTTACAAAACACACAGAGGTTGCAAAGAACAACCTTAATTCCGCCTAAGTGTTTATTGGAGAAAGCCTAAGCTGATTATGATACTGTTTTTCACAACAAGATGTTTTTATTTATTTATTTTTGTTAAGAATAATTTTACTTGTGATGAAAGTTAGAACACTTTTTTAGACAACTGTATAACTGTGGACTTGCTTAAGTATTTGTATCCAACATTTTAATGGGTGTTTGAAAGTGCAAGATATTCAGAGGATAAAAGCTCAAAGGTTTGCCCATGTTAAGTTGAGAAATTGCAGAGAGATCCTCCTTTTCATCTATCCATCTTATCTCCAGATGTCAAGTTATAATACCATGTTATTAATAAACAGAAAAAGAAGCTGACCTGAATATCTAAGCAGCAAAAATTTAGCTTTAATAAATACATGAAACATGATAAATCAGGCTGCAGCAGCTGGCCTTCCTTTGGTGGCTGTTTTGACCTCACACAGCAACAATGACCTGCTGCTGGTAACTTTAGCAAAAAGCCAATACGTTTACTTTATACATATGAGACTTTAATCAATAGGGACACTTTTAATCTCCTCTTACTGAGAAACTGTGCTGCCTGCTCATGTTTAACTTTAGCTACAAGTACTATGCGTGCCAAATAAGTACAGATAAGGGACAAAGTAAACGCTCTCCGTCAGTTTGTAACGAGAAGGACGAGATCACGACAAACTCATGTTGTCACTGTGTCCCTGCAGGGTGACAGGCGGAGAGCTGTTTGAGGACATCGTAGCCAGGGAGTACTACAGTGAAGCTGATGCCAGGTAGCACCCACGTCCCCCCACCACACACACACACTCACACACACGCACACATGCTTTCCAACAGACACACTCTGCTGAGCATAGCAATCATAATGCATCTTTGTCTGCTACAGTAGAGAATATTGTGTGTGTATATGAGGCCGTGTTTGTGTGTTCACATATGGCCGTCTCAGAGGTATGGTACAGCTGCCTTCTCTCTGAGGCATCTTTGAGTTATTTATACAAATGATTAATGACACAAAGCCTGCAGTATTAATCATGACCAACCTAGCTTATAGTGCCAGCTCTGTGCTGGAAGATGGCCTCCCCAGAGAAATGCACAGAAAGAGTGTGCATGTGTTTTGTCTTAGCTTTCTTGCCATACAGGTCATATGGCTTTGGCCTTATAATGTGATTTCATAGACTGAATGTGATGTGTAAGGTCTTCTTATCATTTGACCTGTCTTCAATCAGGTAAACTATATGAGGAAAAAGCAGTTTTATTAAATTATCTTTCCACTCTCCCCTTTTCATCACTTTCCCTCCTCCTGTAATTCCCTACCTCCATCTCTCTCTGTGGTTTATCCCTCCATTCACAATTCTTTTCATCTCTCTTTCCTCAGCCACTGCATACAGCAGATCCTGGAGAGTGTCCATCACTGCCATGTTAATGGGATTGTTCACAGGGATTTGAAGGTTTGTATGACCAAGGCATTGCTGCAAACTCAAACAATATGAAGCAGGGGACAAGATTTAGAAACTCCGGTATTTTTGCTAGACATGCATCATTTTGGGCTCTATTTCAAATCTGTTGGATTTTCTAAAGCTTTAAACTCACTGCTATTGTTTTAGCCAATTGCTGTATCTCTTTAAGAACTACAAGGCATAACCTTTTAAAAGCATCATTCAGGATACTTTTTTCCCGAACCTTCCTAGCCTAGTAGATCACGGGTTGCACAATATGTTGCTTGTAATATATTTGACAATTAAAGTTTTTTTTTAATGGCAATGAGGTGGTGAGGTGACCAAGTCAGTGAGAAATTGCATCCGGGTTGTTTCTGTGCCAAAACAGGAGATGTTGGCCAGAAGTCACTTGTCCAGTAAATTCTTGTTGCCGAGGTGGAAATAACTTTTTTAGTAGCTGGATGCTGGACTAGTCATCATTTGTTCTCTGCTTGCTATGAACCCTGGGCAGAAAGTCAGTGACACTTTTTAATATTTTGTTCACTCATCGCAAGTTATGTTACCACACCATTCACCTTTATAATCACTTAATGCAAGGTTTCCTAATATCATTCATCCTTTAAGCAAATCATTACTAACATATCATAACAGATGTTGGGAACAAAGGTATTATCAAAGAGCAGTGGCTGTAAAATATATGGTTCAGTTTTAATCAGTCTAGTCATTTTATATTTTTGACTTCAGATGATAAAAGGCAATCCAGACTAATTGAAGAACTGTAAATACGCTATTTTGTTTAGCTGAGACAGCAAACCTTGAGGATTTTGCACAAAATTAGTCTCTTTTTTGTTCTGAGTACCTAAAATACCTCCACATATGTTGGAGGCTTCCTCAAAATGTTCAGCTAAAGACATCTTTGGTAGCTAGGCCTGTCAATCCAACAGGGTAACAACTCCAGAACATCCTTTTGCTCTTCAAAATAAGAGTCTCAAACAAGTGGTCTATGCCACAGGATCTGATAACACATTTACTTCTTCTTCACTTGTCAGCATTGTCTTCCCCAAAATGTGTTGCTATAAGAATGACCCTGTTGTACTTAGACATTTTTAAGTTTCATGTAGTCCAATCACTAGTCAGGGTCAATCAAGCTTACATTTGAAAGTTTGTGCATTTCCATTTGCTACCATTTCTAAAAGATCTTTTTTTTTTCTTCTAATGCCAAGGTCAAGAATTGTCTTCTTGCTGAAAACTGATATTCTCTTGAGCGTTGTCGTTGTATTTTTTCTTTTTTAATGCTTGTCTGCAACTGTGTTGCACAGCATTGGTGGGAACAGAATTAATCAAGGATCAGCATAATTACAAGTAGGATGTGATGACAATTAGATCTAGGGGGAAAGAAAACTCAAAAGTTATTAACTCTTGTAAGATTTTAAAGTTGCTGAATTTGTTGGGAAAGATGTCCTTTACTGAAATGATGAAGCTTATATGTGCCTCATAATATCAAGATTTCCTTCACTGTCATGTAAGTCTGTGTGCTGATGTGAGTGTCTGTGCCCGGTGAGCTGTACGCCTGCCATAAACCGTCAGCTTTGCAGGCTGTCTGTGTTTGGAGTCTGTAAATGTTAACAAATGTATTATTCATTAGAGCACACTGTCTCACTGGCCTTAGGTTAGCAAAGACCTTTCTGCTCCACTGTATGTGTGCAAGGGTGTGTTTTTGAGAAAATGTGTATGTGTGCGTACGTGTGTGTGTGTGTGTGTGTGTATACTGTGGGCTCATAAAAATCTTTGATTCTACTAAACTGTGCCAGTCTCCAACGTGTTTGTAGTTATATATATGTGGCTGAGTCATGTTTTTACGCCTCTTGTTACCCCACTCCTTCCCCTGTATCTCTTTCCTCGCTGTGGGCTTTGCTCCCACTCATGGATTTTATCAGTATATTTGTGGCATTATAGAAAGAACGCTCGTTCTTCACCAAGCCTCTCTTTCTTAATCCATGAGGCTCAGGAGACAAGTCCATAGTCCCAGCACACAAAATGTCCGTGGTCACCTTGAGAGTCAGTCCTGTGCACGTTTTGTGTCTCTGTCATCTGTGTGACAGAAAGGGAGTTGCCTCAGACACTGATTTAAGAGCAGTTTAGTGTCACTAAGACCTAATAGCTTTGATTAGGTATTGGTTTGGCTAATCTGATTTTAGATCTGTGTCTGTGGGCAGCATGATCCCTGAGCGTCTGACCTCTCACCTCTAACCTGTTTGACTCCGCCCCCCCCAGCCTGAGAACCTTCTGTTGGCCAGTAAGCTGAAGGGGGCGGCGGTCAAGTTGGCTGACTTTGGGCTGGCTATCGAGGTACAGGGGGACCAACAGGCATGGTTTGGTGAGTATCCATTCATCTGTTTCTCCACTTTTAGTTGAGGAATACATTTTTTCTTTACTTTAATAGTTCGCAAAACTCCCCAAGTTACTAACAAGCCAGACTCTGGAACAGGATAAGGGTTTAAGTCCATGGGAACCATAACTAAGTGTCAAATAAAGATAGAGGTGTGGACATGAGACAAGGATTTGGTCTCGAGTTCATTTTACAAGTCACAAAACCAAATCTTGTGATTTGTCCTGGACTTGTGCTCCAAAGACTCAAAGCTTGATCAAGACTCAAAGTCAGAGACTGGTTTCACAAGCATTCTTTATCTCCAGTGATCAGGAGCAAAAGTGATGCTGCATGTAAGCCACAGACTACAGCTCTGACAAAGATATGCATATTCTACTGTGAAAGGGGGCATTTGGTTTATTAGCCAGTGAAATTTGCAGAACATGAGGTAATAATTGGTAATAGTTGGCAACAGTAGCTTTGTTAAGATGAGTTTTATCAAACTCAAGTAAGCTGAGTGATAAATGCTTCCCTGTCATTCTGTATCATTACAAAGAAGAACTTGCATCCAATCTTATTTAATTGCTGTGGAATTAGTCTCCTTGCAAAAGTTAATTAAAACAAAAGCATTTCCTGCAATATGCATTTCGCTCACTCTGTCATGGTACTAGATGTCTTTTAAAATGGGTTCCAGGGAAGTCTGAATTCAGAGCCTGTTGCCCCTTGTGTAAGAACACATCCAACCTCAGTTTCCCAGGAATCCAAACCCACTTCACCAAATTAAGCGTCCTGCATATTCAATTCAGTGTCATCCAGCTAAAACAACACAGCAGCCAAAGTAAGCTTTCCACAGCAGATGTGTATCAACACAGTCCCTTTCAACACAATGTGAATAAACAAATCATTCTCATGAAGCTTTCCAAAGCAAAGAAGAAATATTCTTAACATATCATCCCTTCTACGTCTCCCCCTCTCTACTTTTAAACTCTGCAGGTTTTGCCGGCACCCCTGGGTACTTATCCCCAGAGGTCCTGAGGAAAGACCCTTATGGGAAACCAGTTGATATGTGGGCCTGTGGTAAACGAGTTTCAGATGTTTTCACTGTTTCATGTTCCATACAGTTGATGACTTAGCTAAATCATTGCCAGTGGCTTTCTGTTGTAATGCAACTCTACAGCTTCATATTTTTTCCAGATGTTGTTGCAGTGTAAATTGTGTTTGTATAATTTTTTTGAATCAATACTGGCTGCTATGGCTGCAGCCATCCTGTTGCCTTTTTATTTACTTATATTTATTTACAAGTGATCTCTTTTTAGGTGTGATTTTGTACATCCTCCTTGTGGGTTACCCTCCTTTTTGGGATGAAGATCAACATCGCCTCTACCAACAAATCAAGGCAGGGGCCTATGATGTGAGTGTCCACAAATATATATACCTTACATGAAAATACAACGTAAACACCAATTATTTGCAGACATTTTTGTGGACATACTGATGTTCTCCTCATATACAATCGAGCTTCAAAAAAGGTTTTTGCAAGTTAAAACATAATATTTGAGAGGTTAGCACAGGTAAGATTAAAATGACTTTGCTGCAATATTCAGAACCTCAAAGCAAATAAACACTATGTTTACCAATGACAAAATATCTTTTAAAAAATTGTTTATGTGTCATGCATAATGTCATCAAAAAAACGAAAAAACATTTGTGCCTGATTTGTAAATTGTTTACCAGATTTATGTTCTTGGTAGTCACATTGTTGTGATGTGTTTTCTGTGTATTTATTTTGAGGTTTTTCTGTGTTTATTAGTTTGTTCCCCTGTGAGTCTCTGTGTCTTCCCTGTTGATTGTTCCCAGCTGTGTCTCGTTTCTCTGATTATCCTCCCTGTGTATTTAAACCCACCTGTTGTCTTTGTCTCTCATCGGATCCTCGGTGTGTCTTACCAGTCTGTTCTGCCAGCTTCTTGTGTCCCTGTGTTTTCATGATTAAATCATCATCGCCTTTATCCTGGGGTCTGCCTGCGTCCTCCCTCACCCCTCATCCACACATCATGACACACATGTCCTATATCACACATTGCCAGATTCACCATCAGACAACTCCCATTCATTTTCTATTTCTGTTTTTGCTGTTAGCAAGTAGTAAAACCTGAAAATATTACAGAAATGCAACACATTAAAACTACATTGCAGTTCCTATTAAAAGTATTCTGAGAATGATGCTCTACTGGGGCAAAATCCAGATTTTTGTAAGATCAAAATGCCTTCTGATAAAATATCCACCAAATAAAATCTACTCTGTTGTTACTTTAGTCAGGGAGAGAGGTTAAAAATATCATAGTGTCTCAGAGGTTATCGTCAAGCTCCCTCCCACACTTTGCCTTTCTTTCCAAGCTTTCCGAAAGGTAACATTATCCAAGGTGAACTGATTTGCAGGACTGATCATGTGGGCACAGCTCCACATAAGCTTTTAGTTCTACTTGCTAAATCTTGAGCCAGGCTGCAAGATGGTTCAGTTGTTAGCCCTGTTGCCTTTCAGCAAGGAGGTTCTGGGTTCAAATACAACCAGGGCTTTTCTTAATTTTTTTTGCTGAGCAAACGGGGTTCTCTCCAGGTCCTTCAGCTTTAACAGATGAAAAATAGCCTGTTTACTAACTCTGTTGCATTTACAGAAAGTTAATCATTGTTCATTGTCCCTATGTATACACACTTCAAGTTCCTGAGATAAAAACACTCACATAAGGTCAAAGTCGCAAAGGAACATTATTCATCAACATACGCAACAATGGCAACATATTTCTTCTTTTGGTGATCTACAAGTTCTGTTTTTCTTTTTTACTGGGTTAGTTTACCAGACAGAACTTAGGAATAGGAATTGATTATACTAAACAGCTGCATGACTGCCTATGAGCTTGTGACTGATAGTTCATACAATGGGTGGTACTTCTCATGAAGTGTGAAAAATCTTTCCTGCTTACAGGAATGACATAGTTGGAGGAATTTACTGTCATTTCTGACAGATGCTTTAAAGAGAATTAAGTGTGGTGGCCCACCCAGAAATGACCCTTGGTTTACTCAGGAGCTGAGATGGATGAATTTTGGTTTTTCCAACACTCAGGGAGTGTTGGAAATCCCAACTCTCACTGAGTTGTTGATTTTAGTTGTAATTCTTTAGAAAAAAAGAATTACAATCTGAATATCTTATCTAAATAAGATAAAATATCTTATTCAGATCAAAGCTTTAAAATTTATTAGGCCTTGACAGTTGGCTGAGAAAACTTTGATAGTTTGCTTTTGGTTCACGTACATTGTGGTTTTTGTATATAAACAGATCATTGTGCAAAGATTTTGCGTATGCAACCAGATCGTCACATAAAGCGACTTAGTCAAAGAAACAAGTTCTCCATCTCATTTAGATCTTTCTATGGTTTCAAAAGTGTCAAAAATATATTGTTTTTTGTGTTGGATACAAGAGCTTTGAACGCTCCTGTGTTCTTATTAACAGTTTCCGTCCCCAGAGTGGGACACTGTAACTCCCGAGGCCAAAGATCTCATTAACAAGATGCTAACTATCAACCCCAGTAAGCGCATCACCGCTGCAGAGGCCCTCAAACACCCCTGGATCTGCGTATGTTTCAAGAAAACATAGATGAATAATTATACAGACCTTGATTCAGCTTTGTTATTGTCTGCACTCTTTTCTAACTCTATACGTTTTCCCTCTTCCTTGCAGCAACGGTCCACCGTAGCCTCCATGATGCACAGGCAGGAGACTGTGGAGTGCCTGAAGAAGTTTAATGCAAGGAGGAAACTCAAGGTGATACTGCAGTCAAACAATTAGTGATGTTTCTACTCATGCTGGGTAATTCATCTGCCCATTCCTCCCCAGCCTCTCCCAAGATATCTCACAGTAACTTCAAAATGATGACGTGTCTCCAAATCCCTAATGCCGCACTGCTGCTGAGCATTTCTCTTCTTGCTGAAACCTCCTAATGAATCTTCCTTCCTTTCTTCTTTTTTGACCATTGCCATTTCCTCCTTCTGTCCTCTTCTGTAACTGCAGGGAGCAATATTGACCACTTTGCTGGTCACAAGAAACTTCTCAGGTATGTTTTTCTCAGCCTGGTGCCCCATGACTGGTTTCTGAATTGTATCTTGGACATTAAATATATTGGCTGGTTGTTAGAGCAAATTGGCCTTTTACACTGATGGTGGGAATTTTTCTATAAAAACTGCATTTGTTATTGATTGACTTCAATGCATGCTGGAGTTGGAATTTAATATGTTTCAGTATGGAGCAGGGATGGTTTTTAGAGCAAATGGGCCAGTGGTAAACAGATTCATCTCACTTTATCTCTCCAGCTGTTGCTCAGTCACTCTTCTTCTGCTTTTTCATATTCTCTCTTGCATGTATTTCTTTTGACCCGTCACTAATATTCTGGGTTTTGTTAGCCCACTTTCACTTTCCACTTTTTACAGTAAATTGCATCAACACATTTGTGTCTCTCTTTATATTCACAATTTTCCTCCCTTTTTCAATTTTTATTTCCGTTTCTGTGTTTGGATTGTGGTATCCATTTGAGGTAAGATGTTTGGGATGATGAGGAAATGTGTGGGGATGGATCCAACCAATTTTTTATTTTATTTTTTATCTTAAGGCTCTCCTTCTGTCCTAACAGCCTGTGAAGCATGCAAGGAGACAATTTCTTTCTTTCTTTTTTTTTTTTTTTGCATTTCTTCTTTTAACAAAACCAGTATTGCACCATAAAAATTTAAAAAGAGGTACTTTACAAAGAACAGCATATGGCATGGATTTTAAAATGCTAGTAATAATTAAGAACAAAGTATAAACAAAGGTATATTTAAAGCAGAGAGATGGTACTGAATAGAAGTGCACCTGTCAGAGACTTATGGCCAGTTTATGGTCATTAGCTTCGTAAATATCTGACCTGCTGATACAGATTTTTAAATAAGTCTGATTCATCTTAGATGGCCATAATTCATATTTTTCAATACATATTTTTTTAGTGTTCCTGCAGTGGGTGTGTACTGATTTATAGTGTTTTAGTAATCGTTTATAACAAACAAAATTTGACTATAAAGTTGACATTTCTAGCTGATAGCGACTAGCATTATTTGAAAGATTAGCACCATTAGCATAACTTGCTAAAGACATAAGTTCCTATTTTCTCTTGAAAATGTGAACCCTTACCATAACTCAGATATCCCCAAATAGCTAAAATTGGCATGTTCCTTAACAGAGAGAAGTTGAGGAGCTGAAAAGAATAAAACAGAAATTTGATTAATGTTGCTAAAGTATGCTAGTTGCTAAAGCTCTGTTTGGGTCTATATGTTAATTTGATAGAAGTCCAGTTTCAAGAAGCTTCTTTACATTTCCCCAAAAGTTAAAAAGAATGCACTTAAAATCGCAAAGCAGCTAAATGACCAGCACTCTCAAAAGTTTAGTTCTCCATAGCAGACTGTTGTGCTTCCAATAGTTTTTCTTTATGATATGTACTTCTTCAGTATTGCTGTCACTGCAATCGGATTACCCTTTGAAATTATGTGGTAGCTAAATGGAAAAATACAGGATTTTTTTTTTTCGCTTTACAATAAGCCAGTCACCAGTCAGGGCCTATCAAGCTCATTTGTCTAATTCCGATTTCCAGCCAATGTCTTGGTGCATCTATAGTGTTAAAAGTTTGGGGTTCTGGTGCATGTATATGTCACTTTAAGAATGTAAGTCTTTTACTGATATGTTAATTCATCTTTTCACCTGAACTATATTCACTCAGCTACAACCTTCCCTTCAGTCCCTTATTTATGAATGAATCTCTAGTAGGATAACTGCCTTGCATAAGTGATAATGGTATTAGAACCATTTGTAGTATAACTTTATAGTTCTTGCACTTGTATTTGCACATGTAAATTAAAGTTAAGCACTGATGGTTAAATATGCCTGCTGCATGTTAGTGAGGCCTCAGGCACAGGACTATGATTATGAATCCTCATTCTGAACTTTTCTTTCTTTCTTGGCACATGCAGCAGCCAAAAGTTTGCTCAACAAAAAAACAGATGGCGTTAAGGTGAGTTGAAGAGGCCGGCGGCCCTTTTCTTTCCCTTTGCATTGTTTTGAATGGAATGTTGAATTGTGCCTGGGCCTTATGGTTTTAATTATGCATTATGCACTTCATTACAAAACTATGGGACAGTCAGCATATGCTTTGAAAAATGCTTGTTTTTAAGGCTGGTTGTAGAGCCCATACAGTATTTAAGTTTGGTCCACTTAATTGTCTATTTAATTTCTCCTATGTATGTTTCCTAAATTTACCATGTTGCATGTGTTTGGTAGTCCTTATAATACAAAGTATAGCACCTCTATTGGTCTGTTGGTTTATTTTTTATTCAACATCAGACATGGTGATATATTTGCTGACATCACTGCAAGCTTTTATTAGTTTCTTAAGAGACTCCAGCTAATAATTCTGTCTGTATTTTTATTATTCAAATAGGTGTTCATTTTAGATTGGAGTTCTCTGTTTATGCTTTGAAGCTGGGTCACTGTGTTTGGCACTTCAGCTGTCATCACACTACTTCTTAATATGTGTGCTGATGAATCTAAAGCCACTTTTTTGACTAAAAATCATTAAATGGAGCTCATTTTGGGAAATATAATATTCTACATCACATCTGGTGTCTGATTTAGTAATGTGTCCTTGTTAAATAAATTTGGAGCTGGATGAAGGGCGCAAAATCTACAATGGGTTACTGTGTTCTTGCGTACTTAGTTATTGAGCATCGCAGGGTGAAAGTTGAAAAGTCTGTGCACATTTTAAGTGTTTAACAGTTTACAGTATGAGCTGAATTAATCTGAAAATGGCATAGGCTGAGCTGGTTTGCTGCTGGAGCTACGTCAAATGTTTGGCGTTCTGAGGTGACCAAATCTTTATGGTTCCACACAGAGCATGTGCATAGCATAGCATGAGATCAAATGATTTTAATTATCAGGTCATTGCTGCCACATCTGCATTATATCTATATAAACAATACTGTGTATTGTATGTTTTGAATCTCTATGTTGGCTCTTATGCCACTGATTTCTTTGTCCATAAAAAATCATGGTGCCCCTGCTGATCTGGAGATCAAATTACAAATGCAAGTATTATGTGTCAGTGTTAGGACCATTTTACTTTAAAAGGGCATATGCTCTTTAACATACTCATATGTTAAAGAATTGCAGGACAGACACACAGTAGTGCGATGGAGTATTACCACATAAAGGTTATTGCGGTACAACATTTGTCCTCAGGATGTCTTAGGTTTTTTTCTCTTTAATCCACCTTCACACTAATTATAAGAGGAAATTATGCCTACACCTGTATTGCAGTCTGGAAAATATTAAAAACACACCAAACGTAAAAAAAGAAAATCTTCAGCAAAGTTTTGTTTCCCAGATGAAGAGTTGATTCTCCCCTCTTTTTGAATATGTTCAGAATACATACTAACGTTCCCTTGAGATGTGTTGTTAAAGCTTGCAAAAAGGAAAAAAAAACTATCCATTTCAATAATAATGTTTCCAAAAAGGAAAGAAAAAAAAAATCTGGTTACATTGTGAGATTCTAGGTGCTTACAGCTTTAGCTGAACAACATGAAACACATTATGCACCACCATAAATGAACAAAACCAAGAACGTGTAGAAGTAATGTTTGAGAAAATACTAAATACAATCTATATTTCAGTTATTTTGACAAGCCAACATTAGATTAAATAATGTAAGGTTTTATTTTGTGTATGACCTGGTTGGTCTTTTACATGTGGGAATTTTCGCTATTTGTAAATTAAACTTTTGATTAATGTCTCAAACACAATTTTAATTATTAATTAATTTAACAGATGTGATTCTGTATTTGGTAGTCATTATCCTGTGATCTGATGCAACTTGGCAAATGGCTGACATTTCATAATTTTAGAGAAAATATTCTTTTTCATTGGATCCATCCATATTTCTCTAAATGTCTTGCATTCGGTATCTTTCTAAAAACCAATTTGCTTGACCTCAAGTTTATATGTGGTGGTATGCACTCTTGGAAGATCATCAGCTGGTGTCCTCAGGACATTTCCAAATAACTTGTCTTTCAGCTGTAGAAAGGCAGCTTGAGGTTCTTTGGAACTGTTTTTATTCCCAAATATGTAGGAATAAATGTTTCATTGGAAATCCTGAAATCCATCCTTCTTTGGGAAAACATTAGTGATGAACGTTTGATTTTTGCTGACCAGCTCAACAGTTCTCAGTATTTAAGTTAATTTTGCCCAGCAAAACATGCTTGAAATTTAGTTTTTTTTGTTTTTTTTGTATTTTTTGTTTGTTACATTTCTTTGGCATTTTATTCAGATTTTATTCATAAAATAAAATAATATTAGTCCTATACTATGTTTTTATTCCTTTGATGTGATGTTTCCATATTTTAGGAAATGTTAAATATCAATATTAAATATCCTCCAAAATATTTCCTGACAGATCAATTGTTAGACATGAAAGTGGACACTTCAGGTTTCATTTCAACTGTATGTTGGTCAAAAGCTTCTATAGTATTGAATCTACCACAAGTCAGTATGCTGTTTTCTGAAGAAAAGACAAAAATAGATCTCAACACCCGAATGTTTATGAGAAAATTCTGCAAGTACTCATGCTTTTTTTAATTTTACTTTTTACATGAAATAGCTAAGGGCTTAAGGAGAATTGAGTCATTATTACCACCCAGTAGTCCAATGTCATCCGTTGTCCTTTTCATTCACTATTAAGTTATGAAGCAGTTGTGTCTGTGGAATGATGACAGACTAAAGTTTACCTCTTAAAATGTGTTTCTTTTCCCTTGAACCTCTTTGACTCCAATCTAAAACCTTTTTCCGAGTCTTAATAGGAATATTTGGAGTGTACTAAAGATCCACATTTAACGTGTGTATAACATTGTATTGATGTTTTTGTTTAACTGGGCAGCTTGAAGAGGGGGGAAAAATATTATTTTTTATTTAAACTTGTGCAGTACTTAGAAAATCAAACTAAAAATGAAAGTATATGCTTTTCAGTGACAGACTTTTATAAAACATTTTAGTTCATTGTTAATGTGATTGCGAAATGTAAAATTTTCCTTAATGAAGCATGGGTGAGGTAAGAAGTGGTAAACTTATTTTTTTCTCAGTTATATATGCAAGTTTTTTGTTTTGTCCTACTTGTTGCTTTTTTTTTTGTTTGAAATAAATGAATAAATACTAAATACAATAGAGTGAGAATAAATCAACTTGTTCAACCTTTCACAATCCCAGATTTATAAAGGAAGTTCTTAGATTGCAACACAATTTGTTTTAGTAGTACTTCCGTACCAGTCAGTTTAGCTGACTTATTTTACTGTTAACATCTGATGTTTACTTTTACTCTATTTGATCCACTCCTCCTTTACCCTCCATTCCAATACTGTATTAGGTACTGTTCTCTATTTTCCTTGAAAATCAGAACTTGTATCTTAGAATCATGTCCTACCCAGATTACAGTGTTCATTTTAAAGCAAAAAAAAAAAAAAAAACCTTTGGGATTTACTAACTACTGTGCTTAATGATAATTTCTAATCACTCTAAGGGAAATAGAAAGTTATGTTTGCAGATTTTACACATCCACTCGTGGCAACAGGTTCACTGAGTGCAGCACATTAAACTCATGGAATCTTCATTCTTGCCATTTTGCAGGGCTGCAGGTTTAGTCAAAGCAATATCTTATCCATGCCAGTGCTTGTCAGACATCTCAAAACATGAGAATAAAACCTCGCTAGGTTGTTTTTGTTGAGCTGTGTATCTGACTGCCTAACATGATGAAAACATGATGAAGTCATGAATTTAAGGTATAGTCTGTGTGATTAAAGTAACAGTAGGGTGTCACATGTTTTGGGGTAGAGGAGCTGGGTTTATCTCTTCGAAATGGCTGGAAAATATGGTGTGCTAGTTCAAAAAGTGCGTACATGTGTCATGTCCCCTCTACACTACCCCCTGCAGGTCAACAACAAAGCCAACACAGTGACCAGTCCTAAAGACACTGGCCCTGCCTCTGCACTGGTATATACACTCATCAGTCTCATCAACATCCACACCTTTTCTTTTCTTTTTCTTTTTTACTAAAAGGTGTAAAGCTCGTTTTCCAGATTGGAGGAGGTACAGGTTCACAATCTCTGTTGCTTGATCTCTACACAGCTCAACTAGATTAAAATTCTTAACGGGACGTGCAAAAATATTGACAAATTCAAGGGTAGTAAATATGAGATGAAACAGCAGTCATGCCAAGTTGCCAGTTTCTCCTGAATTGTAAAGTATGCTCAATAATTTGAGTGGACAGCATGTGCAGAATCTCTGACACAACAAGCCATGAAAGGTGAAGACTGTTCATTGACATATTTTTCACTTATATTGATTGGCAGAGCATGCATGTTGTGTATAGGCCTTAATTGGTCTAAAACTGAGATGTGTTTTAGCAATAATCCTTTAGACATACCGTCCTAAAGTTCTAATTAGGGCGACCTTTACCTCAAATCTCCAGCCTATCCCTCTTCTCCGTGTCCCAACATTATTCCCTCATACCGTTCTCCAGCTAACTTCCATGTCTCTTTACTCCTACCAGTTGTGCATATAAAACTAGAATCCACATCTGCATTACTGAGGATTTGTTCCTGATATAGTTTGCCTGTGCATGGCTGTGAGGAGTGTGATGATATTTGCTCCTTGGCCGTCTGTTTAGTTTGCGTAGTGTCTGCTTATAAGCTTTCTGTGTCTGGCCATGTGACCAGCGCTTTGCATGATGTGAAAGATTTTCTCTTCCCTCATTCGTTGACGGTTTGATTACGCATGTACATGAGGCACATGTACATGCGTAATCAATCATGATCTGTTTTTTTTTCTCTCTATCCTCCTGTCTGTCTTCATTATCAAGCACACACAGAACACACTCACACAAATACAGTAAAAGCTGCTGATGTGTGATTAGAGGGACTGACGGGGTCATCAGGATCTATTCTGCAGAAGCCCAGACATCTGATTACTCCTGCCAGACACAAAAAAGACAATGATGTTATAGGCAGGCAGACAGACAGACAGACAGTGATGTTTAACACAGGCTATAGTTTTAAATTTCAAAATTACACACAAAAAAATATATACAAAAACATTTTCATGGACAATGTCTGTGCTATTCATTGTTACCCTAACTAATTTGGTTTTTTGCTCATGCTCTTCATTCTCTTGTTCTCCTTAGGAGCCACAGACAACGGTGATCCACAACCCTGTAGATGGAAATAAGGTATAACAACAAAATCTCAATGTTCATCAATATACAAAAACAGCTGAATTAAACCCTAACCAATTTGTTTTTGTTTGTTTTTTTTTTGTTGTTGTTTTTTGGCTAATCCAATTCACAGTCAAAAAATAAGGACCTATCCATTCCTAAGTTGATTCAATACCCCAGAGCTGGGATAGGTCTTTGGCTCAGTTTACTGGGCTGGGGTTCCTAAAATTTGGATAAAGTGACAAATGTTTAACACATGCTGCAGCTCCAGAGCCAAATTCAACTTTTCAGACCCCACCCACTTGCATGGGCGAGTCTAGAAATATTTCATTGGGAAACACAGATGGTAAAGGGATGTAACACATAAATGACTAATCACAGAGTAATAATTTTGTGAGTTATATCTGCTATATTATATCTAAAGTGATTGTATTTTGCTAACAAAAACTGGATTAGACAGAACATTCAGCCAGTTATTTTTTTCCCGTCATAATTTAATACTAGATAAGCAATAAAAAAAAAATTTCAACCAGCCACATTTACTTAATAAAGCGACAGTGAAAGGCTTTATTTGTATTCAGTGCTGCTTACTTATAGTGGAAGTCTTGAATAGGAATTCCTCCAGAATATTCCACAGTAATATGGTATTTTTACTTACTAAAGAAATTCAAATTAATTTAAGCAAAATAAAATGAAAGTTATAACAAAGGTTCAGTCTGACTGAGTCTTTGTATAGCTCAAACTGGTGATGTGTGAAAATTGATGAGGGTTCTTTTATTTCTTTTTCTAACCCAACAAACCAATGTTTTGACCTGACTTCTGTCCCAGACAGAATGAACCCAACATTTGGGTTAAAGGAAAACAATCCAGTAGTTATTATTATTATTATTTTTTGCTTTCTCTTTTACCAAAGGCGCTTTGACCTACTCAGTTAGAAAAAACATATCTTTTGTTTTTCAGGAATCCATTGAAAGTGCCAACACCACCATTGAGGATGAAGATGTAAAAGGTAGGAGAGGCTCTCGCCACACACCAGTTATTACAGTCGGTGCTCAGACTGATCAATCCTCAGTTGGGGTTTCTGATTGTGTTGCCACACAGTTAGCGGAAAGGTAACAAATGCTGTTGGGTGTTTGGAAAAAGGAAATGTTGTTCTTTTAAAAATTGCCTGCATCTCTTTTTAACATTTATGTTTTTAGTATAATTTAACTCCCCCGCCCCCTCACCTTTTTTTCTTCTTTCTCGTCATTTTATCTCCTCTGTAAATTCCTTTCCTGATCAAACATGTTTGTCTTCGTCATACCCACCACTCAAACACACAAACACTGGACACAAAATTGCACTCTCATCACTCATGCAATCTTGTCAGCCCTCCGTTTGGGCAGCTTAGTGAGCGGGGTCTTGAGTTCAAAGAGTCGCTCCTCACAGATGTCTGACTCGGGACAGACTCCCACCTCCTCAGTTCAGAGTAAGTCCCCTCTGCAAAAGGGGAGATGCCCTGTTTCATTTATCTTTGTAGGATCATGACCTCTCTGTCTGAAGTGTCTCAGATCCTGTGATCATTTCAAGTTTCATAGTCTGTAGTTTTGCATAAATAAATATATAAGTACTTCTCATACCCCATCACTTTAAATAAGATCCTCTTGTTGCTCCTAAATATTTGCTCCTTGAATCCAGTTTAATTAAATCAATTCTTTATTCTATTCTTTTGTTCTTAATTTAAAACTCTGCCTTGTACTTCATATTTTTCCTTCATTTAACTTTAGTCCCGTGTACATTGCTCACTTAATTATGCACTCATACATTCAGTATTGTTGTTCATGTGTGAACGAAATGAAGCTTGAGGACTAACCTACATGCACTTTTTGTTGTAACATGTCTCTTTTGTTGCACAATTTAAGTAATTTTTTCAATATCCCCCAGCCTGCACCAATAACAATAAAGGTAATTGTTAATATTACTTAGTTACAGCTAGTTTTGTAGTAATTACATTGCATCTGAGCATTGGTTTGTATGTCTATTTTGAGCTTTGTTGGGTGAAAGAAATCCCGTCATCCTGCATTTCTTTTCCTGCCTGATGTCACTATTAGTCATGGGAGGCTTTCTTCTTTTCTCTCTTCAGATATAAAACATAAATTATCATGAATAAGATAAATACTGAAACATTTTAGGACTTTTTTTGAGCGCCTTCCATTTCTAATACCTGTTTTGGAATCTTGCAAACGTGTAGACTAGAACTCATTTAATGCTATTCGACGCCAAATTGTCTATCTGCACTAAGACATTACTTGCTTAAAAATTTTACTTGTTCGTCATTTTTTTAACATTCCGTTCTTTTTTCTTGTTGTAGCTCGTAAACAGGAAATTATAAAAGTTACTGAGCAGCTGATTGAGTCTATAAATAATGGAGACTTTGAAGCCTATGCGTAAGTTCACATTTTGCATATGCACAGTAATATTTAACCGTTTGTAATCAGCTGCCTCCTCCATTTTCTCATGACGGACTCCCTTTTTATACACAACAGGAAGATTTGTGATCCTGGTTTGACGTCCTTCGAGCCTGAGGCCCTGGGTAATCTGGTGGAAGGACACGACTTCCATCGCTTCTACTTTGAGAATGGTGTGTTCAAGGCAATTAAGAAAAATAAAAAACATTAGCTGTAATTATTAACATTTTTCTACAGAACACAAATTGGTGGCTCCTACTACAAATTAAAGGTAATTTGTAAAAGTTGCAATGCTTTTCTTTGTCACCAGTGACATCCACTGCAGTACAGAACACCAAGTTTCTCCATCTAACATGAACAATGGAGAAAAATTAGAAGGCAGTTTTGTTTCCATCAAATTATTGGACGTCTGCCGATGGTCATAGGGTTTTCAAACAAAGAGATAAATTAATGCGGTGGCTTACTTTAGTGCGATGTAAGCTATTGCACAAGTTCTCGTAACAAATTCCAATGTGGAGAGCTTTCTTTGTTTGCAATTGGGATGAAACTAAAGCGAGGGAACTGAAAGAAATTACACACTCAAAGCACTTGTTTGAATTAGTCTTGTAAACATAACAGAAATAGAAAGAAACAAAAAGCACCAAAAGATGACAAGAAGCCTGTAAACAAAAATTAAAGAGAAGTTGGCTTTTCTTTTTACTTTTTCACTCTTGCAAATATTCTCAACCCTAAAGCAACAGCTTTCCTTTTTTATCGTTTCTTTTCTGGTAACTGAAGTGTATACCTAATGTGTAAAATGGTACATACTAGTGAAAGCAATGGGATCGTGCAGTAAACACACCCCAATGTTCTTGTTTGACTTTTTTTTTTATCTTGCTCCCAAACCTTTACCCTCTATACGCATACACTCAGAATTTTGCTGCATTTTAATTAAATTAAGATCATAAAAAAGTAAGTGCATAATGCTTGGGGAGAATTCATTTGAAGCGCAAACTGTGCTAAAAATTCACTGCCAGTGTCCTGCTTCACGCTTTTAAAGAAAGTAATTCAGGTTAGCTGTAAATAGGTTCCTCGATTGCCCAGTTTTGCTGCTCAAACTGGAGCAGCATGAAGGAGCTACTGATAGTTTTTGCAAAAGCAAGCAGATTACCTAAAAATAGCCAAGCAACTAACACTTATAATACATCTTTCCATTTTACTTTAAATTAATAGTTAAGGTGGTTCCACTACAAAATGTGCAGGAGAGGATGCAACTGACAGAACTATAAATTCAGGATGTTTGTACGGCATCAGTTGGGTGTTCAGTATCAATATTTAGTCTGATCAGTTTGCTGTTTGTGTTTGCTCCCACTCTGCAAGGGCATGAACTAACCTTGGAGCAAAAAACTCACTCATGAATAATGACTGCCGTAAATGGCAGAATGTTCTCAGCCCGGGTAAAAATAGTTCAGATAAACCAGATATGTCCCAGAAACCTCAATCACTTGGCAAGCCCCTGTTTGTCCGCTCTCCAACATCAACATATGGAGACTTGGGTTCCTCACGCACTATTAGCTTGTACTACAAGGAAGAAACAGTGTATTGCTTTTGGTGTAATTCAAATTGGTTTTAGATCATTATAATGGATTACCTGTAAGTGACGGGGAAAAAAGTGGATTTCCACATTACTTACTCACCGTGTTTTCTTTGTAATCTCTCATTCACAGCGCTGTCTAAAGGAAATAAGCCGGTGCACACTATCCTCCTGAACCCACACGTGCATCTCATTGGGGAAAACGCTGCGTGCATTGCTTATATCCGGCTGACCCAGTACATGGACGGGAGTGGCATGCCGCGCACCATGCAGTCCGAGGAGACCCGTGTGTGGCAACGTCGTGATGGAAAGTGGCAGAACATTCACTTCCATCGCTCGGGCTCACCCAGCATCCCCTCTCAGTAAGAGGCCATAAGAAATCGATAAGCAAGACTCTTGCTTTAGCTAAAGGCACACATACCAGTTCAAAGAATACAATTCATGCAATAAATGATAATCCTAATTCATCCTAAAAAGGGTGGATGTATGTATAAACAGTGTATATTTTTACCAAATATTTCATTTTAGAAATGTGTTAGGCTTCCATAGGAAACTTTTTCATTGGTTTGCACTTAATTCATAATGAGTAAAGATTTAACTGAGCCAATAAAATTACCTGCCGCATTCCTAGGGTACGTAGGACTTTAAGTCAGATGCTCTGTACAGTTTCCCCAACCTGTACAGAGCATAGAGTGGTGCAGAGTCGCCTCTTTGCCTCGTGTTGCTGTACACTGAACTCTGCTGGCTAAAAGAAGGCTAAGCATATTTCCCTCACAAATTGGAAAGACACATTTGAATGAAACTCGAGTTGCAAAATAATTGCTAAATTTAGTCGGGGTTGTTTTATTGAAGTTTGGATGTAATCAGACATATAATGAATAAATGTAACAATGTTAATATGCATGTTATGTTAATCAGCAGTCAGAATAATTGTTGCTATTGTGTTTATACTTAAAAGATGTTAGACATTGTATTTTGTTTTTAAAAATTCCGAATAATATAACAACACCATGCAACTATTAGTTTTACTAAAGGTTATCATATCTTGAAAATTTAATTTTGGTCCAATTTTTCTCCAATAAACCTTTGATTTTGCATCGAAGGACACATGATCACATGATCACTTCCACTGTCAGTTGTATTAGCAGCACCAATTGTAAAACACTAAACGCCTTAAAGTCATGACTTTTAGCAATGTTGCATGAAGCACTCAAAAAACATGATGTGACTTGACAGAAGTATGGAAATGGGAACATATTTATATAACTTTGTCATTTAAAAAAAGAAAAAGAAAAAAAAACTGCATGGAAAAATTGACAGTAATAATTAAGTAATTTTATATAGGATGGTGCATGTTGCCTCTGCTCTATGACTAAGAGTCATAATTTATCGTCTACATCCTGATTGGCACCCTTATTGAATTTTGAGCTTAGGTTTAATGGAATAAATCTGTCACTTTCCTGTTTGGAAACCCAACTTTTGATATGTTCTTCATGTAAATACAGCATAGATGAAAACATTGTTATTTTTCTATTTCTGTGTCTTTATGAAAGAACACAGCAAACTTAAAAAAGTACAAACTAATGAACCTTTTGATTTGTGGCATCAAGTGGGTCTGAGGCCACACCTGATTTACCAATATGTGAAGATATCTACTGGGTTCAATAGATATCTTGAACCCAATAGATTACCAACCTACCGAAGTTGGTAATAAAATTTTGATTTTGTGTTGAATTTGGATAAAATCCATGATACGTTAGTTTTGTTTGATTATTTAAATTGGCATTTTTTTTGTAAACATGTATTACAAACATGATTTTCCCAATTAGCCTGATGTCAAAAGAGGTTCACAAATTAACAACCTTTATACCAAACTTTACCCCTAAAATGGCTGTGCAGCCATATTATTTATGTCTCTGCACTTGATGGCAGTATTTCTAAATCTACACCATATTTTCAATGTAGTTATTGTGGAACAGAGAATGATTTATGCTCTTTAAGTCCTATATTTTTTGTCTTTTCTTACAGTTAATGGAATATCAGTGTGTGAAAAAAAAAATCTAGTGGAGCAGTCAACTAGCCAACCCTCCTGACAGCTCTTTAGACCTTTGACCCTTCCATAAGGACGTGACGTCGCACAGGATACAAGCATTATTACATTTTACTGTTATGGTATTTTCTGAACGGACAATATCCAAACCCACCACTGGGTGGCAGCACACTGTATTTGGACATTATGAAACAAACATATTGAGAACATTTTGTTTTTTCTTTTTGGTTTGTTTTTTAAACGTTTTTGGTATGCATTTTAAAGATAAAACGAGATGTTTAAAAATTCCTCAGCTGTAACCTCTCCTGAAGATTAGTTCTGTATTTTTACGTGTATTTCTGTGTGTGCAACTCGAAAACCATTTGGGAGATCAGAATGTTCAAAAATTGAGCTTGCTTTAGTTCTGGTGATGTATATATACAACGTGATTGTTGATGAAAAGAAAACAAACAAAAACAAACACTGAATCTGCTATTCTTGCTATCAGAAGACTTGAGAATTTCTGTAAAATCAAGTTTATGAGCTACATTTCTGTTTGCTATGAGCTGTCATACTGTTTAAATTGTCAGATTTCAATCTATAGTACTAATTTAAATGTAAAGAAAAGCAGAGTAGCTTACACTTTGCATTGAGATATGTTTGCCTTTATATCAGTGAAATAAGAAATAAGAGAATGTAGCATATATGTAACATATGAAAATCCAAGATTTATTGTGTAGTGCATGGTGGGGGTGGGGGGTGTTACCATGAGTAAGATCATATGAAACTAAAAATATCTGCTGTTTTAATTTGTCAGTCACAGACTTGTTTGCATTTGTTATTGTTGTGCATCAGTCCTGTCCCAAACCGTTTCTAATGTCCTCCAGTGTCACGAAAGTGTTATAAAATAATAATTAAAAAAAACATCTTATCTAAACCTCATGTTGAACAGGAGGGAAATAAAACGTTGGCTGCCGAAGTACCCCAAACATTTTGTATAAAAAAAAAAAATAAAAAAAATGAACGGAAACGAACACAAGATAATTTTTCACAGTTTGTACTTGTATCGTGTGCCTGTGTGTCGGCTTTCTGTTGTCATTCTGCTGTCATACCTGCGTGTTGCCAGCTGCAGAGAGAGGATTTGTATGATAAAGACAAAGAAAAGGCCCTGGCATCTAACTTCAGTCGCATCAAGTGACGACCGGATGACACTGGAGGGAAAATGTGGGGTGAATAGTTGGACGGCCTTGGAAGCTGGGATGTCTTCTATGTGGAGCAGAGCTTCGGCTGGCTGTCTGTGTCCCCATGGCAGAACAATGACTGTGTCTTTGTTGTCCACATTGTTTGCTGTCTCCAACTGGTTTCTTTTCTTTTTCGAAAGGGAAAAGATAAGCGTTTCATTTGACAAAAAGTATGATGTCAGTGCATTGCACTACTCCTTACATGGTGTGTACCTGTTGCCAGCATGGCAATGGATGGCTTAACATGTTTAAGAAATAAATATATCAGCTAAAAAGTGTGATGAAAAATGGGTTTTAACTCATGTCTGTGTGGCTGGTTGATTGGCTTTTCTGCTGTAGAGCTACTGTTGTGTATGACCTTAGTGTGGAAAATGCGTGCGTTCTTTGATTTAGATCTATATACTCTATGTATACCCTTGAATTTTAAATATACAGATGTTGAGAATGAGAACAGCTGTGTATCTGTTACAACTGAGTTTAACTTGATATTCTTTATTTATCTCAAGATATGGTAATCAAGCAACATTGCCAGTCAAAAGTTGATTTGCACTCCTCATTGGCATAGATGTAATTGATTTGGGGCTTTTAATGTTGCATTTAAGCCATTCTGATCTTCCAAATTAAACGATTTAAGCTCTTCCTGTTTTAAAGGTGTCACTGCCTCAAACAACAATGAATTTTGTAAACAAGAATTTTGTGCACAATATTTAATTTGCGGCTTTTCTCTAATCCACAAAGTGTCCAAAATATCGATGCAGGCTCAATTATACAGGAACCTTTGTTAATGTTTGGTTAATTAACAAGCTTTGTCTTATCCATGTGGTTTTTGTAGTCAATAACAAGCTTCTGGAAGTTGGTCAGGATGTTCAGCACCAACCCAGGAATCACCAAGGGTTACGCCCATCGTATAAACCAAAAGATGCATGAATGCCGGTTTTTATGTTTAAGTGATGCTAATATCACCATAGATTTGTGAGAGCTAAGAAAGAATTCCTTTCTTCAACATAAACACATCCAAATGCTAAAGCCTAATTACAAAACACATGTTGTCATGGGGCTGCTTGTTTTATCTTACTTGAGCCTGTATCTGTAATTTTTACCTCATTGTGAATTGGAAAAAGTCAACAAATTCAAAGTAGTGCACCTGACTGTTTTTAAAACGTATTAAAGGTCTATTCTGTGTAATCATTCCCCCTTTAAAAAGAACAAGTAAAATTATTTGATTTGGGAGATCTGAATGTTTACATAGTTGAGCTTGCTTTCAGATAAGTGTCTGTAAACTCCAGATTGGTACTGTAATGTAACCATTATTATGAGAAAACTGGCTTTAGTTTGAAATATTGTCATGATAATAAATTTTTTTTTCCCAAACTGCCAGTTGGCTCTTTTGTAATAACAGATTGGTCTTTAATTTCATTCATTTTAAATTTCTCTGAGTTGCAGCTTAACATTTTATAAAATTATAGTTATTAAATGAAAACATTTATTGCATAGTTACAAATGTGTTTACATCTGTTCTGTGAATAACATTTTATAGTTATTATTTGTGGCACATTTCCATAAAATATAAAACTATATCATACAATTTTAAAATTAATCCCTACATTTCTCTCTGAAATTCAAACTTTTGAGCTAAATCCTGATGGTGACCCATTCTTTTCTTGCTCTAGTTAATAAGTTTGTTACCTTCTCCTTATCTGCCTTTTTATAATTTGCCACATATTTTAAACATATTTAAGATCTGAGGATGTGCAGTAGACCCAGAATTCATGATCCACTTTGTTATTCAGTCATCCTGCAAAAATTAAATTTTCAAACTGAGTCTGTGTTGCCAGAAGAAGTAAGTCTTGAAATATGTTTTGATTCTACTCCTTATTCATGGCTGTGTTCTTAGCCAGAAATGGGAGTAAGTTCACTCACCTTTTTTTTTTTTTTTTTTTTTTTTTTTTTTTTGACAAATTGGGCTCCAGGGACAACTCATTAAAAAACAAATTTTTGGGTCTTCTGATGCAAGTCTTTTCTCAGAACAGAAATAAAAGCCTCACATTGTTTACAAATGCTCGAACTCCAACATGCTGAACTGAACAGCTTATGCACTATGGGAATATTTTTCTTGAGTTCTAGTTTCTCATTCCTTTACAGTTTTTGCAGATTCTATTACACCTGACATAGAAAAATCTGCCATAAATTCATGGTGAACTTTAGTGTTTTCTCTCTGTGGAGTGTTGTCTATCTGTAGGGATTCAAAGGTGAGCTACACCCCAACCAGGTCGCCAATCAACTTTTATTCCATCGCCAAACCTTAAAGCCATATCTGGACTTTATGAACCTGATGCTGAAACTCGCTTAATGGCCACCAGAGGGCAGTATAACTTTTATCCTTTGCAACTATTAGTCTTAAAATATGTTCATCATATAATGTGATGTAGTATAGATACTAAAAAAGGTATCACAGAATCCACTGTACCTTTCTATAGGATGCAAACAACTTGGCAATCCCCAAATATGTGTGTAAAAAACTTAAAAATAAATTAATCTCTATTGCAGATAGAGTAACTGCATTATCTCACTGTGATTTTTTATTATTATTATTTTTAATTTTATCCATTTATTTTAAGCACATTTGCTTTGAGGGGGGAAAAATCGCAGAAGTAAAGTTATAGTTACCTTCTATAACTAAAACATCTGTAATTCAGTCTTTACCATGTTAAAACTTAAGAGAACTTTGGTTCATTTGTGCCATTTAATATGTAATTTTCAACCCATTTTGACAATGTTAAATGTATACTGCTTGAATTTGCCAGATGATATTTATTATGTAAACTCTGGTCTCAGTTTCTGAAGGTACTAAAACACATCATTTTCAGTTAGGATTTCTTTCAGGGCTATTTTGTACCAATTTTTAAATTATTACGTCTGTCCAGCAGATAGCGCTATTCTTTTTCCTGTCAAACCGTGCAGCAACATTTCACACTTTTTCTTCACAGAGCCGACCTTCTCCTCAAGCCTACAGAAAAGCTGTGGGGTGAAGTGAAGAGAAGATTGTATCAGGACTCTGGGCAAATTAGAGAGATTGTGCAAAGATGTATGGTCGAGTTCCAACACCATGTGGTTGTAGGTTTTTATTTTCTACCAGTCATAGATACACTGCAGCCATTTACTTTTAGTCCGTTTGAAATTTAATACAATAATTCATGCCCTTGTAGATAATTATATAATTATGAGCTGTATATGCACATAACTGTCATCAAAAAACAATGCTGTTTCAGTAAACTAAAAGCAAACCTGTCACAGTGAACTTCCACTATTTTGCATGTTTTCTTTAAATCACAACGTAAACAGTGAGAGTGATATACATGTCCCAGATAAGCACAGTGACACCGTTCAGCTATCTTGTGTTATCTCATCGTCCTCCACAACCCGCGACCCTCTGCAACGAAACTGCCCATTTCCTGTTCCCTTATGGTCTGTGCACAAAAAGCGTGGAGGGGTTCCCACCTGACATTCAGGAGTGCAAAAGCGATTTATGTAAAATAAACAAGCACACACTCATCCACTCAATTAAATATTTTCTCAATGAAAAAGACAAAAAAAAAAGAGCTAATAAAGCTTTTTACATTAAATGGTTCTGCAAATACCTGGTTATGCTCCACAGAAACGTGTGAATGTTTCTCTTTTCCTGATGGATACCTGAAATTTAAATAGCTTTTGAAGTGGTGATGCTTGCAAAACTCTAGTGAAACCAGTCACCACTGCTGCAGCTTGATCGGCACACATTCATCATCCATAGCTCATGAGTCAAGATCAGAAAGCCGAGGAACAAATGTAATTACACACAAAAAGACACACTGAGGAAAGGAAAAGAAGTCTGAAAGACAATCCACAGAGCGGCAAAAGCAGTCAAAGCCGGGATCTCACTGACACGTGTTGATTAGCCATGCCAGTTTTACTTCACGTGAGTGATTATTAATTCCTAGGCTACAGATGTCAGCTATTTTCATATAATAGATAATATATGTTTCTGGCTACTAAAGACGAGAGTACACATAGTCTACACGAAACACAACAGCAGCAGTTACATTTTGTTGTCAGCACAGTCCGTTTTTCTGTTTGTGACATCCTGACCACCTGAGTCAAGGAAAAAAAAAATGAAAAGGACTCGAGCTGTTGGTGAAAGAAGCATGTTAGGACCAGAGTGATGTAAATTATATATATATATATATATTTTGTTTAATTCTGAACCCCTACGAAGACATCGGTAGCTGAATTTATTTTAAGGTAAGTTGTTCTTTACCTTGGACTGTATTCCTCTGTTTTTATCGTCTGTTTTCCTGTTGCTCTTCCATGTGTTTAAAGCAAAACTACAACAACCCAGACATTAAGAATAATTCAATAAGGAAACAACAGAAGGCTTTCTTTGGTCATAAAAAGGCAAAGCAACTTCAGAAAATAATGTAAAAAAAATAAAAAAAAAATCATGGTTTGATAACGTGAAAAAAAAGAGAAAAAAAAATTTGGAAAACAAAAATTCATCTTCCAGGACTGAAATGGGAAGACTGTGGTGTCTCTGAGGTGCACACTGGGATTGCATGTGGCTAATGCATAGGATTAGCAGGGACTTTAGCGTGGACAGAGCTGGGGATCTGGGGGGAGAGTTAGTCATTCAGTTGCTCTTCCACCTCTGTTTTGTCTTTTGTCCTCATTTTCATGGCAGCAGCTAAAAACCTGGTGGAGTTGCTACTATTGATCACAGGCAACTGATCTTCTCCTGGGTCCTCCAATTGCGAAATGAGGACGTCTTCGTGCTGCACGGATCCTTCCACCACCGTTTTGTGGGTTGAACCTTTACGCATGTGGGCCCTTACGACAGAATAAGAAGATGTTAAACATAAGTGCTAACAGCTACATTTAATTATTACAGTGGGAAGAACACTCAAATTTAGGTATTTTCAGGATCAGTGAGGTGTTTAAAGATAAAATTGAAAGAACCAGAGAAATGGAAATGTTTTTCTGTCTAATGCTTTTCAGTTTCCAATCCTTCTTCTGTAATAAAACAATGTGGATTTGATTATATCTGCAACTGCTTGATATATCAGTATCAGCTATATCAGTTACAGCATGAGTGTGTGACTTTGCCTCTACTGTATCTGCTCCTACTACCAATAATTAATAACTGCTGAGAGGAGATTAGCTCAAAATAGTTTTACATGCTTTTGTTAAGATATTTTATGACATAGTTCAGGCCGAAACAACAGAAAAATTGAGAACAAAGTTCTGCAAAAGCCAAATCACTCAAAATGGTAAATCACTTAAAATGAACATTGGGCAATCTCTCTTCTACAGGAGGGAGCTCAGTGTTTTCTGATTGTGTTTTCAAGTTAAGCTTAAGAATTTCTCATTTTTTCATATTTGTTCTTTTTAACCATCCATTGCTAAAAGCCACCTATTTGTTCAGGATTGCACAGGGCCTAATAAACAAGACCGGTGTAACTTGGCAAGGTTGCTATTCCATCACAGATCAATATAGTTTGCAAGATCTAATTTCGGGAACATCAAGAAGTTTTTTTTACAAACCTGTTTGGAATAATTTTGAGCTGATGGGAGCTTTGAGGCCGAAGATGGATCTCCCTGGGAAGTTGCTGTCCGTTCCCCCTCAACCACAGTTTTCTCTTCTGAAACAATTTCTTCTTGCCTGGATGACAGGAAGCCTTCACTTTTTAAAAATGTGACCTAGGTGGGCATAAAATATTATCAGTATATTTACAATCTTTTGCAAACAATGTAAATGTCATATTATTATAATTATTGCATACAGTGCTGAGAAAAAAATATTTGACCCTTTACATATTTATCCCATTGTTTTTTTTGTCACACTTAAATGTTTCACATCATCAAACAAATTTCCATATATGACAAAGATAACATTACTACACAAAACCAGCGTTTTAAAATTCTAATTTCATTTATTAAAGACAAAAAACTTGCCAAAATAAACTGCTCCTCATTTGAACAAGTAACTTCCCTCTCTCATGGGGCAAAGTTAGTTTAAGTTCAGACATATTTAAATGTGAAAACAATTCAAATAAACAAGAAATCTAAAAGGGGAAAAATACATTTTCAGGGTACGTTATAGATATTGAGAGTACATGCACCTCTGTGTGGTCTCCAACACTTTTTAGTACGGTCCGCTTTGCCGTCCTGGAGTAACCGTCTTCGTCTGCTCCAGTCAAAGAGTCCTGAGAAGCTCCTTCTGACGGTATCTCTTCACCATCCACAGAAGCACACTTGCGGATTACTTTTCGTGTAACCTGAGTGAGAAAATTGTTTGCATGTCAAAAAAAGCGACAGGATGACATCTAATCAACACTACACATTGAAACAGCTGCACAAAACCCAGTAGTGGGTTTAAAGGTTAAAAGAAAGCAACAGAAATTAGAGCAAATGAAAACCAACTTTACCCTTTTGACAACTAAATGCCCATTTTCATCTCGGTACTTTTCTTCAGTCACGGACTGAGCAGGGAGGTGAGCTAGTTCATCATCCTGTTTGAGAAACAGAACAATTGTCAATCAGAAAGGGCAGTTTGGTTCAGAACGAGTTTGTGTGTTTATCACCGCACTTGGCAACACATGGGGCAGAAACGTAGTACTTGCATTTCAGGTTCATAAGAAAAGTTTGGGAAATTAGGGAAACGGCAACAAAACATTAAGGGTTATTCCGTCAAAGGAAATCGGCAAAGACGTGCTCACAGCAGAATAAAACACCTCCAAGACCTTCAGCCATCTGTGCAAACAAAGTGGAAGTTAAAGTCCTGAAACACACATGTTCATTCATTTTATTTGGTAGAAAAAGACAGTAAAGTCAAGGTTTCCATGCCAAATCAGCGCATCATCAGCCATGCCTAATAGGATACCTTGATGAAAATTCTCCTTCGTATTATTCTGGTGGTCAGAAACTCCTCATCTGAACTTTCTGATATTGATCCAAATTCTGCAGAGACCTCCTGACCAAGCAATACAAATCTGTTCAGAATCAATTCATTTACTCCCCCTACATAAAGATTTTGTTTGTAGCAAAGCAAGCCGGGAGCGGAGTGGAATAATGCACTTTCCAGTGTGTTGGATGTTACACTGGAAGATATAACATAGCACTTGGGGAAAAAAAAAAAAAAAAAAACATTTGGAAAAATGTCATGCTTGAAATTTTGAAAGAACAAATCATCACCAGGTGACATTGCTAAGTAAAGCTGCAGTGACACATGCTGAGTTAGGGTTTGTTAAATTGGAAATAAAATAAATGTGGTTCATAGCGAAATGTAGATTAAAATTTTCCAGCCAGAGGGTTAGCGGTCATTTCTTCATGAGGCAAATCTAATTAACATTATTACTCGGCTCTGGCATAAAAAAACAAAACAAAAAAAAAACACAATACTCGGATGATTTTTTTTACGCTCGTCTTACCCTTTGCAGAGACTTATCAGTACAGTAAGTTCCAGAAGGTAGAGAAGTTTTGCACAGAGAGAATTCTTCATCTGATGTCTCTGAGTGATGTAGTGATTCTCTGCTCTCTTCAAGTTCCTGATTGTACGACTCATGAACCAAAAGAGCGTCTTCATAATCTTCACTTCCAGAAGACGGGAGCATTTTTTGCTTTGCTTTTTCCTGTGTCCCTGTGTCGAACTGATGCTGAGCTGGACCTGCACTAACAGCTGTCTCAGGCGCATCAAATTCATTCTCTGACAAATCCGACACTACTTGTTTGCAGTCGAAAAAAGACTCCATGTCAGAGTATTCCAGGTTTGGACTGTCCATTCTGCACTGTGTCCCATCAGCAATTCTGAGAGGGGTCCTGGCATAGGTCCCCGAAGCAGAGGAGATCTCTGCAGCTTCTAGTGGGTTGGTGTACTCCTCATCAGACCCTGATGAGGAAGTTTCAGTTTTGAGTTTGAATATAGGAGATTCAGGGGCAAAATATTCATCAGAAAGTTTTTCTACACTCCTGGAAGAGGGGTAAGGTATCAGCTCATCAAAGCTGAAATGTCTCGAAGCTGTAGCTATGTCAGGAGTAAAATCAGACACAGGCTGGGTAGATATGGCTTTAGTGGAGGTTCCCTCCCATAAACGCTGATCTTGGTTAGTCTCGGCAGAGGCTTCTTCTGTTGTGCCCCTCGACTCTAAAGACTGTGAAGGTAGGCATTGTCCTTCGCAATTTGAATAGGTGTTTGTCATGAGGTTTTTCCTGTTGAACTCATTCAGATTTTTCTCAAGTGTGTCTCTCGAAGAAGAAAATGTTTCAGTATGACTCTGAATACTTTGGCAAGACTGGAAGTGTCCAAAGCTTTGTTGTTGAGTTTCCTCACCAAATTTTTGATGGACTTCAGGGATTGATGGAGCTTCAGTTGGTGATGAATTCGATTCTTGATGAATGTCAGAGTCTGACTCAGATGCATGTTTTGTATCAAGACATTGTCCTACATTTGCAATACCTTCTGTAAGCTGTGGAACAGGAAACACACCGACTTTATTTATATTTTCAGTAGGGTATTCCTCTTCAGGTGAAAGTTCTGCATATGTGTAAGCTTCTTTCTCCTCGGGGCTGCTATCAGAGGACTCAGATGCATATGAATCAAGTTTTTCTGGTGATAACTTCAGTTTCATTTCCTTCAAATCAGAAAACATCTGATCAAGTTGAGGAGATCCACATTTCTGTGATGTTGGGCTAGAGTTTGAGGACTTGACGGTAAGTACAGAATCACAGTTTTCTTGTGATTCTAGAGTCTCAGAGTCTGACTCATTATATTCATATTTTCCCTGTGGAAAGCTACTTTGGCTGGTCGATGTAATGTCATATTCAGTGTTCACTACGTCCCACACAGGTTCATCGTGAGATGTTGTCATTGCTGTGTTTGAATCATGTGTCAACAAAAGTGTCTCTGCTTGCATGCCCTGAATTTGTCCCATATCAACATTGTTGTGTTTTGGGGCTTGAGCAATATCTGTCTTGAAAGTTGAAGATGATACCTGAAAGAAATAATACAATGGAACGGGGGGGAAAAAAATGCATAAATACTTTTTGAAGTGCCTTTGGGAAGCAACACTCAAGCCAAAATGGTTTTTGTAGTTGAAAGCGCAAGAGTTAAGCCTGTTAAAAATTTATTTGTAGCCCAACATGCATGAGTATTAAGATTATACCTTTGAACAGGAGGGCTTTTCTTACAGCATTTTTTTGTCAGATTGGAGACATCTGTTCTAGTGTGATAGATGGTCACACAGTAGTTTAAGCAGACTCTATAAAAGGTTGCATAATACCATAGTTTTCCACATTACAGAAGGGCACAAATAAATTTATATTAAAATTAGAATGACTAGCAGTGAAGGGGATGATGAGTTTATATAACTTTCATATAACTTTTAAATATAGTTGTTTCCAAGAAGCAAAACATGTGCAATGATAAAACGGTTTTTATAGCATCAGGATTGTCTGTTGAGGTTCTTAAACTTTCCTGAAAGACAGAACAGCAGCTCCTTCTCAGCAGAGCTTTATACCCCTTCACTAACACACAAACACATTTTACCCAAATTGCATTATGTGAAACCAGAATAATTAATACACAATTTTTTATTTTTTGTGTCTTGAGGAAAGATCCTTTTTGAGATCAGATAGAAAGAGTAAGGCAGTTATCATTTGTGTCAGTGGAGAGGTATGCCTAGACAATACTGTGTGGATATATAGTTTAAATATAATGTAAACATACACATTTCAGTCAAGAGCGAGTGTCACTCAACACATGCTTCCACCTGTTGCCACTTACAACCCTTACTGCAGTTAAGAAAGAATAGAATGAAAAAAAAAACAAGCTCATCTCAATTATTATGGGGTCGTAGGGATTTAGATTAGTTTTGCTACATTGAAGAATCGTCTCAATGCTTGAAAAGCAAACATGCGACAATAAAGCCTTTACTTGTTAAATGCCCAAGAAGCATCAACAGTATGACTTTTTATAGCGCCACATTAATTTAAAAATTTTGAAACCAACACTGCACTCATGAACAAACAAGTGCTTGTGCTTTCTTACCAACAACAAGGGATCTTTCTGTTGTCTTTGAACATGGATTTCCTTTGAGGAGAAATCTTGAGGGAGAGGTTGTCCTAATAAGCACTCTAGATTCAGGCACTCTCCACACAAGGACGGTTTTTCACTCAGTCTTTTTTTTTTGCTTGACCATGTACATCAAAGCCAGCATGAGGAAACCACTCCCTTGCTTTTACAGATGGCATGTGATTCAACTTCAAACCAAAGCAACCACTAACAAGTGATGTCAGTGAAATAACTTGTGTCAACATAAGAGTTCTGACTTCACATTGAAAAGTAGGCTGATCATTACTGTTACAACCTGAGAAATACCTGCAGCATGTTGCTACTGATGGCCACTACATGGCTTGGTGGTCGCTGCCACCAATTAGTAGTCGTGACTATTAGTATAACTCGCAAGAAATGATAATGATCACATGACTCTCTCCATCACAGAATTCCTACAATTTTTCTGGTTTATGTTATTATGAGGTTAGTGTTGAAGAATTAATTGCCACACATTAAAAAATAGTTAATATGTAAATGTTTCACATGCTTATTTTCACATAAGTCTTCATATTAGTCTCACTTCCAATTTAAAGGACTTTTGTCCTACTGTATTGCTATTTCCCACTACTTCACAATTGAATAAGCTTGTTCACACGAGAAATCATTGAAAACAATGGCGGTGACAAACGCAAACAGTAACATGAGATTATATTCGTAATTCAGCCATGGTGCTCATCATGTATTGGCTATCGGAGGAGAAATTGGCATCTTAGGTTGTGTTTTGGGGAATACATTTAAATGACACAACTTTTTTTGTGTAATGCTGTCAGAGCTCTGGTGGAGCCAGTTGCACATTGTCCTCATAAATATCCGACTGCATGCATCAAATTTGGGGAAGGATTTGTTTCTTATAAGAAACATTGATTTGTTTCTTATAAGAATGTTTCATATAAGAAACATTGATCCGTTTTTGAAAATTAATTCATTTTCAAAAACAGACATGGTAACTTTTGGTGATTTTATTTGGAGACTTAAAAAATTATAGGATAAAAGATTAAACATGCCAAAATGGAGTTATTTTTGTGCCACCAACATGAGCATATAGTGACCAATCCAAGCACACAGTGAGGCGGATCTGAGAACATATACCTATGTATATAAAGAGTAATTTGAGGTGTCTCCATTTAATTTTCACACAAGCTCATTCAAACGTGTTGTGGCACACACTAACCTCTGAAAACTCTAGTTTGCTTGCACTCAACCCAGAAAATGTATTCACAACTTCAGGTCTAAGTTCATAAATCACACTACCAGTGCGGTCTTTCTAATCTAATCAGAGTATTCCTTGAAAATGCTCTATTTGCTGGAATGAAAAATAACCAACAACAATCAAAAAATCAAAATACCAAACAGCCAAACTAAAAGAAACACTTGAAGTTGGCACGCTGGGAACATTTAGTTAAGCATACAAATATTGTGAATTTTAGGAAATATTTTGAAGTTTTTTAAGCAACTATGTGATATGTAAAAATGTTTGTCTTAAGGAGTTTAGCTCCTGCAAACTATTTGTATTTTTATTAGGAAATACACATATATAATATCCAAGACAAATATTTTATACTTTTACTGTCAACTTTGAGGAAAACGCATCTGAAAATACAAGTAGATGTTTTTCATCAAGTCTGAAAATATGAAAATATCTGAAGAAAAAGATTGGTCTTCCTCCAAAAATCTACAATAAAATCTAAAAATTGTTCAGTACCTTACAAAAAAAGTTTGAAGTACTTTACTAAATATTACAAAATTCAAGTGTTTATTTTATTATATTTTTATCATTTGCTGCAGTATTTTGACTTGCTTGTTGTTATTGGTTGCTCTTAATTCCAGTGAACTCAGTATTTTCACAGAAAATCTAAAAAAACGAGGAAAGAAAGAGTTGCAAAAAAGCAGAGAAATGACCATGCCAGCTAGCTGAGAACAGGTAAAAAAAGAAGTGGTCAGAGATGAAAGCATGAAAATACTATTGAGTGGGCTTGTATGGGACTTAATGCACACTCCTCAAATGATTGTCTATTTATATTGATACATGTGCTTAGACCAACATACCTCTCCATACAGATTGGTAACCGCGCACACGAAAATTAGTGGCACTAAAAACAAAACGGCATGAAAAACTTTTTAAAAAGATGCAATAATTTATAGGGGGCATTTCAGAAGATGAAAAGGATTATATTCATTTAGATAAACAATGAAAAATTACAGAGACTGGGGAGGCACGGAGGTACAGTGAGAGCACGGTCCCTTATAGAAGGGATCATGTAACTTTGAAATAAGTAGAATGTTGCTTTTTAAATGGGATTGTTGAAAAGAATAATACTTATCATAGGGAAGAAAAGTTGAGGAAGATGCGGCATTGTTGACGAATGGATGTTGGTAAGGAAAGGGATAACCTGGCTTCTCAATTTGGTTGTCATGAAAATCTACTGTCAATGTCTGACATTTGGTAGAATTAACCAGTGAAGAAAAAGTAAAAGAAACGGCTGAATATGTCAGTGATGGGGAACACGAATAGGAAAACATTGTTCTGCTTATACAAGTATTGTCCAGATCAAAGTCTGACACAACTGACTGAGGGGACTCTTGTCTGTTGTCCTCAAAAATACTTTCCAGACAAAAGTCAGTGCCTTCCCAATCTGACAATGTAGATTCTGGTGTAAATGACCTGCATCCTGTAAACTCTGCACTGTATTCAACATGAGAACATCTGAAATCAGGAATTGGTGAATCTGAAGACACCAGCCTAAAGTCACTGCAAGATCCCATTGATTCAGGAGAATGTCTGCTTAACTCAGATAGCAAATCGTCCTCAATTAGAGGGCTAGACAGCTCCTCTGCTTGGAAAGTAGATGAAACATCTTCTGAATCCAACTCCCCGAGATCCGACAATAGTTCTGATTGTGACTGAAAGGAAATACCTCGAACAACCTCTGCATATGTCAGAGGTCTCACTGTAGAGAGCAGTGGAGAAGCAACTACATCTGATTGTTTAGACTGTGTA